>NC_090385.1:93968211-94280711 GCF_036365525.1 Heterodontus francisci
GGGGGAGGAGGTAAGTTTGTCAGTGTGGGGCGGTGGGACAGGGTCAAGTATACATAATGGGTGTAGGGGATGGTGGGAAGGGTTGAACCTTAAACTTTGTGCAGTTTGGTGGGGAAGGGTCAGATGTAAAAGGTAAGTCTTAAACCCGAGCTTAAACCCGGGGACTATTCGATGGAGACTGTGGGGTTGGTTATCCCTGGATACTACCGATTCCCCGAGGCACCATAAACATGTAGAATGGCAGCAACAGCCAGAAGAAATAATCCTGCAACTAACCTGCAAATAGCTGGTGATTCCTTTAAATAGCGCTGGTGAGGGGTCCTTCATACTGTTCAGCTATGCGAGGTTCAGAAAGGGTATAGGCTGGAGCATGGAACTTCAAAGTGGCAGCATTGGTGTCAAATCAGTGTTGTACGCTGATTGATGGCATGATCTGCCTGCTCTGCATGGTTCCGGTGGTCGTTGGGTGCTTGCGCACAAACATCTTTACAAAGTTGGCACCCAGTGCATTTCCTGTCAGAAGAGTGGCCACACATGGCAGATGCCATTTTCATGGTTGAAGAGGCCTCGTAATGTCCAAAAGAGGTACCACAGAGCCCAGCATAATCCAATTTACAAGGCTGTAGAACATCGACCTGAGAGGGCAGATGGGGTCTCGGCTTAATATCTTATCCGAAAGTCTGCAGCTCTGAGAGTGCAGCACACCCTCAGTACAGTACTGGGAGTGCCAACCTGGATTCTGTGCTCAAGTCCTTCTGATCAGAGGTGGGAGTGCGATCAATGAACCACAGCAGTACCTGCAGAAGCCATTTCTTTTTAAAGAAAGGAAGAAGCACATGTTGGGAAAGACCATTGGAGAAAGAGAGAGCAAGCTCAGGCATTCCCAGCACTATATGGAGCTAAGCCAACATTACAGTGCTGTCGGAACAGTGTACAAACTTTGCCTTCTAGGTTTTGTTTTTTGATTGTCAGAGTGGAAGCTTTGGTAGCAATATCCAGAACACTGCTACTTGCTCTGATCTATTCTCTGCAAGATGATCGTGTTTGAAAAGCCAGATATAACGGGGTTCCACTATGATCAAAACAACAGTAACTTGCACAAATAGTTCCTTTACTAAAACATGTCCCAAGCTGCTTTACAGAGGCAGAGGGAGAGAAAAAATAAACAGGGATAGATAAACCAAAAGAGTACAAGAGTGACTTTGAAAAGTTTTTTTTTTGAAGAGAGTAGAGTGGAAGAGAGGTGCGGGGGGTGGGGGTGGGGGGTGGGGGTGGGGGTGGTGGGGAGGGGAATGGGGTGAGTTCCATAAATTAGAACGTCAACTAGTAAGGGGGCTTAGACAAAAAAGTCAATGGTCAGGAGTGGAGTGGTATGGGGATCAAATGGGCAGGGGGCATGAGCATGGAGAAGATAAGGATGATGGAAGAGGTGGGAGAATAAATTCAGAGCTGGAAATTAAGGCTCAGGTGAGAGATATTAATAAGATGGGGAACTCAGCAAAGGTCAGGCATTGACAGGAAGGAATGGTAGTGAAAGGGTCAGCTGCAAGGAGGATGAAGAAATTCATCAACTCTTTGCATTTGATATTGGTGACAAAGGTGTGAGACAAAGAGCCAATGATAGTCTAGTGAAGAGGAGCCTTCGGTTATCCATGCCCTGGAGGAAGGGTTTGGCTGAGGAGAGTGAAGCAAAGTAATTTTTGGCATGATTGAACCAGATCTGCCAATGAATGACTAGCAGAGGTCTGTCGAAGGTGCACTCAAATCTGAGCTGATTGTTGTATGCGGGAATTGGCGGGTGGGAAATGGGAAGTAATTTCGTGGGAGAGAGTGACAGCAGAGGAGAAGGACCTAAAAATGTCAGTGAATTAGTGAAGCAATTGGGAATAGTTTTCACACTGACAGATGGTGTGGGCAGTAGGATAGGACGGGAAGGCAGGGTGTGTGAAGAATTAATATAGGCAGTGTAGTGGTTACAGATAACATGATCGCTAATTGATATTAGAAATTTTGTGCAGGGATCAGACATTCAGTAGGAAGGAATCCTTCATGCTGCAGTTTGGTACAAATGTGTTATTGAAATTCTTAAATGTGGCTCCAAAAGCCACCACAGCCATTACTATGAGTACTCAGAAACCCAGGGCAATAACCTGGGACCATTATAACGAATACACATGGGGCTGAGATTTGTGGGCCCCCTAGGGACAGGAACAGAGGTGGGGGACCCATAAAATTATGTGTGAAGATGGGGGGTGCAGTGCTTGTTGCCTTCCCAATACCTGAGGACAGCCTTCCTGCCCAGAGGCCAAATAAGCCCTTAACTGGCCAATTAAAGGCCACCTAACGGCCTCTTTCCACTGCTGCTGGCATTTTACTAGTGGTAGGGAGTGCCTCTGCCACATGAGGAGGCTGCCCAGTAACTCAAGGTGGCCTCCATGTGGGCTCGGCATGGGGACCCCTCCTCCGTGGGCAATCTGTGGCCCATGGAGGGGCACCCGGCAGCAAAGGCTGCCCCTGTGGCATCATTTCCTTATGAAATATGCTCATAATCCTTTTATCCTTTCCGTGTATTTCTCTGCTCTGGTCCTGTTAAATGGCTTCTATACACAGAGGGTGCACAACAGCAAAGAGCAAGAAAGAAAAAAGAAACAGCTCAATCACTACAGCTACTATTTAACAGATTCGACCTACACTATCAATGCTGGGATAACCTCTTCAATCTCAATGCTACAATTCACCTTCTTGTCCAACAACATAGGATCAAGACCTGGTGTCAGGCTGTACCTTCCTCAAGTCTGAAAAACAATCGTTCACAACTACTCTCTGCTTCCTGTCACTCAGCTAAATTTGTATCCATGCCTATTCCATGGGCTCTAACTTTGATGATAAACCTGTTATGTGGCACTTTATCAAACACCTTTTGGAAATCCATGTAAACCACATCAACCACATTACCCTCATCTACCCTCTCTGTTACCTCATCAAAAACCTCAAGCAAGTTAGTTAAATATGATTTGCCCTTAACAACTCTGTGCTGGCTTTCCTTAATTAATCCACATAGGAACATAGGAGCAGGAGTAGGCCATTCAGCCCATTGAGCCTGCCCCACCATTCAATATGATCATGGCTGATCATCGACTGCTGGCTGCTCACCCTCCCCCGCCTTCAGAGTACTCTGAAGCTGCTCTGTGACATCCTTGACCCTGGCACCAGGGAGGCAATACACCATCCGGGATTCATGTCTGCGGCCACAGAAATGCCTGTCTGTTCCCCTAATATAGAATCCCTTATCAATATTGCTTTTCCAGTCTTCCTGCTGCCCTGCTGTAAAGCTGAACCAGCTGTGGTCTAAACCCTTAGTGACATCCCAAAGGAACAATCATTCTCACCAGTATTCAGAAAGGAATACTGGTTGCTGAGTGAGATGCACCTAGGGGATTAATGCACTACCTGCCTGGTCCTTCTTGACTGCCTGGCTATCAATGAAACTTTCAGCCTCGTAGTTGCACTGCAGTGACACCAATTGCTGCTCAAGCTCCAAAACCTGGAGCTCGACCTCGTGCAGCTGACGACACTTCCTGCACATGCAGTTGACCAGGACACAAGAAGTGTCCTGGAGTTCCCACATGGAATAGGATGTGCACTCCACCAGTCTGAGCTTCCTGCCATGCCTCTATTTATTAGACTATTAAACTTCCTACTTAAAAAAAGAAAAACTCACCAGCTACTCATCAATCAGCTGCTCCAACCTGCTACTTACTGCTCCTGGTCTGCTTCAAACTGCTCCCGGTCTGCTTCACAATACTCTCAGTCTGTTTCACACTGCTCCTGATCGGCTTCATACTGCTCCGATCCTGGTCTGCTTCACAATACTCAGTCTGTTTCACACTGCTCCGATCCTGGTCTGCTTCACAATATTCAGTCTGCTTCACACTGCTCCCGGTCCGCTTCACAATACTCTCAGTCTGTTTCACACTGCTCCTGATCGGCTTCATACTGCTCCGATCCTGGACTGCTTCACAATATTCAGTCTGTTTCATATTACTCCGATCCTGGTCTGCTTCACAATATTCAGTCTGTTTCACACTGCTCCGATCCTGGTCTGCTTCACAATATTCAGTCTGTTTCACACTGCTCCGATCCTGGTCTGCTTCACAATATTCAGTCTGTTTCACACTGCTCCGATCCTGGTCTGCTTCACAATTCTCCTGACCTGCTTCACTGTGATCTGGGCCATTTTCCACATTATTGGTTAAATGCTAGTATTGTAGCTGCAACACCTGATTAGCCCTCCTTTAGCGCAAGGCACCATCTTGGTAAAGGAGTTGAAGCATGCGATAGGAATGGCTGCACAGAGGATGATTATGGCTCTGATGACCAATTAAGTTGGCTCCTAATGCTTGTTAACGAGGGTGCAGGCCATTTTACTGGCAGGTGCTGCAGTTAATTATCTCTCTAAACAATGACCAGCTGAACCAGTGTAAAGTTGTTCATGAGGATTGCAAGCGTGATTTATAGCTATGCTCAACTTTTCCTGTTCACTTGCTGCTGGTGATTGACTGACTACACTGCGGTTGAACAGGAATTTTGATTTACATCAGGCGACTGTCTGGCACACTTTTCAAGACGTCACCAACCATCTATGAACATTTATTCTGAAAATTCTCTGACGATTTCACCTAAAGGGAGTGAGTGTTGTACTGCTGTACCTTATTGGACACGTTATAACAGTCTGGGGAAAATGGAGTGCTTGGTCATGGAGATCTTGCTGGGGTTCCCTTTGGTCTGCAGGAGGAAGGGGAGGATGAGATGAGGCCAGGCAGAAAAGCACCAGCTGCTGGAGGAGAGAGGGACAGGAGGCAAGGAGGGCTGCAGATTTGTGGCGAACTGCAGCATTCTTCATAATCTGGTGATCATTAGGGGTAGGCAGTGGCCTAGTGGTATTATCACTGGACTAGTAACCCAGAGACCCAGGGTATTTCTCTGGGGACATGGGTTCGAATCCCACCACAGCAGAAGATAAAATTTGAATTTAATTAATAAATCTGGAATTAAAAGCTAGTCTAATGGCCATGAAACCATTGTCGATTGTTGTAAAAAACCCATCTGGTTCACTAATGTCCTTTAGGGAAGGAAATCTGCTGTCCTTACCTGGTCTGGCCGACATGTGACTCCAGACCCACAGTAATGTGGTTAACTCTTACATGCCCTCTGAAATGGCCTAGCAAGCCACTCAGTTGTACCTAACTGCTACGAAGCCAATAAAAAGGAATGAAACCGGACGGACCAACCGGCATCGACCTAGGCACCGGAAACGACAACGGCAAACCCAGCCCTGTCGACCCTGCGAAGTCCTCCTTATGAACATCTGGGGGCTTGTGCCAAAGTTGGGAGAGCTGTCCCACAGACTAGTCAAGCAACAGCCTGACATAGTCATACTCACGGAATCATACCTGACAGACAATGTCCCAGACACTGCCATCACCATCCCCGGGTATGTCCTGTCCCACCGGGAGAACAGACGCACCAGAGGTGGTGGCACAGTGGTATACAGTAGAGAGGGAGTTGTCTGGCAGTCCTCAACATCGACTCCCGAACCCATGAAGTCTCATGGCATCAGGTCAAACATGGGCAAGGTAACCTCCTACTGATTAACACCTACTGCCCTGCCTCAGCTGATGACTCAGTACTCCACGATGTTGAACACCACTTGGAGGAAGCACTGAGGGTGGCAAGGGCACAAAATGTGCTCTGGGTGGGGGACTTCAATGTCCATCACCAAGAGTGGCTTGGTAGCACCACTACTGACCGAGCTGGCCGAGTCCTAAAGGACATAGCTGCTAGACTGGGTCTGCGGCAGGTGGTGAGGGAACCAACACGAGGGAAAAACATACTTGACCTCGTCCTCACCAATCTGCCTGCTGCAGATGCTTCTGTCCATGACTGTATTGGTAGGAGTGACCACCGCACAGTCCTTGTGGAGACGAAGTCCTGCCTTCACATTGAAGACACCACCCATTGTGTAGTGTGGCACTGTCACCATACTAAATGGGATAGATTTCGAACAGATCTAGCAATGCAAAACTGGGCATCCATGAGGCGCTGTGGGCCATCAGCAGCAGCAGAATTGTACTCAACCACAATCTGTAACCTCATGGCCTTGCATATCCCCCACTCTACCATTACCATCAAGCCAGGAGACCAACCCTGGTTCAATGAAGAGTGCAGGAGGGCATGCCAGGAGCAGCATCAGGCATACCTCAAAATGAGGTGTCAACCTGGTGAAGCTACAACACAGGACTATTTGCGTGCCAAACTGCATAAGCAGCATGCGATAGACAGAGCTAAGCGATCCCATAACCAACGGATCAGATCTAAGCTCTGCAGTCCTGCCACATCCAGCTGTGAATGGTGGTGGACAATTAAACAACTAACTGGAGGAGGTGGCTCCACAAATATCCCCATCCTCAATGATGGGGGAGCCCAGCACATCAGTGCGAAAGATAAGGCTGAAGCATTTGCAACAATCTTCAGTCAGAAGTGCCGAGTTGATGATCCAACTCGGCCTCCTCGTGAAGTCCCCAGCATCACAGATGCCAGACTTCAACCAATTCGATTCACTGCGCATGATATCAAGAAACGACTGAAGGCACTGGATACTGCAAAGGCTATGGGTCCTGACAATATTCCAGCAATAGTACTGAAGACCTGTGCTCCAGAACTTGCCGCGCCCCTAGCCTAGCTGTATCAGTACAGCTACAACACTGGCATCTACCCTGCAATGTGGAAAATTGCCCAGGTATGTCCTGTACACAAAAAGCAGGACAAGTCCAACCCGGCCAATTACCGCCCCGTCAGCCTACTCTCAATCATCAGTAAAGTGATGAAAGGTGTCATCAACAGTACCATCAAGCGGCACTTGCTTAGCAACAACCTGCTCAGTGACGCTCAGTTTGGGTTCCGCCAGAGCCACTCAGCTCCTGACCTCATTACAGCCTTGGTTCAAACATGGACAAAAGAGCTGAACTCAAGAGGTGAGGTGAGAGTGACTGCCCTTGACATCAAGGCAGCATTTGACCGAGTATGGCATCAAGGAGCCCAAGCAAAAGTGGAGTCAATAGGAATCAGGAGGAAAACCTTCCGCTGGCTGGAGTCATACCAAGTGCAGAGGAAGATGGTTGTGGTTGTTGGGGATCAATCATCTGAGCTCCAGGACATCACTGCAGGAGTTCCTCAGGTTAGTGTTCTTGGCCCAACCATCTTCAGCTCCTTCATCAATGACCTACCTTCATTCATAAGGTCAGAAGTGGGGATGTTCACTGATGATTGCACAATGTTCAGCACCATTCGTGACTCCTCAGATACTGAAGCAGTCCGTGTAGAAATACAGCAAGACTTGGACAATATCCAGGCTTGGGCTGATAAGTGGCAAGTAACATTTGCGCTACACAAGTGCCAGGCAATAACCATCTCCAACAAGAGAGAATCTAACTATCTCCCCTTGACATTCAACGGCACTACCATCGCCGAATCCCCCACTATCAACATCCTAGGGGCTACCATTGACCAGAAACTGAACTGGAGTAGCCATATAAATACTGTGGCTACAAGAGCAGGTCAGAGGCTAGGAATCCTGAGGCGAGTATCTCTCCTCCTGACTCCCCAAAGCCTGTCTACCATCTATAAGGCACAAGTCAGGAGCGTGATGGAATACTCTCCACTTGCCTGGATGGGTGCAGCTCCAACAACACTCAAGAAGCTCAACACCATCCAGGACAAAACAGCCCGCTTGATTGGCACCCCATCTACAAACATTCACTCCCTCCACCACCGACGCACAGTGGCAGCAGTGTGTACCATCTACAAGATGCACTGCAGCAATACACCAAGGCTGCTTAGATAGTACCTTCCAAACCCGCGACCTCTACCAATTGGAAGGACAAGGGCAGCAAATGCATGGGAACACCACCACCTGCAAGTTCTCCTCCAAGTCACACACCATCCTGACTTGGAACTATATCGCTGTTCCTTCACTGTCGCTGGGTCAAAATCCTGGAACTCCCTTCCTAACAGCACTGTGGGTGTCCCTATCCCACATGGACTGCAGCGGTTCAAGAAGGCAGCTCACCACCACCTTCTCAAGGGCAATTAGGGATGGGCAATAAATGCTGGCCTGGCCAGTAACGCCTACATCCCATGAATGAATAAAAAAAAATCATGAGAGGCTGGCCAGAGGATCAAGTTCAGGAGCTGAAAGAAGATGAGGGGGATCCGGGGGAGCACCTGTGTGCCAGATAGACAGGCTGCATCTGGAAAGAATGTGTGCTGTTGCCTAATTGAAGCTTTTTGGGGGGGGATGGTGGCACAGTGGTAATGTCATTGAACTAGTAATCAAAAGGCCCAAGCTAATGCCTGAGGACTCAGGTTCAAATCCCACCATGGCAGCTGGTGGAATTTAAATTCAATTAATTAATTTTTAAAAAGGATCTGGAGTTGTAAGCTAGTCTCAGTAATGGTGCCATGAAACTATCATCGATTGTTTTAAAAGCCTAGCTGGCTCATTAATATTCTGTAGGGAAGGAAATCTGCTGTACTTACCTGGTCTGGCCTACAGTAATGTGGTTGACTCTTAACTGCCCTCTGAAATGGCCTCGCAAACCATTCAGTTATCAAGGGCAATTAGGGATGGGCAACAAATGCTGACTGTGCCAGCCACACCCACATCAGATGAAAGAATAAAAATAGTTTTTGAGAGACATCTTCCACCATCAGACTCCAAAACACTGGTGCCACATGCCTTACCTTCTATTTTTTAGGATCCATCAAGAAGTTGACCATCTGCGCTCAATTCTTTCTTACCCAGGAAGATCATAGTAAAAATAATTGATTCCACCACTACCCAGTTACATTCATCAATCTTTATCTAAAGCAAAAACAAGCAAGAAAACATGACACAACCAACAGAACTTAGAAATATTAAACTATTCCACCTGGTGTTTACCCTGAGTGACTATCCTATAAGTGCTCTTGCTTACTCTGGTACTTCTACAAAGTGTCACCCCAGTAGCAGCAGCAGGTTAGGTGGATTATTGAGTATATGAAGAAGGCAGTGTAGATGTCCTCCTGTGACACACTTGAGAGGCTGTTGTCCCACCTCAGACTGCACCATCTCAGGATGGGCTTTAGCAGTCTGGGCCACCTGGTTGACAGGCAACTGCAAGCGCAGTGGTGGAGTGGTGGGAGAGGGAGCAGCAATACTGGCAACTGGAAAGATGCTGGTACATACCTGCTCCATGATTCCCACGTCACTACCTCAGGGTCTCTGATGGCCTACTCAATGATCTGGTGGAGGACAGATCTTTGACCATCAGAGACATTCAGCAAGCCCCTTTCAACCGAGGAACCCAGAGCCCCCATGGCAGCGACCTGAACTTCCATCGCAGCATGCTGTCATTCAATGCAAGTTGCAATAACTGCATTGCAAGCTGCAACCTCAGTCATCAGACCCAGCAGGATGGCGGGCTCCACACTTCGCTGCTGGAATTGGCCGATGTCTCCACATTGGAGAGGATGGATTCCAGGCTCTGTGTCAAGCCATGGACCAAGCTGGAGCCAGAATCCTCTATCCCTCTATGCATGGAAGGCCCTCTAATGCACCAAGCATTTGGTTTGTTGTAACCATCAACCTTCTTCTGAAGCTTGGCTCTGCGAGATCCTCACCTGACTCTGTACAGTGGAACCTGTATGTGATCTTGTCCACCCCACTCCCTGGCAAAGTGGCACCAGTGATGTCTCTTCCACCCAGCGTAGCTGCTGCTCACTAGCTTATGGTGCCTCCCACTATGAGGATTCGTGTTTTACTCTAGCCTCTAAGTTAAACGTGCTGCCCGTCTCTGATGGTGCCAATGACAGCGGTAACAATTGATGCAGTTTCTTCCTCCTCCTCCTCTTCCTCTGGGTGTGAGGTGGCTGTTCAACCTCTTTCAATTGCTCTGGATGTGGGGTGGGGTAGAGGGGTGGAGGGGCGTGAGGTGGAGCTTTCTCCTGGGAGTCTGCAGTGATAAAGCTGGAGGGATTTGCGTGCAGTGCATGTGGCCACTATAGGATGAGACCAAATGGAGCTTGGGAGTGAGGATAGCTTTGGGGGATTATGGATCAGGAATGGTTGTGCATCTTTAAGGAAGCTGGAATGGTCACCTGTCTCTAGGTGATATGCCATCTGCTCTGCTCTGCCTGTGGTCATGGCATCTCCCACTCCCCTCCTGATTACTGGCAGCACTGTCTACTGATTATTCCAATGCACTCCTGGTTGGACTCTTCCACCCTCCATAAAATTGAGTACATCTAAAACTCTGCTGTCCATATCCTAACTCACACCAAATCCTATTCATCCATCTCCCCTGTGCTTGCTGACCTATGCTGGCTCATGGTAAAGCAGTGTATTGTTTTTAAAATTTTCATACTTGTTTTCCAATCCCTGCATGGCCTCATCCCTCACTATCTCTGTAACCCCTTCCAGCCCTACAAACCCTGAGATATCTCTGTTCCTCCAGTTCTGGCCTACTGCACATCCCCAATTTTAATCAATCCACCATGGGCAGCCGTGCCTTCAGCTGCCTTGGCCCGAAGCTCTGGAATTTCTTCCCCCAATCTCTCCACTTCTCTGTCCCCTTTATACGCTATCTCTTTGACCAAGCTTTTGGTCATCTGCCCTAATATCTCCTTGTGTAGCTTGGTGTCAGATTTTGTTTGATAATCCTCCTGTAAAGTGTTTTGGGACATTTCACTATGTTAAAGGCACTATATAAATGCAAATTATTGTTGTTGTTGAGTGATCTCATGCAGCCGTGTTTCCCCTCCCCCAGTCAGGTCCTGTTGATACCTATTATGTGCTATTTGGTTCTGGAAGAGAAAGAGTGGTGATTGTACATGAGTGCATTGACAGATGTGATTGTGTGTGTGGTGACACACCCGTTTGAAGAAATGTGAGATGTGTCTGAGGTGTTGGTACTGCCTGTGAAGGATTTAGTAGTGTGGGATGCGTGAATGTCAGTGTAGAGTTAGATGTTGGATGAATTGATGTTCCAGTGAACATCAACGCAAGCTCGAGGAACAGCATCTCATTTACCGATTTGACACACTACAGCCTGCCGGAATGAACATTGAGTTCAATAATCTCAGAGCATGACGGGCCCCCCATTTTACTTTTATTTTTAGTTATTTTTTCTTTTTGCTTTTTAAAATATTTTTTGTGTGTTTATTTTATTTCATCTTAGTTTGTTCAGTTTGCTTACCCACTGTTTTTTTTCATGTTTGTACTTGCTGCTGCTCAATTTTCAGTCCGTTAACCCCCTATCTGTGCTAATGCTTTGTCTTTCAACACACCAATGACATATTGTTTGCCTTTGCTCCATGACCTTCTGGTCAGCTATTCTGTGACCTTGTCCTATCAACACCTTCTCCTTTGTTATCTCTTGCCCCACCCCTGCTTTACTTGCTTAAAACCTTTCACATTTCTAATATTTACCAGTTCTGAAGAAGGGTCACTGACCTGAAACGTTAACTCTGCTTCTCTCTCCACAGATGCTGCCAGACCTGCTGAGTATTTCCAGCATTTCTTGTTTTTATTTCAGATTTCCAGCATCCACAGTATTTTGCTTTTATTTAAGTCGGATGAATTGTGTTGAGGTTGTAATGCTGGTGCAGTTGTTGAGAAGTGTGTTTGTGAGTTGTGATCTTACCTTGACCACTTGTGTCAAATCGTTAAATTTCTTACATTACTGAGGTCATGTCCTGGGAACAGTGCTCCTGATTTTGACCTCCTTATTGATCTTCTGTCACATCCATTGCATTATTTGTCCCTATGGCCTTCTTTCCCACTGCGCGTAAAGGATATCCCATCTCTTCTGTACCTCTTGCACCAGGACCTCCAGCGTCATATCCGAAAATCTGTGAGCCCTCCTCCTCAGTCCTTGAGCTATCCTGACATGTGCCACTGTCTATCAGCCAATGCACTTTACACCTTCAGCGGAAGTGTGTGCATGGAGGCTACATATAACGTTTCATGAAAATTGTTCTGAATCAGTCCTTGAGTCCTAAACATTCAGGTCTCCATTTTAGCACCTCCAGGCACATTTAAGTCATGGCATTCAACAATCAGTCCTAAAATTGAAAACTGGGTGGCACAGTGGTTAGCACCGCAGCCTCACAGCTCCAGTGACCTGGGTTCGATTCTGGGTACTGCCTGTACGGAGTTTGCAAGTTCTCCCTGTGACCGCGTGGGTTTCCGCCAGGTGCTCCGGTTTCCTCACGCAGCCAAAGACTTGCAGGTTGATAGGTAAATTGGCCATTGTAAATTGCCCCTAGTGTAGGTAGGTGGTAAGGGAATTGAGGGGATGGGGTAGGAATAAGGGATTAATGTAGGATTAGTATGAATGGGTGGTTGATGGTTGGCACAGACTCGGTGGGCCGAAGGGCCTGTTTCAGTGCTGTATCTCTAAATAAATAAAAATAAACCCAGACTTTTAAACAGGCCAGTCTTACTGGCACAGCTGTTACTTAGCATTTGATATCATCCTTTCCTCAAAATAAACTTCCTTGTTCTGGACATTGCTTTATACTGTGGGACTGTTCCACACACTCTGTTACACATTGGAGTCAGGAGTGTGATGGAATAATCTCCACTTGCCTGGATGGGTGCAGCTCCAACAACATTCAAGAAGCTCGACTCCATCCAGGGCAAAGTAGCCTTAAACATTTACTTCCTCTACCACCAGTGCACAGTGGCAGCAGTGTGTATCATCTACAAGATGCACTGCAGCAATGCACCAAGGTTCCTTCGACAGCACCTTCCAAACCTCGACTGCCAAGAAGGACAAGGGCAGCAGATGCATGAGAACACACCACCTGCAAGTTCCCCTCCAAGTCACACACCATCCTGACTTGGAACTATATCACAGTTCCTTCACTGTCGCTGGGACAAAATCCTAGAACTCTCTTCCAAACAGTACTGTAGGTATACCTACACCATGCGAACTGCCGTGGTTCAAGAAGGTAGCTCATCACCACCTTCTCAAGGGCAATTAGGGGTGGGCAATAAATGCTGGCCTTATCAGTGACATTCCAGAAACAGTCCTGTACATTAGTTTATACTGGGGACTGTTCCACAGACTGTGTCCTGTACATTGCTTTATACTGGGAGTCTGTTTCACATACTGGGCTGGATTTAGTGGTACTGGAGGGGCTCTAGATGTCAGGCAGAAAAGGCGGGGGGGGAATCCTGCTTTGGCCATTCTGGGCCTGCCCCCCACCCCCACCCCGGCTCTATTTAATGGCATCAGGCCAATTAACAGCCTGGTGCTGAGTTTATCATCCCTTTAAAGACGGGGAACCTGCCTCCAAGAGCTGCCAGAAGCTTCAAAAGGAAAAAGAGGAAAAGTTTCAAAAGGAAAAAGAGGAAACTGTGATGCAGTTGAAAAGGGAAGAGATGCAATTTCAGAAAGAAAAAAAGGAAAGGGAGATCCAAAGAGAGAAAGCGGCAAGAAGATTGAGTCACAGAGACCGCAAACCCAAAATGAAAATACTGCTAGTCACTCAAACTTTAACCCCAATTCAGAGCAAAACTTTGATGTGCTGAGACACTCAAGGCTCATGCCAAAATTTAATGAGGAGGAGGTTGAGTCATATTTTATCTCATTTGAGAAAATAGCTACCAGGTTAAAATGGTCAAAAGAAGTTTTGACTCTTCCCTTACAAGTTGAGTTTGTGGGTAAGGCTCATGAAGCTTTATCTCTGTTATCAGACGAAAGTTCCTCTGATTGTGAACAAACTAAAACCGTAATTCTAAATGCATTTGAGCTGGTACCGGAAGCATGTGGACAGAAATTCTGACACACCCAGAAAAGACTCACACGGACTTACATTGAATTCAAAAGAATTAAACATATGGCTTTTAATCACTGGATACAATCTGTCAAGATAGAACCCTCATGAAAATTTGAGAGAAGTGATGTTGCTGGAAGAGTTTAAAAATAGCATCCCAGGTAGTATAAGAATCCACATTGAAGAAAAAAGAGTCACAAGAATAAGGGAAGCAGCTAAAATGGCCAAAGACCAAGAAGTAATACGTAAATTTTTAATCTGAATAAACGTTGGGTCTAGTAACTTGTACAAGCTAGGGAGCAATAGCAGGGATGTAGAGGAAGCAGAAATAGACTTGAGAGAAAAGAAGAGCAGGGAAGGAAAACTCGACCAGTCTCCAACTTTTAAAAGAAGGAAACCAGGGGATAAACCAGTAGGGGTCTGCCCAACATGTTTGTATGTGGCAAATCTGGGCATGTCCAGGCCAATTGTCGGTATGTCAAAAAACTAGCAGGCGGCGTTGCAGTCAAGCCTGTGTCTGTGGCTTTGAAAGTGGTAAGCCTGTGTTCAAATATCACTCAAGAGCAGAACACATACCAGAAATTTGTACACAAAGGAAAAATGACTCCTTTTGTGTCCCAGGCACAAGACAAGGAGATAACCATCCTCAGGGATACTGGTTGTTTTCAAACCCTACTGGCAACCAAACTGACAGAAATTCCACTGAAAAGCAGAACAAATCCCATGTATTAGTAAAAGGACTTGTTGGCAAATGCTTGAAAGTTTCCTTAGTTAAAATTCACCCACAAAGAAAGTTGATAATGGAGGTGGTGACAGTCAGAATCATTTCAAGCTTACCCATGCAGGGGGCAGACTTACTGCTGGGCAATGACTTGGCAGGAAACACAGTATTGTACCCAGAGCAGTCCACAGAGACTGGGGAAACTGTGGAGAGAAAACAAAACTCTTTACAGTTGCAGGAGGCTGGGAAAGTCCCAAAACTCCCACAGGGGCAATAGAGCCAGAAGAATTTAAAAGGGCCCAGAGAGAGCCAAAAAGATTTAAAGAAGTTAAGATAAAAGCCACAAAAGCTGAAGGAAAAGCAACCGAGATATGGTTAGCTGAAACATTTTCTAGATATTTAAATAGAGATAAAGTTCCAAAACAGGAAAGCCAAGACTGAGGGAGATGCCTCACCTAGTCTAAGTGCCACAAGGGAGTGCACTGGAAGCTGAACAACCACCTGGGTACAGTAGTGTTCCAGAGGACATTGGGCAGATTAGAGAAACAGCTATCTCGGAAGTGAAAGGAAAAGGGAAGGTAACATACCCTAAAGTGAAGTGCACTTGTGAAAATCACAAGAAAACTAAAAGTGAGGTCAACATGGATCTACCCACTGAAGAATCACATGATCAGGTTCCAAATCCAAAACCCAAAAACTTTTGAATCAGAACTCAGCAAGAACAAGGGGCAGGAAGAAATCCCAGATGCCTCGCAAGGGCTAAAAAACAATGTATCACTCACTATCACCCTAGAAATAAGAACAATCAATGTACCAGAACCTGAATGGTTAACGCCATGTATTGTGGAAGCAGTAGTTGAGGGGTTAAAACTTGTGCGAACAGAGAACCTTGCCACAAGCAATAACAGAAATTTTCATAGTACAAGCTTTACCAACAATCACATGGTCCTGGAGATTAACATTCCTAATGTAGTACAAACTGGTGTGAGAGAAACCGCAATCCCATTTGACAACACATCACCAGAAGAAATGCAATTTTTTGATGGTACCTCATCCAAAGGAAGGATGATGAAACAAAACTTAATTTTGAACCTCAAGTAGCTGCTACAAACAATGTTAACTGCAGCAGTTGTAAGATGGAGGATTGAATGAAATGAATGTGTGCAGTGGTGTAACCCTAAACTGGTTTACTGATTCTTTATTCCCTCTTCAGAAACAATCAAAAATTCCAAAGAATTTCATTTTTTCCCTTTGGGGGAGGTGTCACACACACTGGAAGCGCGATGATATAACAATCATGGACTAACACTGAAGAGCTATGAAAACAGACTTTGTCTTTAAAAAATTATCCTTTATTTTTAAAAGTGAACAGTGGTCCAAAATGGCCAGTGAAGAAAAGGGGATTGGCTTTTTGCATATTCAAACAGTCTGACAAAGACAAAGGACAAATCTTAGAAACCAAAAGATATTAATGGAACCCATCCTACACTTATCCTAAAACATTCCAGAATTGAATGTTTTCTTCTGAGACAAGGGATGTGTGAAGTAGCCAAGTCCTGGGCCGTTGTGCAATCACCAAAGGGAAGAAAGGAGAATGTCTCCTACCAGGAGGTGAGAGGTGACACAGTTTTACCTTTTACTTTACCAGAGAGAGGGAAGTTGAAGCAATTTGTAACAGCTTGAGTTCTAGCCAAGCCAGGAAGCACCATGCCCTGCTAAAAAAATCCGACATCTACGTTATACAGCAGTGAGAGCTAAAAGTAACCCACCATCTTCAACAGAACCTTCAATCAGGAGAGAAATCTACAATTATCTCAGGTCTGCATCCATCTAGAACTTGATTCTCAAGAGAATTCAGCAGGTTTATCATAACCTTCACCGCCCCCCCCCACCCCCACTAAAAACTATCTTCCTCTTTCCCTTCTCTATCTGCTTCTTCTTATATGTGTGTGTACGTGTGAGCGAATGTGTGAGTGGATGCGATTGCGACAATTTCAGGATAAAGAGCATTGATCAATAAAAAATTGACTTTCTGTTTTTCAAAATGGATGAGAAAACCTGTTGCTGTCTGTTTTTTAGAGAAATAAAACACCAAGTGGCTAAACTCTAATACAAATACAGTTGCTGTGGTCAGGTGGGAAACTAAACAGTAGGATCCACCCATGCCACACCACATGGCTGCAACAATAGTTATAATGTTACTGGACTAGTAATGCAGAGGCCTGAAATAATGATCCGGCGACATGAATTCAAATCACTACCTCCACCCCCCCGCCACCCCCCCTCCCCGCTCCCCCACCCCATCCCCACCCACCTCCCAGCAGCTGGGAAATTTAAATTTCTGAATTAATTACATTTGGAATAAAGTATTCATCTCAGTTATGGTGACCATAAGACTTGTCGTAAAAACCTAACCAGTTTACTAATGTCCTTTAGCAAAGGAAATCTGCCGTCCTTACCTGGTCTGGGCTTCATGTGACTCCAGACACACAACAATATGGCTGACTCTTAACTGCCGTCTGAACTGGCCTAAGAAGTCACTCAGTTGTATCAAACCACTATGAAAAGGTCTAAGAAGAAAGTGGACGGACAACCCAGCATCGACCTAAGCACTGACAACGACAAAGGCACATCCTGCCCAGTCGACCCTGCAAAGTCCTCCTCACTAGCATCTGGGGACTTGTGCCAAAATTGAGACTGCAGACTCACATTCTATTCAAGCAACAGCCTGGTATAGTCATACTCACAAAATCATACCTTCTAGCCAATGTCCCAGACTCCTCCATCACCATCCCTGGGTATCTCCTATCCTACCAGCAGGACAGACTTGCCAAAGGTGATGGCACAGTGGTATACAGTTGGGAGGGAGTGGCGCTGGGAGTCCTCCATGCTGACTCTGCACGCTATTAAGTCTCATGGTATCAGGTCAAATATGGGCAAGGAAACCTCCTGCTGATTACCACCTCAACAGATTAAAATTTCAAAGTTTTCCGATGGTACCAAACTTGGAGAATTGAAAAATGGTGAGGAAGATACCAGTTGACTGCAACAGGACATAAATAGGCTAGCAGAATGGGCAGACAAGTGGCAAATAGAATTTATTACAGATAAATTTGAGGTGATGCATTTCGGCAGAAGGGATATAGGGAGAGGCAATATAGACTGAATAGTACAGTTCTAAAGAGTGTGCAGGGACAGAGAGACCTGGGGGTTCTTGTGAATATATCTTTGAAGGTGGCAGGGCATATTGAGAGAGTGGTCAGTAAAGCATATGGGATCTTGGGCTTCATAAATAGAGGTATTGAGTACAAAAGCAGGGAAGTTATGCTGAACCTTGTTACAACCGAGGCGGGAGGAGTGCACTGTTTATTCCATTTCCACTTCTCCACAGGTCACAACATATATTTAAATGTTTTCTCACTTACCGATACGATCAGTCATAGACTCTATTTTTATCCCAGAATAAAACACACCAACCAGCTTTCGCTAATAAACAACAAAATTATCAGTTTATTATAAAACAAGTCTTAACCAGTAATGAAGTACAGCATAAACACACAGATTGAAATATTAAAGTTCCCTTTTTACCTTAACCCCTCACGCACACACACACACATACACATACACCAGTTAACCGGATCAATAAAAGGATTTGCGTTTTCGAGCTCTACTACAAAGAAACAAACAAAACAAAAACACGTGGGTTAAGTACTTGCTAATTCTTGAAGAAGAAAGAGAAGATATGGAAAGATGTTTTTTGTTTTCCTTTGGCGTCCCAAATGCGTATAGACAGCTGGCACTGGGATCTTGGTAGAACCGTTCTTTTCAGGTGACGTTGAAAATCAGTTTGGGTCGGCTTCCAGGAAATGCAGCAACAAAGGATTCATCCACAGGCCTTACAGGAGGAATACAGGCACAGTTTGAGTATGCTTCTTGTTCTTGCTTTCCAGCTGCTCGAGAGATGCAAACCTGACAATCTTTTTCCAAACTACTGGAACAGATTGAGTTGGGGTGGTTTGTTCTTTTTGGCAAGTTTTCTCCAACTGTCTTTTCAAGCCAATGTTCATCCCCAAGGCACTGTTCAAAGCAAAACCATAAACAATGTCACAAGAGAAAAGCCTCCTGACCTCTATAATTCTTGACCTGTCAATTGTCTGCAAACATCTTTCCCCAAGCCAAAAACAACCCCTGCTGGGTAATTATCTGCAACAGGTGCCTTGCAGCAATTGTTTGTTTTCAAGATCAGTCTAAAAACCTTCTGGTGACCTCCCTGAAAAAAACACACTGAGTTCCAGCATCAATGGAATCTTTTCAGTTTTGAAACACAAATCTTCAAAATTTACCAAAAAAATGTCAGCACTCGTAACAATCTGTATAAAGCTCTGGGAGGCTTCAACTAAAGTATTGCATCCAGTTCTGGTCACCACACTTTCGGAAGGATATGAAGGTCCTAGAAAGGGTGCAGATGAGAATGGTTCCAGGGATGAGGGAATTTAGTTACAAATTTATGTTGGAGAAGCTGGAGTTGTTTTCCTGGTGCAAAGGAGATTGAGGGGAGATTCGATAGAGGTGTACAAGATTATGACAGGTTTAGATAGTGTAGAGGAAGAACAGCTGTTCCCATCAGCTGATGGTACAAGGACTAGGGGACACAGATTTAAGGTTCTGGCCAAGAGATGTAGGGGTGATGTGAGGAAGAACATTTTTATGCAGCGAGTGGTAATAACCTGGAACTCGCTGCCTACAAGGCTGGCAGAGGTGGAGACAATGAATGATTTCAAAAGGAAACTGGATGGGCACTTGAGGGAAAGAAACTTGCAGAACTCGGACAGAGTGGGGTAATGTGACTGACTGGATTGCGCTGTGGAGAGGCGGCATAGACTTGATAGGCCGAATGGCCTCCTTCTGTGTCATCATGATTCTTTGACTGTATGATAACATCCCAGTTTTTAGTGCTGAAGATTTGTGCTCCAGAACTAGCTGTGCCCCTCGCCAAGCTGTTCCAGGACAGCTGCAGCACTGGCATCTACCTGACAAGGTGGAAAATTGCCAAGGTGTGTCCTGTCCACAAAAAGCAGGACAAATCCAATCTTGCCAATTACTGCCAAATCATCCTTATTGTTATTCGTTCATGGGATATGGTCATCACTGGCAAGGCTAACATTTATTGCCCATCCCTAATTGCTCTTGAAAAGATGGTGGTGAGCCACCTTCTTGAACTGCTGCTGTTAGGGAGGAAGTTTCAGGATTTTGGCCCAGCGACAGTGAAGGAACGGCGATATAGTTCTGAGTCAGGAAGGTGTGTGGCTTGGAGGGGAACTTGCAGGTGGTGGTGTTCAAATGCATCTGCTGCCCTTATCCCTCTAAGTGGTAGAGGTCGCGGGTTTGGAAGATGCTGTTAAAGGAGGCTTGGTGAGTTGCTGCAGTGCATCTTGTAGATAATGTACACTGCTGCCACTGTGCACTGATGGTGAAGTGAGCGAATGTTGAAGGTGGTGGATGGGGGTGATGATCAAGCGGGCTGCTTTGTCCTGGATGGTGTTGAGCTTCTGGAGTGTTGTTGAAGCTGCACTCATCCAGGCAAGGGGAGAGTATTCCATCATACTCCTGACTGGTGCCTTGTTGGAGGTGGTCATTGCTTGCCACCTGTGTGGCATGAATGTTACTTGTCACCTATCAGCGCATGCCTGAATATTGTCCCGGTCTTGCTGTATGCGGGCAGGGACAGGTTCAGTATCTGAGGAGTTGCAAATGAGTACTGTGTATTCTACTCTCTATCATCAGCAAAGTAATGGAATGTGTCATTGACAGTGCTATGAAGTGGCACTTACTCAGCAGTAACCTGTTCACTGATGCTGAGTTTGGGTTCAGCCAGGGCTGCTTGGCTCTAGACCTAATTATAGCATTGGTCCAAAAATGGAAAAAAGAACTGAATTGCAGAGGTGACATGAGAGTGACTGCCCTTTACATCAAGGCATCATTTGGCATCAAGGAGCCCCAGTAAAATTGATGTCAATGGGAATCAGTGCTAATATTCTCCACTGCCTAGAGTCATACCTAGAATGAAGGAAAATGGTTGCAATTGTTGGAGGTCAATCATCTCAGCCCCAGGACATCTCTGCAGGAGATCCACAGGGTAGTGTCCTCGGCCCAACCATCTTCAGCTGCTTCATCAATGACTTTCCCTTCATCATAAGGTCGGAAGTTGGGATGCTCGCTGATGATTGCAAAGCGTTCTGCTCCAGTTGGACCTCATCAGATAATGAAGAGTCCATGCCCACATGCGTTAAGACCTGGACAACACTCAATCTTGGGCTGATAAGTAGCAACTAACATTCGTGCCAGACAATTGCCAGGCAATGACCATTTCCAACAAGAGAGAATCTAACCATCTCTCTTTGATGTTCAACGGCATTACCGTCGGTGAATTCCCCACTATCAACATCTTGGGGGTTACCATTGACCAGAATCCTAACTGGATCAGCCACAGAATAGGAAAATAGGAGCAGGAGTAGACTATTCAGCGCATCGATTCTGCTCCGCCATTCAATACGATCATGGCTGATCATCCACTTCAATGCCTTTTTCCCACACTATCCTCATATCGCCTTATGTCACTTGTATTTAGAAATCTGTCAATCTCTGCTTTAAACATATTCAATGACTGACCTTCCACAGCCCTCTGGGGTAGAGAATTCCAAAGATTCACAACCCTCTGAGTAAAGAAACTTTTCCTCATCTCTGTCCTAAGTGGCTTCCCTCTTATTTTAAAATTGTGTCCCCTGGTTCTAGACTCCCTAATCAGGGGAAAGATCTTACCTGCATCTACTCTGTCTATCCCTTTAAGTATTTTGTAGGTTTCAATGAGATCACCTCTCATTCCTCGATAAATATTGCGTCTACAAAAGCAGGTCAGAGGCTGGGTGTTCTGTGGACAGTAATTCACCTCCTGACTCCCCAAACCCTTGTCCACCATCTACAAGGCACAAGTCAGGAGTGTGATGGAATACTCTCCACTTGCCTGGCTGGGTGCAGCCCAACAACACTCAAGAAGCTCAAAATCATCCAGGACAAAACAGCCTGCTTGATTGGCATCGCATTCACCACCTTCAACATTCACCCTCCACCACCAATACACTGTGGCTGCAGTGTGTACCATTTACAAGATGTACTGCAGCAACTTGCCAAGACTTCTGTATCTAACAGCACTGTGGGTATACCTACACCACATGGACTGCAGCAGTTTACAAAGGTGGCTTACCACCATCTTCTCAAGGGCAATTAGGGAGAGGCAATAAATGTTAGTCTTGCCAGTGACACATCCCATGAACAAATGAAAAATGTACTGGTGTACTATTCTGCAAAAAGAGATGTGCGTAGCATTATATCTAACAAAATTCCATATACAATGTCTCATATATTGGTTTATACTAATGGTCTGTTCCACAAATTGTGTCTCATATGTTGGTTTATAGTGAGGAACTGTTCCAATGACTGTATCTTGTGCGTTGCTTTATACTGAGGACTGTTCCACGGGCTGTGTCCTGCTCATTGGTTTCTGCTGGATGGCAGTTCCACAGACAGTGTCCTGGACATTGCTTTATACAGGAGACTGATCCACAGAGACTGTCCTATCCTTTGGTTTATACTGGGGACTGTTCCACAAACTCTGTTCTATATTGCATTATGCTGGGCAATGTACTACAGACACTGTCCTCTACATTGGTTTATGCTGTAAACCAGTTCCATAGACAGAGACTGGTACATTAGTTTATACTAGGGAATGTTCCACAGAATGAGTCACATACTATTAGTTGATACAGGGGACTGTTCCACAGACTGAGTCCCGTACATTAGTTTATACTGGTGTGATGAGTCCTTGTCTGCAGACTGCATTCTGTGCAGCTGACCTATTGGGTGCTATGACTTTAGATTCAAACCGTGTTTTTTTTGAGACAGACCCTGATTTGAAAATGAAACTAAAAGCCTCAATGTTCTGGGAGGTCAGAACCAGGTTAACGAAAGTTTTTTTTTTAACCAGAGGCATGTGATTGGAGCTTAGGTTTCAGTTTTACAAGAAGACTTTGGAGGGTGTTGAGGCCAGCTGAAAAGCTGGGAGCTGTTGTTTAAAGAGGCAAGCTGTGAGCTGCAGATTTTGTGCTTCTTGGAATTGAAATAGACTACAAAGCAGCAGGCTGGAATAGTTGTTTTGACTGTAGGCAGAGGAGCCTGGACTGACAGCTGACCTTTGGAAAATACAAGTTGCTACCATTGTTTTTGGTGCCTTAAAGAGTTACATAAGGTGAGACTGGTAAAGTTACACAACCAGGATTGTATTGAGCAAAACCATGAAAGATCTGGAGCGGTGCGCAGTTTTGGTGGAGACAGTATTGATGGAGTTCGGATTGCAGAGAAACTGCCATTGAATATAAACTGCCGTTTGCATCTTGGGAGACAGAATCTGGAGATCTACTTGAAAAGTTCAAAGACCTATAGGTGTTTGTCATGGTTCGCGTCATCCTGTTAAAAGGACTGCTAAAGGACTTGTGAGATACATCCGTGTTGCGTCTGATAGTTAACATGTAACCTTTAAGATATATATATCGACCGTGATTTAAGTGTCAGTTCCTGTTTCATTTTTGCTGGTTTTGGTTTGAGTGTTAAAGTAAAATTTATAAAAGTGAATTCTTGTCTATTTGTTTTTTGTTTCCTAAATTGGGGTCAGCCGGTGGATTTGACTCTTTTGGTTTATTGGTGGTCTCCATGGGGATCATAACACTATAACACTGGGAACGGTTGCACAGACTGTGTCCAGTATTATCTCACTGAAGCAGCACTTCTTTCTGCCTGAGGCTTGACAGTCAGTGGCACTGGTTGTTCGACCATGGTGTGGTTACAGGCTAGCACAGTCCTATCCTTTCCCGATATCTGCACAAGTGAACTTCCTTGCTGGAGGCACGGTTTGGCAATCAGAAGTGATTCTAGATTTTTTTTTTAACTCTGTGCTATCCGTAATGCAGAGGTACAAAGACTAATTTCAGTTCCCCAGTCCTGCTGCACTAAGTCCAGCTAACTCAGCACAAGTCAGTAATCAGTTGTGGGTCTGAAATACTTTATTTTTCATTGACTTATTGTATAAATGTATACAATGAGCAACTGATAAATGCCAGTACAGAGATGATCCTCATAACTCAGTGAACTTACTTGTCGAATAACACAGAAATCCTCCATTATTCGTCATCTGCTCTCTGTATGTGGCTCCATTTTAGTTCATTTGCTTTCCTTATCCAGAAGAGGAAATCATTCTAGACATAGCATTTACTCCTCTGTGTCCTTTTCTTTCCCGTAGTCGGTCTGTACTGTCTGTGTGTTGAAATTTCCTCCTGTATTAAGTATTGTCCCCTTCACTTGAAACAAATCTTTCTTGTATCCCAGGATTTCATGTCCTTGATTATAAAGCTGAGTTTGTTGTGATGGGCTCCCTTTATCTCACTGGCCTAGCTGTTGCAGGCTGAATGTTATGTATTTGCCTGCATGAAGTGCATCGTCACACACAGATCAACATGTAACCCTGTGAATTTAATACAGCTTTATTTTTTTAATTACATGTCGAACGATGGTGCCGATTAATCGAGGCTTTTTTCTCTCTCTCTCCTTGTAGCGGGGACTGCATTGTTTGCTCACCACACCCTGCTAGATTTTTTTCTCTTGCATCTCAAGACTGTGTCTGGCTGCAGTCTGATGTGGCATGCAGCCATAAACCATTACAGGCATTTCACGGAGCTATGCCGAGCTGACTCTCTTACAGCTGCAGCTGGTATGGCGTTTTATTTTATTGTGACCTGACATGTTCATAAGGATATAAGCCACGTAACAGGAGGCTCAAAGCGACTGGTGCCACCCAGCTGAATATACAAACATACACAGAGTATGCAGCCAGGGAACGTTCCTTTCAGAACCTCATACTGTACATATCGCTAGTGCAGCAGAGGCAAGCACATCAGGCTGAGGCATTTTTCTGTGCAGTGGGCATAGCAATGAACGTCTGCCAGAATGGATCAATATGAGACAGCCCTCCTCATTGGCCAGTCGCCCAAGCTCTCACTGCATCGCCGGTCCCAATTGGCTCTCCTGCTTACCATGTGCAGCTTTATGAAGGGAAATGGCCCTTTTTTTTAATCTCCAATGGCTGACTGCAAAATGCTGCACTGTTAGTGTCTGAACGTTTTATGGCATGTCGGTAGGACTGTCGTATGAAAATCAAGGTTATGAAGGAGAGCTTATATGTTTTCAGCCTGTTTTCCCTGACATCTTCTTTCTTTCCCCACAGGTTGCTGAAAAGTGCCTTTTCTGAAGATTCTGCTGCTTGGATTTCTATCTCGGGCTTTTTTTTTTCCCTTTTGGCTTTGCTTAAAGCAGCTCTTGGAGACAACAAATCACCCATCCTTTTTGTTTTGCTGAACGTCCAATTTTTTTCCTGCTGGCCTTTTGCACGTTCAACAGCAAGTAATCCCCCTCGTTTTTTTACTTCTTCACTCCATCTTCATCTGCGACCATCTCATGATCAGTTAATGCACGATCTGGGGAATAGGAGAGAGAGAGATCTTCACTTCCCTCTCCCCAAGAGAAGCAGAGCTTAACTGTAAAGCGAAGCACCGACAGCAACATATGCTACAAGAGAATTAATCAAAACCAGTTACTGGAGAGCACGGAATTCCATTGACGGGTTGCTGTTACCTTTGAATAACTTCTTCACTTGGCACAAAAGGCGATATATTTTTCTGCCAACGCACATCGAAAGAGGCTAACCTGTTAATCGATGCCCACCCGCTTGTGTGATGAATTCTTTTTAATTTAAGATTGGCTCTTCGACTGATGTCATGTTTCTGCACAGCGATCTGACTAACTGAAAACCTAAGTGCTGAGAAGAGAAAAAAAGAAATATATTTTTTAACCAAAGGAACGACTTTATTTGTTAAGTTATAATTTTAACTTACTTTTATACACTTTTTTCTAAAACTGGTACTGTTCTTGGGGGGGGGGGTGGGGGAGAAAAAATAAAGTGGGGGGATTCGTTTACCCACATATCCTTTCAATTTCCTAATATGGCTGTGAATGTTTCAATGATCCGTGACACAAAATGGCTGACATTGGAAGTGTGTCGAGAATACCAGAGAGGGACTTGTTCCCGGTCCGATGCGGAATGCAAGTTTGCCCATCCTTCACGAAGTTGCCATGTTGAAAATGGCCGTGTCATTGCCTGCTTTGATTCATTGAAGGTAAGAACTTAATTATCTATATTTTTAATAATTCATTCATTTCATTTCTATTAAAGACACCTTGCTCATAAATTCTGATGTCTTCTTGAATACTTATTTTTCTTCTTTAAGGAAAGTGTTGCTAAAGCTAATTTTGGTTCCAATGTGTTGCAAGGTGCTGCTTTCTCGCCCTCTTTCTCAACGCTGGCTAAATACAAAACAGGGTTTGAATCAGTAAGTGTTTAAAAAACAATTGGGGCACGTTCTTGAGATGCAGAGTGGTTGTATTTACAGATGTTGCAGTTTTCGCATCAGTTGAGTTCATTAGCTGAGCTAAAGGCCTCTGAAGAAGCTAGAGGACTAGTCTTAAAGGGGCTGTGTTCACAAGATCATTGGATGAGGTCAGAGGAAGAAGGCCCATTAAATCTTATACTTCCCAAACACCAACTCTGCCATCTCCCCATTACAGTGGGCAGGTTGTTTTGGCCTCCATTACTCTTTCTGGCAACCCATTCCAGCTGTTAATTACCCTCTGTGTAAAGATGCCTGCCCTAACCTTGCCTTTAACAACCCTGAACTAGTGGCCGCCTTTTATTGCTGCTTTGATGTGTCAGATTTACTTTGGAATATTGGCATTTTCCTCAAGAGGGCTGGAATACACGAGTGAGAAAGTGATACTTCATTTGTTTAGAGCATTGGTCAGACCCCATCTGAAATATTGCATCCAGTTCTGGGTACTGTAGTTCAGGAAGGATATATTGACCTTGGAAGGCGTGTACTGCAGATTCATCAGCAGAATGGGACTGGGGATTAAAGGGTTGAATTATGAGGACTATTACTTAAACTTGGTTTGCATTCCCTTGAATTTAGATGGGGTGATCTAACTGAACTACTTCAAATGATAAACGGATTCAATAGGGTAGATAGAGAGAAACTATTTCCTCTGGTGGTGAAATCTGCTTCGGAAGCACTTTTTCACGTAAAGGGTAGTAGAAATCTGGAATTCTCTTCCCCAAAAGGCTTTGGATACTGTGATGATTGGAGCTTTCAAGACTGAAATCGATAGATTTTTAAGTGCGGAAAAGAAAGAAAACACTTACATTTCAGCAATGCCTTTCATAAACTCCCAAAGTGCTTTATAGCTAATGAAGTACTTTTTTTAAGTGTGGTGATGTAAGAAATGCAGCAGCCAATTAGCATATAGTAAAATCTCACAAACAGCATTGAGCTAAGACCTGATAAACTGTTTGATTTTTAGTGATGTTTGTTCAGGGATAAATATTTAGGGTTGAAGATAAGATATGGAGCAAAGATGGGGAAATAGAATTGAGGTGCAGATTGGCCGTGATCTAATTGAATTGTGAGCAGAATTGAGGGGCTGATCACCCTAATCCTGCTCCTGTCATTGCAAGTTAACTTTCTCTATCCTGTTACATATAGAGTCATAGAGTCATAGAGTTTTACAGCACAGAAACAGGCCCTTCGTCCCAACGCGCCTGTACCGACCATCAAGCACCAGTCCAAACTAATCCTATTTTCCCGCACTTGGCCCGTAGCCTTGAATACTATGGTGTTTCAAGTGCTCGTCTAAATATCTCTTAAATCTTGTGAGTGTTTCTGCCTCTACCACCCCTTCATCTGGAATGTTTCCAGATAGTCCCTTCTGCCCTGTTTCTTTTTGAGGTTAAAGAGTCCCAGCTTGTAAAATGGCTCCTCATATCCCTGCCCTCTGACATCAGCGACGAACCTCGTTTCTCTCCTGGGTACTGCACGAGGGCCAGTTGCACCACAGTGACCAGGACAGGTTCACACAACAGTGTTTACCAATCTTTTTATTTGTTTCGAATAACAAATAGTTCAAATGACCCAGCTTCCATCTTCCTATACCTCAACGTGTGATATTCTCAAACTGAACAGGATTTACCTTTAGGCTCAGAAAAAGATTTAGCACAGAATTTTCCCGAAGACAACACCCTTTAACATTGGAGCTTCTCTATTGCATAAGACCAGACTTTTTTTTTAAGGATATTATAAATAGATGACACTGTAGAAAATGTGTTAAGCTTGAGAAATGTTATACTGCCATGTTGGATTAAAGCAACACAGAATAAAATGCTGCTTGGAATGAAAGGTCGAAAGTCTTCACTTTGAGGGTTCAAACTGTTTCATTTAAGAGCTTCCTCTTTCCCTTGTTAATATCGGATTTTAGTTGGCAGTTTTTTTTTTATCTTGTCTTTTGTTTAGGACTTCTGTTTCACATTTCACCTTAATATCACTTCATGTTGCCACCGCCTAAATCTGTGCCCATCTTTCCTGCAAATCCCATGTTTGAACCTCTTGAATCAGGTTTCTGACCCTACCACAAAACTGAAGCTCCCCTTATCAAAATCACAAATTACATCCTATATGACTGTGCCCATGGAAAATTATCCCTCCTCATCCTTCTCGAACTGTCTGCAGCTTTTGGCATGGTTCACCTCACCATCCTCCTTCAACGCCCTTCCTCCATTGCCTATGCCTAGTTCTATTCTTATCTATCCAGTCATTGCCAGAGAATCACCTAGAATGGATTCTCTTCCCACTCCCACACCATTCCCACTGGAGTTCCCCAAGGATCTATCCTTGGCCTCCTCCTTTTCTCATCTACATGCTGCCCTTCTGCAACATCATCCAAAAACATGTCTGATTCCACATGTATGCTGACAACCTGACAACACCCAGCTCTACCTCACCACCATTCCCTTCATTATCCCTGTGTTGTTACACTGCTTGTCTGACATCCAGGAGAAATTTCCTCGAATTAAGCATTGAGAGGGCCAAAGCCATTGTCTTTGATCCCCAGCACAAATCCGTTCCCAGCCACCAATTCCATCCCTCCTCCTGCCCACTGTCAGACACTGAAGCAGACTGTTCACAACATTGGTATCCCATTTGATCCCGAACTGAGCTTCTGACCCCATATCTGCTGATTCATCAAGACTACTAACTTCCACCTCTATCATGCTGCTCATATCGGCCTCTCTTGAGCCTATTTACTGCTGAAACCCTCACCCAGGCTTTTGTTACTTCCAGACACAACTAATTCAATGTACTCTTGGCTGGTCTCCCATCATCCTCCCTCTATTACCTTGAGTTCATCCAGAACTCTGCTGACTATACCTAACTTGTACCAAGTCCTGTTCACCCATCCCCACTGTGCTCACTGATCTGCATTGGCTCCCGGTCTGGCAACGTCTCCAATTTAAAATTCTCATCTGTGTATTCATGGCCTCATCTCCCCCATCTTTATAACTTGTGGCAGTCCTACGATCTGCCAAGAGTTCTACGTTCCTCCAATCCTGGCTTCTTGCCCATCCTCTACTTCCTTTGCCCACCATTAGTGGCTGTACCTTCAGCTGCCAAGGCCCTAAGCTCTGGAAATTGCTCCCTATACCTCTCCAGCTCTACCTCTCTCTCCTCTTTTAAGATGCTCCTTAAAACCTACATCTTTGACCAAGCTTTTGGTCATCTGTTCCAATATCTCCTTCTTGCTCAGTGTCAATTTTTTTGTTACATTATGTCCCTGCAAAGCACTTTCAGATGTTTTATTGTGTTAAGCCACGATAAATTTGTTAGTGGCTGTTGTTAACTGCAATGTGCCCCTGTAAAATTTATGAATGAGACTGTGCTTTTAAAGGGCCATATTCTATTGGGTCAGCTGCATACTGATTGTGTAGCAGCTCCAACAGTAGTTTGAGCCCTATATATATTGATGCATAGTTGAAATATTATTAAGAAATTGTCTTAAAGGATTTTTGTGTCAACAGGTAGGTGATTGTTCTGGTCTAAGCAAATTAGGTTTTTTAATGACTTTTTCTCTGAACAGTTCAGACTCATACCTATTGTTGTGTAGGAGCTGGTTTCAAATTATTGACTGAAAGTTAAATGATGGATTGCAATGCAAGCCTAGCTTTTCCACTAGGACAGAGTTAAGATTGGAATGGCCAGTAATGAATTTTAGACAAGGGGAAGTGGACTTTTTGCACCAGGTTTTTAATGGTTGGTGCCAGTAGTGTAACTTGGAATGGAATTTTGTGTGGGCCCCAATATACAAACAATGGGCAAAGGCCAAAGATCTGACATCTCAGCAAATTTAAAAAAAAGTTTTATTCATTCTGAGCACGTGGGCATCACTAGTAAAGCCAGCATTTATTGCCCATCCCTCATGCCCTTCAGAAGGTGGTGGGGAGCTGCCTTCTTGAACCACTCAGTCCGTGCAGTGTAGGTACATCCACAGTACTGTTAGGGAGGGAGTTCCAGGATTTTGAGCCAGTGACAGTGAAGGAACCAAGTCAGGATGGGGTGTGACTTGGAGGAGAACTTGCAGGTGGTGGTGTTCCCATGCATCTGCTGCCCTTGTTCTTCTAGGTGGTAGAGGTCATGAGTTTGGAAAGTGCTGTCGAAGAAACCTAGGCTATTTGCTGCTGTGTATTTTGTAGATGGTACACTCTGCTGCCACGATGCACCAGTGGTGCAGAGAATGGATGTTTAAGGTTGTGGATAGGGTGCCAATCAAGTAGGTTGCTTTTTCTTGGATGTTGTTGAGCTTCCTGTGTGTTGCTGGAGCTCATTGATAATGCAAATGTTTTCAAACAATTAAATCCTCAGATTCATCAAATATCTCCCCTTTACATCCATCTAACATCTTTGAAGTAGACAGAAAATAGACTCTACAGCCAGAATGTTACGTTGGGCGGGAGGCCTGGGAGCCATGATTTTATGTGGCCCAGGCCCTTAATTGGACTTGGGCGGGACTTCCACCTCTCTGAGGCAGGAGGTCCCACCTCCAAGAACTGCTGACCAATCAGTGGGCCAGTAGTTCTCTGTCCCAGCAGCGCCACCCAGAGTGGTGGCTACTGCTGGGACTGCACCTAGCTTCAGCAGCAAGAGGAATGTTGGCCATGGAAGAAAGGTGAGTTTGTGGGGCTTTGCCGGGGACAATCGACTGGGCCCCGGCAAGGCAAGCTGGCGGGGTGAGGGGTTGGGTGGGGGGAGCGGGAGACTTTATTTCAGTGGGGGCGGTTGGAGCTTCAGGGAGAGCCCTCCGTGGGGCAGAGCGTGGCAGTTAATTGGGCACTTAAGGGCCTTGATTGGACTGGGGAGGGTGAGCCATTTCTCGCCGCCACGTCTGGTAAAATTGCAGCAGGGGCAGGAAGGCATCGGGAACGGCAGCCTCCACCCCGCCTCCCACTCAACATTTATGGCCCCCCTGCCACCAGCCCACTCTTGTGTGGGGGCCCTAATATTCTGGCCTACATAAATCTGCAGTAAATGTACTTAAATGAGCAAAGTAAGCAGTGTCACCAATCCAACAAGAACATAGCAATTTTAAATCTTAACCAATTAATAAATAAAATGAAGGTCAGTAAATTACTTACATTGCTTGATAGTGTCCTCTTGTCTACAATCTGCATTTCTACTCTACATTTAAAATAGGGTTAGACTATGAAAACTATTAGGAATTCCAAATTATTTGCCTCACAGCCTGTCAATCAATCGATGCTTACACATTGTTGTGTGGGAGGAAGTGCAAGCTGCCATACAAACACTGCATTGCAGTGAAGTCTGCTAAACATTTTTAAAATGGCCTATTTGTCCAAAATCTTAGCTAATGTATTCATGGTTCACGGTTGGAAAAAAAAGGCAGTTTATAAGTTTGCTTCAACTTGATGTTGACACAGGCTCAGATTTGGGTGGTTTGGGTGCCACTTGGGTGGGACCTTGGCCTGCCTGTGGTTATACTCATAGTCAGTGCATTAGGATACAGATTTGGACAGGTAAAGGCTACACACTAGTGGTGGTGGTGGAAAACCACGTATAAATATGATTTAAAGGGAAGGGGATGCTTGAAGGGGAGTGTCAGAATAGGGAGACAAAAATTCTAAAAAGCTTTTGCAAAAGTTCAACTTATTGGTAACAAGGCTACAGAGGAGATGAGGAAGAGGAGGAGGAGGAGAATAAGAAATGATGGAAAAAATGAAGAGAAAGGAAACCCAAGGTTCCTGAATGAAAATAGGATTTGCGAGACGAAAATAGACCAATGTTCATCTAGTTCGCCTTCTAACATCCTGGTAGTTGCACAATACAATAATAATGAAATTATTGACTAATCAATCATTCAATTAGTTTACAACAGACCCGACATGAGGCAAAAGGACATGACGAAAACCCCCAGTAGTGGAGAGCTTTAGAACCTTAGGTCCAAAGTCACTTGTTCCTCTCAAACCTGCTACACTTACCACATGTCATGTCTCAAATTATTCATATCCTCTATCCCAACTTATTATTTTCCGAAATAAATCTATGTACAGAGTGAGTAGCTGTGCAATAGTCCCCTAATCTTCTGTTTGCTTGCTTCTGAAGGCAAGATGATGCTGTGTGAGATGGTTAGGAACATAGGAACATAGGAGCAGGAGTAGGCCATTCAGCCCATCGAACCTGCCCCGCCATTCAATACAATCATGGCTGATCATCCATTTCAATGCCTTTTTCCCACACTATCCTCATATCCCTTATGCCATTTGTATTTAGAAATCTGTCAATCTCTGCTTTAAACATACTCAATAACAGAGCTTCCACAGTCCTCTGGGGTAGAGAATTCCAAAGATTCACAACCCTCTGAGTAAATATATTTTTCCTCATCTCTGTCCAAAGTGGCTTCCCCCTTATTTTGAAATTGTGTGCCCTGGTTCTAGAATCTCCAACCTAGGGAAACATCTTACCTGCAACTACCCTGTCTATCCCTTTAAGTATTTTGTAGGTTTCAATGAGATCACCTCTCATTCTTCGAAACTCTAGAGAATACAGGCCCAGTTTTGCCATTCTCTCTTCATTGGACAGTCCCGCCATCCCGGGAATAAGTCTGGTGAACCTTTGTTGCACTCCCTCTATGGCAATAATATCCTTCCTAAGGTACGGGGAACAAAACTGCACTCAGTACTGCAAGTGCGGTCTAACCAAGGTTCTATACAATTGAAGCAAGACTTCACTACTCCTGTACTTAAATCCTCTTATGATAAAGGCTAACACACCATTAGCCTTCCTAATTGCTTGCTGCACCTGCATGTTAGCTTTCAGTGACTTATTGACAAAGACACCCAGGCCCCTTTTTACATCTAAACTTTCTAATCTCTTACCATTCAGAAATACTCTGCACATCTATTCTTCCTATCAAAGTGGATAACCTCACATTTTTCCACATTATTCCATCTGCCATATTCTTGCCCACTCACTAAGTCTTTCCAAATTTCCTTGAGGCCTCTTTGCATCTTCCTCACAACACACATTCCCACCTAGTTTTGTGTCATCCGCGAACTTGGAAATACTACATTTGGACCCCACATCCAAATCATTGATATATATTGTGAACAGCTGGGGCCCAAGCATTGATCCCTGCGGTACCCCACTAGTCACAGCCAGCCAACACAAGAATGACCCATTTATTCCTACTCTCTATTTTCTGCCTGTTAACCAGTCCTTAATCCATGCCAGTATATTACCTCCTATCCCATGTGCTTTAATTTTGCTAACCAACCTCTTGTAGGGGACTTTATCAACTTTATCAAAAGCCTTCTGAAAATCCAAGTATACCATGTCCACCAACTCCCCTTTATTAATTCTGTACATAACATCCTCAAAAAACTCGAACAGGGTCATCAAACATGATTTCCCATTCATAAATCCATGTTGACTGTGCCCAATCAGATCATTCTTATCCAAGTGTCCATTTATCACATCCTTTAGAATAGATTCTAGCATTTTCCCAACGACTGATGTAAGGCCAACAGGTCTGTAATTCCTTTTTCTCTCTCCCTCCCTTCTTAAATATTGGGGTGACATTTGCGACCTTCCAATCTGAAGGAACTGCTCCAGAATCCAGGTTGTGAGGAAGATGACCCTTTGTGTCATTCCCTGGCATCCTCAGAGGTCAACACTGCAGCATACTTGCAAGGAGTCAAAGCAATACTTTAGGCTACAACTATCACTGTCACTGATTATGTCAGCCCTGTGCTGCAGGGTGGTTACAGATGTCCTTGCAGCTGATGACAGAGCTCTCTGCAGCTGCCTCTCTATTGGCACAGACCTTGTGAAGATCCATAGTTTTTGCCAGGTAGGTGTGGCACAGCCTATAGATATGATTGGTGGCACTATGGTGGCTGTGGCTAATTCATTTACACTGGCTGTCAATCTCCAGCCAAACCTCTGTCCAAATAGTCCTACTGAAAGCACGATGTGACTGAGGAAGCGTTCAATGTTACATTTCTTCAGCTATTTGCATATATTTGTGGTCCTGTCGGCTCTATTAGATGTGGTTTAAGACTAACCTTACTATTCCTCCCCCCCATGTGGAAAAACCTGTTGTGTAATAGTTGACGTGTCCTTCTTCAGCATCCGCTTTCCTTGTGCTTTATTGAGGTGCAGCTCAGTATTGTCTGATTCCCTTGCCAATCATTTCAGTAGTTGTTTAGTCTGTCTAGCCAGCATTTCTCACGTGTCAGACAGCACCTTGTTTTTTTTTGATGACATGGGCCTCATAGTTATGTCCATTATTAAAAGGATTCCGTTATTTAATATCGGTATTGAAACCAATTATTTTGCTCAGTTTGTGAAGGATCTCCAAGCTGTCAAACAGTTACTAGTGATAGTAAGCTATTTCAACCATCAGATCCTATATGGAGTACTGTGTTCAGTTCTGGACACTGCACCTCAGGAAGAATATACTGACCTTATATAATGGGGGGATGCAGTGCAGGTACACCAGAATGATACCAGGACTAAAGAGGTTAAATATGGTTAAAGAGGTTAAATATGGCATCAAGGAGCCCTAGCAAAACTGAAGTCAATGGGAATTGGAGGAAAACTCTCCGCTGGTTGGAGTCGTACCTAGTACAAAGGAAGATGGTGTGGTTGTTGGAGGTCAATCATCTGAGCTCCAGGACATCACTGCAGGAGTTCCTCAGGGTAGTGTCCTAGGCCCAACCATCTTCAGCTGTTTCATCAATGACCTTCCTTCAATCATAAGGTCAGAAATGGGGATGTTCGTTGATGATTGCACAATGTTTAGCACCATTCGCAACTCCTCAAATACTGAAGCAGTCCGTGTAGAAATGAAGCAAGACCTGGAAAATATCCAGGCTTGGGCTGATAAGTGGCAAGTAACATTTGCACCACACAAGTGCCAGGCAATGACCATTTCCAAGAGGAGAGAATCTAACCATCTCCCCTTGACATTCAGTCGTATTACCATCGCTGAATCCCCCACTATCAACTGCCTGGGGGTTACCATTGACCAGAAACATAACTGGAGTAGCCATATAAATACCGTGGCGACAAAAGCAGGTCAGAGGCTAGGAATCCTGAGGCGAATAACCCAGTTCCTGACTCCCCAAAGCCTGTCCACCATCTACAAATCACAAGTCAGGAGTGTGATGGAATACTTTCCACTTGCCTGGATGGGTGCAGCTCCAACAACACTCAAGAAGCTCGACACCATCCAGGACAAAACAGCCAGTTTGATTGGCACCCCATCTACAAACATTCACTCCCTCCACCACCGATGCACAGTGGCAGCAGTGTGTACCATCTACAAGATGCACTGCAGCAATGCATCAAGGCTCCTTAGACAGCACCTTCCAAATCCGCGAACTCCACCACCTAGAAGGACAAGGGCAGCAAATGCATGGGAACACCACCACCTGCAAGTTCTCCTCCAAGCCACACACCATCCTGACTTGGAACTATATCGCCATTCCATCACTGTCGCTGGGTCAAAATCCTGGAACTCCCTTCCTAACAGCACTATGGGTGCACCTACTTCACATGGACTGCAGCAGTTCAAGAAGGCAGCTCACCACCACCTTCTCAAGGGAAATTAGGGATGGGCAATAGATGCTGGCCTGGCCAGTAATGCCCACATCCCATGAATGAATAAAAAGAAAATGAGAATCTGTTGCATAAACCTGGCTTGTATTCCGTTGAGTTGAGAAGATCAAGGGTGACCTGATCGAGGCTTCAATACGACAAAGGAATTTGACGATCTAGATACAGTGATAGAGAGTATTTTACCAGACCCCTGCCATGGGTTTGGAGCTGGGTGGGTGGGTGGGTGGGTAGGGGGGGTGGGGGTTGGTAGGATTCAAGCAAAATTAGAGAAAATGTGTTTTGGCTGGTTTGCCAATGGGTTCCGCCTCAGGTCACTTTTCCCAAGGATGGGCTGAGGCCAATGTCACAACCTGCCCGGCAGCAGTGGCAAGCCACTTGAATAGATAATTCGTCAACTAACTGCAATCTTCCACCGACGTTGCAATTTTCTCACCATCGCATCGGTCCCATGTTGTGTCAGCACCCCAGCAGCTCACAGGAGGCAGCTGCACAGCAGAAGGTCAGCGTGGCATGACAGTTAAAGGCTTTCTGTTCTTTAAGGGCAGAAAATGGCAAGGCTGATGTCTCCCGCTGGCAGAGGCTTGTCATTACAGGAGGAGTGCCTGAAGACTGATGTCTCTGATAGTACTGGGGGTGATATAGTGGCAGCCATTCTCATTAGACTGATGGTTCGTCTATTCCATTTCCCCCGCCAGAACTCCTACTGCATTCCCCTCAGCAGCACTCATACTATAGACACAGTGAAGGCTGCCGGCCACCCTTGCAATGTTGGCGGGGGTGGGGGGGGGGGGGGGGAGCGGTGGGGGGCGCGCTAAATCGGCCTCCTGCCTCCTTAGGCCGCTTGCTGTCTCTAATTGTATAGCAATCCTGGAGGTGGGTTCTTAATTGGCCATCTTCCAGAACATTGAACCGGAAAGCTGGCTGCTGCTGCAAATGGGGTCAGGACCGAAATTGATCTCGACGGCTGAAAATATTCTAAGTCTGGAAAATTCTGCCCACTATTTCCTTTGGTGGGGGCATTAAAAAGCAAGGGGACACAATCTTAAAATTACAGCTAGGTTATTCAGTAGTGAAATCAGGAAGCACTTTTTCACACGAGGTTCGTCGAAATCGGGAACTGCTCCCCACATGGCTGTGGATCGTGGGACAATTGGATCTTTCAAGACAGGCTAGATTTTTGTTGGAGAAGGGAATCAAGGAATATGAAGCAAAGGCAGGTAGATGGAGTTGAGGTATAGATCAGTCATGATCGAATTGATTTGTGGAACAGGCTGGAGAGGCTGAATGGGCTAACCCTGTCTCCAATGTTCCTAAAGTCACCAATCTACTGATTTCAAGGTAAAATAGATGGAATAACAGAACGCAATTCTACAAATCATGTGCAGTAAAGATGGAATTTAACTTAATCAGTCAACAGTAACCAATTGTTCTAAAAATACAGATAAACAGAATTGCAGTACAGGGTGGTGGAAATACTGGACTGCAATCTGGAGAATTTTAGGAAATAAAAATGATAGAATGTGACTGATCCAGCCCCCACGAACCTTTGACCTGTATGCTGTCGACCATTTCTCCTGTTTTTATTCATTCTCGGGGTGTGGAGGGCAAAAGCGAGGCAGTGTTTTATTGTCCATTCCTAGTCAGCACAAGGGCATTCAGAGTAAACCACATTGTGTGGGATTGGAGTCATACAAAGACCAAATTAGGGGTGGTAGGTTCCTTATCCTGAAGGCCATTGTTGAACCATTTTTTTAAATGACAATCTAACAGTTTTCACTGTCATTTTTTTAATGCTAGCCAATGAGTTACCAGATTTATTGAATGCACTTCCACACCTTGCCATTGGTGAGATTTGAGTGAGTGGTAGTTGAGCACTATCACCATGAACCAGCAGGACCATCCCAGCTTGGTTGTCTTATATATATATTTAATAACTGACAGAAGCTAAGGTAATGTCATCCATTAAAGCAAAGTTCTGAACTACTCTGTTTCTTCATGTCCGCAGCATGCTGCACATAAAACAAGTCTTGTGTTTATAAAGCATCTTATCATATCTCAAATCATTCCACACAAATTACAAGGCAAAGTGCAGTCACTATCATTATGTGGGCAAACTTGGCAGCCAATTTTTGCTTTAGTTATTGATCCTTTGCATGTGGGCATTTATTGTTCATCCCACTTGCCCTGAGAAGGTGATGATAGACCTTCTTCTTGAACCACAGTTATGATACAACTGAGTGGCTTGCTAGGCCACTTCGGAATTAACCACATTGGTGTGGGACAGGAGTCACATGCAGGCCAGCTTCCCTAAAGCACATTGTTGAATCATTTAGCTTATTATGACAACCCAACAGCTTTGTGGTCACTTTTACTGATAGCAGCTTTTTCCCCAAATTCCCAGCTTGTTTGTAAATGAACTCAAATTGCCATGGTGGTATTTTTAACTAATTCTGTTTTATTACTTCAGCAACATAACCACAATACTACCATTCCCTTGCACATAACAAGTTCCTACAAAAAGCATTGTGACAGCTGGCCAGTTAATCTGTTTTTTGATGATGTTGGGTTATGGGATAAATGTTGGCCAAGCCACCAGGAAGAACTCCCCTACTCTGCTTCAAAATAGTGCCGTGGGATCCTTTATACCCACTTGAAAGGGTAGATGGGGTCTTAGTTTAATATCTAATCTGAGAAACCAGCACCTCTGGCATGCAGCACTCCTTCAGTACTGGACTGAAATGCCAGTCTGGGTTATGCACACAAGTCTCTGGAGTGAGCCTTGAACCTGGGACTGTCTGACTCAGAGGTGAGAGTGTGATCACTGAACCACAGCTGACAATGCAATACAATAGGATCAGCACCTGTTATTCTAAGGATGGGTCGGCATGAACTTGCTTCTCATTTTCTTGCTGTTTGCCCGTTATGGAGAATGTTCAAAAGTAATGTGGTCTTTGGAGTAAGTTGCTCCAGCCTTTAGACAGGCATAGCTAACGAGGTGTGTCGGTTTGCAAATGTAGATAAAATACATTCATAATTATTTCAAAGTTGGGAAAGGAAGCCATCCATTTTATATTGGGCTCTTCCAACCTGAGTTAGAGAGTTACAAGCAGCTACAACTGGCCTCTAATTAACCTCAGGAGGTAACGGGCTGCAATTATCTGGATTTATTGAAACCGCTGCGCCACAGAGACTGTTGGAGCAGTGGTTCTAAAAGGGGCATTCAGCATAGCTCCATTGTGAGCACTAAACAACACACATGTGCTCCCCCAGGCTACACACAAGCAGCATCACAGGAAATCTATTTGGTGTTTACATATAGCCTTTTTGAAATGTGCATCATTTTTCAGGAATCACAGTTTGAAGAGTTAACAGTATATAAAAAGGAGAAAGAATGTGTAAATGTCCATGTACATATGACCATGCATGTGTATGTGAATGTGTGCGTGTATGTGTAAGTGTGTATGTGAGTGTGCATTTTCTTGCTGCGTCAAGTTCATTAAATTTCTATCTGAAGATCTGTGATACTTCAGTAATGAGATGTACTTTAGCAGTGCAGTGTCAAGCCAAACACAGCAGCAAAATCCTGGGTCTAATCCCCAGTCTCTGCTCAGTTAGCAGTTTTGAGACAAGCTGATAATGGGGCGTGAAGGTTGATCTGAGCTAAGGAAGTGAAACTCAACAAGTGGTTCTGATGTCGATCACAATCCAGTGACTGCTGCTGGAAGATGTGTGGGTGCTGGGTGGGGACAGGATGAGGCCCGACTGCGACTTTGCCCCAATTACTGCCAACCCTTGTACATGATAATCACTGGGTAAACTGTTAAAGGGCTGCAATACTTCAGCATGGAGTCACTCCCCAGCATGGAGCCACTCCCCAACATGGAGTCAGACCCTAGCATGCAGCCGTACTCCAACATGGAGTCAGACCCTAGCATGGAGCCGTACTCCAACAAGGAGTCAGACCCTAGCATGGAGCCGTACTCCAACATGGAGTCAGACCCTAGCGTGGAGCCGTACTCCAACATGGAGTCAGACCCTAGCATGGAGCCGCACTCCAACATAGAGTCTAAACGCCTAACAGCAGCATGATTTCCAAATGGTAGAAATGCACCTGTGCATTCTCTACATGTGCCCCTGTGATGTCCCACATATTCCTGTGTATTACAAGTGCATTAACTCTTTATATATTATGTACCTTAGGAAGGTTGGAATGTGCAAGACTGGGAAGGACCCCTCTGGTCCACCTGGCCAGTTTCAATGTCCAAGAAATATATGCCGAGAATTTCTCCCCATTGGCTGCTTCCTATAACTTTGGTGGAAACCCCAAATCTGTTCTCTTCGTTATTGGGATGTTGGCATCACTGGCAAGGCCAGCATTTATTTCCCACCTCCAGTTGCCCTTGAGAAGGTGGCTGTCGGTCCTTTTCTTGAACTGCTGTAGTCCATGTTGTGAATATTTGCCCACAGTGCTGTCAGGAAGCGAGTTCCAGGATTATGATTAAATGATGACGAGGGAACAGTGATTTATGTCCATGTCAGGATGGTGTGTAACTTAGCGGGGAATTTCACAGGATCACAGAATCACAGAATAATACAGTGCAGAAGAGGGCCTTCGGCCCATCGAGTCTGCGCCGATGCATTAAAACACCTGACCTGTCTACCTAATCCCATTTACCAGCACTTGGCCCATAGCCTTGAATGTTATGACGTGCCAAGTGCTCATTTGGATGGTGTTACCATGCACTTGCTGCCCATGTTCTTTTCCGTGGTTGAAATCTTGAATTTGGAAGGTGCTATCCAGATAGCTGAGTAAACAGAATTTGCTTTTGCTAAAATTATAGTGGTTGGTTGGTGATCATATACCTCCTTAGCTCTCATATGCCATCTATCAAATGTTGTTCCAGGTACTTATCTAACACCCTCTTAAATTTGCTGATATAAACAGCCTCAACACTGCCTCCCTTCCATTTCATACCCACACCTTCTGTGTATGAGTTACAGCTAACCTGTCTGTTTACCCTCCTTCTTCTTAGTTTGAAGCTCAGCCCATATTGTAGAATCTATGGGGAAAAATTTGATTATGGCCAGTTTTCGAGCACTGAACCAGTTACAGTACAAAAGGAGGCCATTTAGCCCGCTGTGTCTGTGCTGGCTCTCTGCAAGAGCAACTTACCTAGTCCCATTCTCCTGCCTTTTCCCCATAGCCCTGCAAATCTTTTCTCCTCAGATAATTGTCCGTTTCTCTTTTGAAGGGCTCTGTTGAATCTGCCTCCACCACACGCGCAGGCAGTGCACTCCTGATCCTAACCACTCACTGCGTAAAAAAGTTTTTCCTCATGTAGCCTCTGGTTGTTTGCCAATCACCTTAATTCAATGTCCTCTGGGTCTTGATCCTTCTGCCAATGGAAACAATTTCTCTCTATCTACTCTGTCTAGATCCCTCATGATTTTGAATACCTCTCTCAAATCTCCTCTCAACCTTCTCTTCTCTAAAGAGAACAACCCCAGCTTCTCCAGTCTCTGCACTTAACTGAAGTCCCTCCTTCCTGGAACTATTCTCATAAATCTTTTCTGCACCCTCTCTAAAGCCATCACATCCTTCCTAAAGTGTGGTGGCCCGAATTGGACACAATTTTCCAGCTGAGGCCAAATCAGAGTTTCATTAAGGTTCACCGTAACTTCCTTGTTTTTGTACTCTATGCCCATATTTATAGAGCCCAGGATCCCAAATGCCTTTTTCACCACATTCTCAACCTGCCCTGCCACCCTCAACAATTTGTGCACATATACCCCCAGGTCTCTCACTTCCTGCACCCCCTTTAGAATTATACCATTTAGTTTATATTGCCTCTCCACGTGCATCCTACCCTAAATATATCACTTCATATTTCTCTGCATGAAATCATCTGCCATGTGTCTGCCCATCCCACCAGCCTGTCTATGTTCTTTTGAAGTCTATCCTCCTGACAGTTCACAATACTTCCAAGTTTCTATGTCACTAATATATAATGGGAAAAGCAGTGGTCTTAGGACTGACCCCTAGGGAACTCCGCTGTATACCTTCCTCCAGTCTGAAAAACAACCATTCGCCACTCGCTGTTCCCTGTCACTCAGCCAACTTGCCGCTGTCCCTTTTATTCCATGGGCTACAACTTTGCTGGCAAGCCTATTATGTGGCACTTTATCAAATGCCTTTTGTAAGTCCATGTACACCACATCAACCAGATTACCCTAATCAATCATCACTGTTACCTCATCTGAAAACTCAATCAAGTTGGTTGAACACCATTTGCCTTTAACAAATCCAGGCTGGATTTTAAAAATTAATGCATACTTGCCCAAGTGGCTGTTAATTTTGTCCTGGATTATTGTTTCTAAAAGCTTTCCAACCACCAAGGTTAAACTGACTGGTCTGTAGTTGCTGGGTTTATCCTAACATTTGCAATTCCCCAGTCCTCTGGCACCACCCCTTTATCTATGGAGGATTGGAAGGTTATGATCAGTGCCTTCGCCATTTCCACCCATCCCTCAGCATCTTCAGATACATCCCATCTAGTCCTGGTGACTTATCAACTTAACGACAGCTAAGTTCCACAAAAGGTAATGCGATAAGTGACCAGATAATTTGTTTTACTGATTTTGTTTGAAGGAAAACTATTGGACAGATCAGAGAGAACTCCCCAGCTCTTCTGCAAAATAGTACATAGGATCTTTTACATCCATCTGAGAGGGCAGGCTGAAACACGGTGTAAAGTCTTATCAGAAAGACAGAAGTACTGTCGACATACTGTGTTTGTATAAACACAGTAACAGTAGACCTTTCGACTTCATCAAGTGACTAAAAGAAGCCTGTGGCATCTCAGAAGACACTGTGTAGGGTGTGTGATTCACTGGAATGGTCCCAGGAATGGAAGGTTATAATTTGGAAGAGAAGTTTGACTCTTCTCACTGGAACAAACAAGGTTAAGAAAAAATATTATAAAAGTTTCCAAAATAAGGAAAGATTTTAAGAGGCTAATCAGTGAAAATTTGCCTGTACTGGTTGGTAGCAGTGGAGCACAAGCTCTGAATTAGCACCAGAAGAACGGAGAAGGTATGAGGTGTTTTATTTGCACACAGCATGTTGAATGCATTACCATGCATAAATGGTCATGAAAACAATATCATTTAAAAAGAAATTGGGTAAGTATTTGACAAGCAAGAAATAGTATATTGGAAAGGGGAAGGAAATAGAAATTAGAAAAGACAACTGCAGTTCAGAAGGTAGCACAAGTACAGACACAAAGGGCTGAATGGCCTCCTTCCCTGCTGTAAATTCTATGGGGCTAATTTTAATTTAATGCGCCCAGCAGGAAACTGAAGGGATCGAATGGGACGTCTGTGTTACACACTGCGTCCAATCTTGCTGTTTAAAATGAGTAAAACAGGCGGCAGATCCAATCCTGTAGGTTTCCCGCTGGGTGCTTTAGGTTAAAATTAATACTTCCCTACCCCATGATTCTATGTTACAATAAAATGATCAGCAATATTTACAATCTGAAATAAGAGACAAAATTGTTTTTATTTGTTCATGCGATGTGAGAGCCGCAGGCTCGGCCAGCATTTATCGCCCATCCCTAATTACTCTTGAGAAGGTGATGATGGCTTTCTTGAAACGCTGCAGTCCACGTGCTGTAGGTTCACCTACAGTGCTGTTAGGGAGGGAGTTCCAGGATTTTGAGCCAGCGACGGTGAAGGAACAGGGATATAGGTTTGTTTGTGGCTTGGAGGGGAACTTGCAGGTGGTGGTGTTCCCATGCATCTACTGCCCTTGTCCTTCAAGATGCTAGAGGGTCTCTTCCCCATGGTGATTGCACAATGGCCCAGGATGTGGCTACTTCACACCTCCTTTGTTTCAGGAGAAGACATTCAATTCTGGAATGTTTTTAGGATGGGTGTGAGATGGGTTTCATTAACACCTTATGGCTTTGAAGATTTGTCCTTTGTCTTTGTCAGACAGTTCAAATACACAAAAGGCCAACCCTCTTTTCTTTGGTGGGCATTTTGGACTATTGTTCACTTTTTCAAATAAAGGTTCATTTTTTAAAGACAAAGTCTGTTTTTCATAACTCTTCAGAGCTAGTCCATGATTGTTGAATCATCGCACTTCCGGTGTGTGTGACAATGGTAACCCCGAGGATGTTGATAGTGGGGGATTCAGCGACGGTAATGCCGTGGAATGTGAAGGGGAGATGGTTAAATTCTCTTTTGTTGGAAATGGTCATTGCCTGGCACTTGTGTGGTGCACATGTTATTTGCTACTTATCAGCCCAAGCCTGAATGTTGTCCAGGTCTTGCTGCATGTGGGCACAGACTGTTTCATGATCTGAGGAGTTGCGAATGGTACTGAACACTGTGCAATCACCAGCAAACATCCCCACTTCTGACCTTGTGATGGAGGGAAGGTCATTGATGAAGCAGCTTAAAATGGTTGGGTCTAGGACACTACCCTGAGGAACTCCTGCAGTGATGTCCTGGGACTGAGATGTTTGGCCTCCAACAACCTCAACCATCTTCCTTTGTGCTAGGTCTGATTCCAACCAGTGGAGACTTTTCCCCTAATTCCCATTGACTTCAGTTTGGTTAGGGCTCCTCAATGCCATACCCAGTCAAATGCTGCCTAGATGTCAGGGGCAGTCACTCTCAGCTCATCTCTGGAACTCAGCTCTTTTGTTCATGTTTGGACCAAGGCTGTAATGAGGTCAGGAGCTGAGTGGCCCTGGCGGAACCTAAACTGAATGTCGGTGCAGAAATTATTGCTGAGTAAGTACTGCTTGATAGCACTGTTGATGACACCTTCCATCACTTTACTGATAATTGAGCATAGACTGTTAGGGGAGTAATTGGATTTGTCCTGCTTTTTGTGGACAGGACTTACCTGGGCAATTTTCTACATTGCCGGGTAGGTGCCAGTGTTGTAGCTGTATGGAACAGCCTGACTAGGGGCACGGCAAGTTCTAGAGCACAAGTTTTCAGTATTGCAGCTGGGATGTTGTCAGGGCCGATAACTTTTGCTCTATCCAGTGCCTTCAACCACATTAATCTCTTTTGTCTGATTTCTTTTGTTCTTCTCAAATTTGAAATTAAACAACGTTCCTGTGCTCCGACATAACTGTTGTGTTCAGTTGCTCCGTCATGTGTTCAGAGGTGTGTCAGGCCAGTCCCAAGTGAGCTCCCTTCTAAGAATCCCTCCCTCTCAAGGTAGCTTCTGTCCTCCCATTCAATGCCACCACCTGAGTTGACAGCAGAGGTCTGGAATGCTGGCAGCTTCCGAGCATCATTTATATTCAATCCAACCTTGATGCAATTAATACAGTGGAAGTGATGAGCCACTGTCTGTGGGAGTAACTAGAAGAGTGACAAGCCGCAATGTGAAAGTGAACAAATGGTTCGAGCATACAATTTCCGTTTTCAAAAATCTCAGAAACTCATGCGAGTTCGCACCTCCTAGTTTCACACCTCAAAATCTGCAAAGGCAGGGTTCCTGGAAAGTAGTTAATTCCAGTACATAACATTGGTGCTCTTCATAATAGGTGTTTAATTCAAATCGGTTTTACCAAATAAGAAACATGAGCAAAGACCTATTTTCTGATATTTGACCCAAAGGTAAACATTGTGCCATTTGTTACCATCTCCAGAAAATTCAGCCCTTACAATCTTCTATGTACCAATGCAATCGGACAGCCCATTAAAGGATAATCGTTTCTTTTTCTTTCCTTCCATTAAAAAGTTTTCCTTGAGCTATTTAAGAGTGGTGGTCTGGGGCCGTTTTATGGACACAGCTGAAAATGGGTTTATCAACAAAAGTAAGCAATTTTAATAAGAGTGCCCACTTGTGAGTAACCTGATTTAAGACCACTGAAAATGACTTTAAAAAATCATACTGAATTATTTACTAGTTTAATTACTGTACCCTAGTCAGTTTCTTAGTAAATCAAATACTGAGATATGAAAAGACTGTTCAGATGTGCCTGTTAGTGCTTGCCTGCATGCCTATCAAATGTGCACAATTTCAAAAGCCTTCCCAAATCAGCAGAATCTTGCAATTGCGACTGCGCTGTCCACTTTTAGGCCTAGGGCCTGATCCAACGAATTAAATATTGAACCACTGTAAAAGATTGCAGAAAACAAGAATGGACATGGTTTTGGGCAAAACTCATCTTTAACCGTCACCAAGCCTTTGCGCTGGCTTGGCTGATTAAATGATAATTTTAGCAGAAATAATGGAAAATAACTTATATCCATTCCTGACAGCCAAAACTGTGAAATACTGGAAGACTATCCCTGTTCCTGATAGCCTAAACTGTGAAATACTGGAAGACTATCCCTGTTACTGATAGTCTATACTGTGAAATACTGGAAGACTATCCCTGTTCCTGATAGTCTATACTGTGAAATACTGGAAGACTATCCCTTTTCCTGATAGTCTATACTGTGAAATACTGGAACACTATCCCTGTTCCTGATAGTCTATACTGTGAAATACTGGAAGACTATCCCTTTTCCTGATAGTCTATACTGTGAAATACTGGAACACTATCCCTGTTCCTGATAGTCTATACTGTGAAATACTGGAAGACTATCCCTTTTCCTGATAGTCTATACTGTGAAATACTGGAAGACTATCCCTTTTCCTGATAGTCTATACTGTGAAATACTGGAACACTATCCCTGTTCCTGATAGTCTATACTGTGAAATACTGGAAGACTATCCCTTTTCCTGATAGTCTATACTGTGAAATACTGGAAGACTATCCCTGTTCCTGATAGTCTATACTGTGAAATACTGGAACACTATCCCTGTTCCTGATAGCCTATACTGTGAAATACTGGAACACGATCCCTGTTCCTGATAGTCTATACTGTGAAATACTGGAACAATATCCCTGTTCCTGATAGCCTATACTGTGAAATACTGGAAAACTATCCCTGTTCCTGATAGTCTATACTGTGAAATACTGGAACACGATCCCTGTTCCTGATAGTCTATACTGTGAAATACTGGAACAATATCCCTGTTCCTGATAGTCTATACTGTGAAATACTGGAAGACTATCCCTGTTCCTGATAGTCTATACTGTGAAATACTGGAACACTATCCCTGTTCCTGATAGCCTATACTGTGAAATACTGGAACACGATCCCTGTTCCTGATAGTCTATACTGTGAAATACTGGAACACGATCCCTGTTCCTGATAGTCTATACTGTGAAATACTGGAACACTATCCCTGTTCCTGATAGCCTATACTGTGAAATACTGGAACACGATCCCTGTTCCTGATAGCCTATACTGTGAAATACTGGAAAACTATCCCTGTTCCTGATAGGCTAAACTGTGAAATACTGGAACACTATCCCTGTTCCTGATAGCCTACACTGTGAAATACTGGAACACTATCCCTGTTCCTGATAGCCTAAACTGTGAAATACTGGAAGACTATCCCTGTTCCTGATAGGCTAAACTGTGAAATACTGGAACACTATCCCTGTTCCTGATAGCCTACACTGTGAAATACTGGAACACTATCCCTGTTCCTGATAGCCTAAACTGTGAAATACTGGAACACTATCCCTGTTCCTGATAGCCTAAACTGTGAAATACTGGAACACTATCCCTGTTCCTGATAGCCTATACTGTGAAATACTGGAACACTATCCCTGTTCCTGATAGCCTAAACTGTGAAATACTGGAAGACTATCCCTGTTCCTGATAGTCTATACTGTGAAATACTGGAAGACTATCCCTGTTCCTGATAGTCTATACTGTGAAATACTGGAAGACTATCCCTTTTCCTGATAGTCTATACTGTGAAATACTGGAACACTATCCCTGTTCCTGATAGTCTATACTGTGAAATACTGGAACACTATCCCTGTTCCTGATAGCCTATACTGTGAAATACTGGAACACTATCCCTGTTCCTGATAGCCTATACTGTGAAATACTGGAACACGATCCCTGTTCCTGATAGCCTATACTGTGAAATACTGGAACACTATCCCTGTTCCTGATAGCCTATACTGTGAAATACTGGAACACGATCCCTGTTCCTGATAGCCTATACTGTGAAATACTGGAAAACTATCCCTGTTCCTGATAGCCTATACTGTGAAATACTGGAACACGATCCCTGTTCCTGATAGCCTATACTGTGAAATACTGGAAAACTATCCCTGTTCCTGATAGGCTAAACTGTGAAATACTGGAACACTATCCCTGTTCCTGATAGCCTATACTGTGAAATACTGGAACACTATCCCTGTTCCTGATAGGCTAAACTGTGAAATACTGGAATACTATCCCTGTTCCTGATAGTCTATACTGTGAAATACTGGAAGACTATCCCTGTTCCTGATAGGCTAAACTGTGAAATACTGGAATACTATCCCTGTTCCTGATAGTCTATACTGTGAAATACTTTAACACTATCCCTGTTCCTGATAGCCTATACTGTGAAATACTGGAAAACTATCCCTGTTCCTGATAGGCTAAACTGTGAAATACTGGAAAACTATCCCTGTTCCTGATAGGCTAAACTGTGAAATACTGGAATACTATCCCTGTTCCTGATAGTCTATACTGTGAAATACTGGAACACTATCCCTGTTCCTGATAGCCTATACTGTGAAATACTGGAACACTATCCCTGTTCCTGATAGTCTATAGTGTGAAATACTGGAACACTATCCCTGTTCCTGATAGTCTATACTGTGAAATACTGGAACACTATCCCTGTTCCTGATCGTCTATACTGTGAAATACTGGAACACTATCCCTGTTCCTGATAGTCTATACTGTGAAATACTGGAACATTATCCCTGTTCCTGATAGTCTATAGTGTGAAATACTGGAACACTATCCCTGTTCCTGATAGTCTATACTGTGAAATACTGGAACACTATCCCTGTTCCTGATAGTCTATAGTGTGAAATACTGGAACACTATCCCTGTTCCTGATAGTCTATACTGTGAAATACTGGAACACTATCCCTGTTCCTGATCGTCTATACTGTGAAATACTGGAACACTATCCCTGTTCCTGATAGTCTATACTGTGAAATACTGGAACATTATCCCTGTTCCTGATAGTCTATACTGTGAAATACTGGAACACTATCCCTGTTCCTGATAGTCAAGACTGTGAAATACTGGAACACTATCCCTGTTCCTGATAGTCTATACTGTGAAATACTGGAACACTATCCCTGTTCCTGATAGTCCATACTGTGAAATACTGGAACGCTATCCCTGTTCCTGATAGCCTATACTGTGAAATACTGGAACACTATCCCTGTTCCTGATAGCCTATACTGTGAAATACTGGAACACTATCCCTGTTCCTGATAGCCTATACTGTGAAATACTGGAACACTATCCCTGTTCCTGATAGCCTATACTGTGAAATACTGGAACACTATCCCTGTTCCTGATAGTCTATACTGTGAAATACTGGAACACTATCCCTGTTCCTGATAGTCTAAACTGTGAAATACTGGAACACTATCCCTGTTCCTGATAGTCTATACTGTGAAATACTGGAACACTATCCCTGTTCCTGATAGTCTATACTGTGAAATACTGGAACACTATCCCTGTTCCTGATAGACTATACTGTGAAATACTGGAACACTATCCCTGTTCCTGATAGTCTATACTGTGAAATACTGGAACACTATCCCTGTTCCTGATAGCCTATACTGTGAAATACTGGAACACTATCCCTGTTCCTGATCGTCTAAACTGTGAAATTCTGGAACACTATCCCTGTTCCTGATAGTCTTTACTGTGAAATACTGGAAGACTATCCCTGTTCCTGATAGTCTACACTGTGAAATACTGGAATACTATCCCTGTTCCTGATAGTCTATACTGTGAAATACTGGAACACTATCCCTGTTCCTGATAGCCTATACTATGAAATACTGGAACACTATCCCTGTTCCTGACAGTCTATACTGTGAAATACTGGAAGACTATTCCTGTTCCTGATAGTCTAAACTGTTAAATATTGGAAGACTATCCCTGTTCCTGATAGTCTAAACTGTGAAATACTGGAACACTATCCCTGTTCCTGAAAGTCTAAACTGTGAAATACTGGAACACCATCCCTGTTCCTGATAGTCTATACTGTTAAATATTGGAAGACTATCCCTGTTCCTGATAGTCTATACTGTGAAATACTGGAAGACTATCCCTGTTCCTGATAGTCTATACTGTGAAATACTGGAACACTATCCCTGTTCCTGATAGTCTATACTGTGAAATACTGGAACACTATCCCTGTTCCTGATAGTCTATACTGTGAAATACTGGAACACTATCCCTGTTCCTGATAATCTATACTGTGAAATATTGGAACACTATCCCTGTTCCTGATAGTCTATACTGTGAAATACTGGAACACTATCCCTGTTCCTGATAGTCGATACTGTGAAATACTGGAACACTATCCCTGTTCCTGATAGTCGAAACTGTGAAATACTGGAACACTATCCCTGTTCCTGATAGTCTATACTGTGAAATACTGGAAGTCTATCCCTGTTCCTGATAGTCTATACTGTGAAATACTGGAACACTATCCCTTTTCCTGATAGTCTATACTGTGAAATACTGGAACACTATCCCTGTTCCTGATGGTCTAAACTGTGAAATAATGGAACACTATCCCTGATCCTGATAGTCTAAACTGTGAAAGACTGGAACACTATCCCTGTTCCTGATAGTCTATACTGTGAAATACTGGAACACTATCCCTTTTCCTGATAGTCTAAACTGTGAAATACTGGAAGACAATCCCTTTTAATGATAGTCTAAACTGTGAAATACTGGAACACTATCCCTTTTCCTGATAGTCTATACTGTGAAATACTGGAACACTATCCCTTTTCCTGATAGTCTATACTGTGAAATACTGGAACACTATCCCTGTTCCTTATAGTCTATACTGTGAAATACTGTAACACTATCCCTTTTCCTGATAGTCTATACTGTGAAATAATGGAACACTATCCCTGTTCCTGATCGTCTATAATGTGAAATACTGGAACACTATCCCTGTTCCTGATAGTCTATACTGTGAAATACTGGAACACTATCCCTGTTCCTGATAGTCTATACTGAAATACTTGAACACTATCCCTGTTCCTGATAGTCTATACTGTGAAATACTGGAACACTATCCCTGTTCCTGATAGTATATACTGTGAAATACTGGAACAATATCCCTGTTCCTGATAGTCTATACTGAAATACTTGAACACTATCCCTGTTCCTGATAGTCTATACTGTGAAATACTGGAACACTATCCCTGTTCCTGATAGTCTATACTGTGAAATACTGGAACACTATCCCTGTTCCTGATAGTCTATACTGAAATACTTGAACACTATCCCTGTTCCTGATAGTCTATACTGTGAAATACTGGAACACTATCCCTGTTCCTGATAGTCTATACTGAAATACTTGAACACTATCCCTGTTCCTGATAGTCTATACTGTGAAATACTGGAACAATATCCCTGTTCCTGATAGTCTATACTGTGAAATACTGGAACACTATCCCTGTTCCTGATAGTCTATACTGAAATACTTGAACACTATCCCTGTTCCTGATAGTCTATACTGTGAAATACTGGAACACTATCCCTGTTCCTGATAGTATATACTGTGAAATACTGGAACACTATCCCTGTTCCTGATAGTCTAAATTGTGAAATACTGTAACACTATCCCTTTTCCTGATAGTCTATACTGTGAAATACTGGAACACTATCCCTGTTCCTGATAGTCTATACTGTGAAATACTGGAACACTATCCCTGTTCCTGATAGTCTATACTGTGAAATACTGGAACACTATCCCTGTTCCTGATAGTCTAAACTATGAAATACTGTAGCACTATCCCTTTTCCTGATAGTCTATACTGTGAAATACTGGAACACTATCCCTTTTCCTGATAGTCTAAATTGTGAAATACTGTAACACTATCCCTTTTCCTGATGGTCTAATCTGTGAAATAATGGAACACTATCCCTGATCCTGATAGTCTAAACTGTGAAAGGCTGGAACACTATCCCTGTTCCTGATAGTCTATACTGTGAAATACTGGAAGACTATCCCTTTTAATGATAGTCTAAACTGTGAAATACTGGAACACTATCCCTTTTCCTGATAGTCTATACTGTGAAATACTGGAACACTATCCCTGTTCCTTTTTGTCTATGCTGTGAAATACTGGAACACTATCCCTTTTCCTGATAGTCTATACTGTGAAATACTGGAACACTATCCCTGTTCCTTATAGTCTATACTGTGAAATACTGTAACACTATCCCTTTTCCTGATAGTCGATACTGTGAAATAATGGAACACTATCCCTGTTCCTGATCGTCTATAATGTGAAATACTGGAACAATATCCCTGTTCCTGATAGTCTATACTGTGAAATACTGGAACACTATCCCTGTTCCTGATAGTCTATACTGTGAAATATTGTAACACTATCCCTTTTCCTGATAGTCTATACTGTGAAGTAATGGAACACTATCCCTGTTCCTATTCGTCTATAATGTGAAATACTGGAACAATATCCCTGTTCCTGATAGTCTATACTGTGAAATACTGGAACACTATCCCTGTTCCTGATAGTCTATACTGTAAAATACTGGAACACTATCCCTGTTCCTGATAGTCTATACTGTGAAATACTGGAACACTATCCCTGTTCCTGATAATCTATATTGTGAAATATTGGAACACTATCCCTGTTCCTGATAGTCTATACTGAAATACTGGAACACTATCCCTGTTCCTGATAGTCTATACTGTGAAATACTGGAACACTATCCCTGTTCCTGATAGTCTATACTGTAAAATACTGGAACACTATCCCTGTTCCTGATAGTCTATACTGTGAAATACTGGAACACTATCCCTGTTCCTGATAATCTATACTGTGAAATATTGGAACACTATCCCTGTTCCTGATAGTCTATACTGTGAAATACTGGAACACTATCCCTGTTCCTGATAGTCGATACTGTGAAATACTGGAACACTATCCCTGTTCCTGATACTCGAAACTGTGAAATACTGGAACACTATCCCTGTTCCTGATAGTCTATACTGTGAAATACTGGAACACTATCCCTGTTCCTGATAATCTATATTGTGAAATATTGGAACACTATCCCTGTTCCTGATAGTCTATACTGAAATACTGGAACACTATCCCTGTTCCTGATAGTCTATACTGTGAAATACTGGAACACTATCCCTGTTCCTGATAGTCTATACTGTAAAATACTGGAACACTATCCCTGTTCCTGATAGTCTATACTGTGAAATACTGGAACACTATCCCTGTTCCTGATAATCTATACTGTGAAATATTGGAACACTATCCCTGTTCCTGATAGTCTATACTGTGAAATACTGGAACACTATCCCTGTTCCTGATAGTCGATACTGTGAAATACTGGAACACTATCCCTGTTCCTGATACTCGAAACTGTGAAATACTGGAACACTATCCCTGTTCCTGATAGTCTATACTGTGAAATACTGGAAGTCTATCCCTGTTCCTGATAGTCTATACTGTGAAATACTGGAACACTATCCCTGTTCCTGATAGTCTATACTGTGAAATACTGGAACACTATCCCTTTTCCTGATAGTCTATACTGTGAAATACTGGAACACTATCCCTGTTCCTGATGGTCTAAACGGTGAAATAATGGAACACTATCCCTGATCCTGATAGTCTAAACTGTGAAAGACTGGAACACTATCCCTGTTCCTGATCGTCTATACTGTGAAATACTGGAACACTATCCCTTTTAATGATAGTCTAAACTGTGAAATACTGGAACACTATCCCTTTTCCTGATAGTCTATACTGTGAAATACTGGAACACTATCCCTGTTCCTTTTTGTCTATGCTGTGAAATACTGGAACACTATCCCTTTTCCTGATAGTCTATACTGTGAAATACTGGAACACTATCCCTGTTCCTTATAGTCTATACTGTGAAATACTGTAACACTATCCCTTTTCCTGATAGTCGATACTGTGAAATACTGGAACACTATCCCTGTTCCTGATCGTCTATAATGTGAAATACTGGAACAATATCCCTGTTCCTGATAGTCTATACTGTGAAATACTGGAACACTATCCCTGTTCCTGATAGTCTATACTGTGAAATATTGTAACACTATCCCTTTTCCTGATAGTCTATACTGTGAAGTAATGGAACACTATCCCTGTTCCTATTCGTCTATAATGTGAAATACTGGAACAATATCCCTGTTCCTGATCGTCTATACTGTCAAATACTGGAACAATATCCCTGTTCCTGATAGTCTATACTGTGAAATACTGGAACACTATCCCTGTTCCTGATAGTCTATACTGTGAAATACTGTAACACTATCCCTTTTCCTGATAGTCTATACTGTGAAATAATGGAACACTATCCCTGTTCCTGATAGTCTATAATGTGAAATACTGGAACAATATCCCTGTTCCTGATAGTCTATACTGTGAAATACTGGAACACTATCCCTGTTCCTGATAGTCTATACTGAAATACTGGAACACTATCCCTGTTCCTGATAGTCTATACTGTGAAATACTGGAACAATATCCCTGTTCCTGATAGTCTATACTGTGAAATACTGGAACACTATCCCTGTTCCTGATAGTCTATACTGAAATACTGGAACACTATCCCTGTTCCTGATAGTCTATACTGTGAAATACTGGAACACTATCCCTGTTCCTGATAGTATATACTGTGAAATACTGGAACACTATCCCTGTTCCTGATAGTCTAAATTGTGAAATACTGTAACACTATCCCTTTTCCTGATAGTCTATACTGTGAAATACTGGAACACTATCCCTGTTCCTGATAGTCTATACTGTGAAATACTGGAACACTATCCCTGTTCCTGATAGTCTATACTGTGAAATACTGGAACACTATCCCTGTTCCTGAGAGTCTAAACTGAGAAATACTGTAACACTATCCCTGTTCCTGATAGTATATACTGTGAAATACTGGAACACTATCCCTGTTCCTGATAGTCTATACTGTGAAATACTGGAAGACTATCCCTGTTCCTGATAGTCTAAACTGTGAAATACTGTAGCACTATCCCTTTTCCTGATAGTCTATACTGTGAAATACTGGAACACTATCCCTGTTCCTGATAGTCTACACTGTGAAATACTGGAACACTATCCCTGTTCCTGATAGTCTATACTGTGAAATACTGGAATACTATCCCTGTTCCTGATAGTCTATACTGTGAAATACTGGAACACTATCCCTGTTCCTGATAGTCTATACTGTGAAATACTGTAACACTATCCCTGTTCCTGATAGTCTATACTGTGAAATACTGGAACACTATCCCTGTTCCTGATAGTCTATACTGTGAAATACTGGAACACTATCCCTGTTCCTGATAATCTATACTGTGAAATATTGGAACACTATCCCTGTTCCTGATAGTCTATACTGTGAAATACTGGAACACTATCCCTGTTCCTGATAGTCTATACTGTGAAATACTGGAACACTATCCCTGTTCCTGATAGTCGAAACTGTGAAATACTGGAACACTATCCCTGTTCCTGATAGTCTATACTGTGAAATAATGGAACACTATCCCTGTTCCTGATCGTCTATAATGTGAAATACTGGAACAATATCCCTGTTCCTGATAGTCTATACTGTGAAATACTGGAACACTATCCCTGTTCCTGATAGTCTACACTGAAATACTGGAACACTATCCCTGTTCCTGATAGTCTATACTGTGAAATACTGGAACACTATCCCTGTTCCTGATAGTATATACTGTGAAATACTGGAAGACTATCCCTGTTCCTGATAGTCTAAATTGTGAAATACTGTAACACTATCCCTTTTCCTGATAGTCTATACTGTGAAATACTGGAACACTATCCCTGTTCCTGATAGTCTATACTGTGAAATACTGGAACACTATCCCTGTTCCTGATAGTCTATACTGTGAAATACTGGAACACTATCCCTGTTCCTGATAGTCTAAACTGTGAAATACTGTAACACTATCCCTGTTCCTGATAGTCTATACTGTGAAATACTGGAAGACTATCCCTGTTCCTGATAGTCTATACTGTGAAATACTGGAACACTATCCCTGTTCCTGATAGTCTAAACTGTGAAATACTGTAGCACTATCCCTTTTCCTGATAGTCTATACTGTGAAATACTGGAACACTATCCCTGTTCCTGATAGTCTAAATTGTGAAATACTGTAACACTATCCCTTTTCCTGATAGTCTATACTGTGAAATACTGGAACACTATCCCTGTTCCTGATAGTCTATACTGTGAAATACTTGAATACTATCCCTGTTCCTGATAGTCTATACTGTGAAATACTGGAACACTATCCCTGTTCCTGATAGTCTATACTGTGAAATACTGGAACACTATCCCTGTTCCTGATAGTCTAAACTGTGAAATACTGGAACACTATCCCTGTTCCTGATAGTCTAAACTGTGAAATACTGTAACACTATCCCTGTTCCTGATAGTCTATACTGTGAAATACTGGAACACTATCCCTGTTCCTGATAGTCTATACTGTGAAATACTGGAACACTATCCCTGTTCCTGATAATCTATACTGTGAAATATTGGAACACTATCCCTGTTCCTGATAGTCTATACTGTGAAATACTGGAACACTATCCCTGTTCCTGATAGTCGAAACTGTGAAATACTGGAACACTATCCCTGTTCCTGATAGTCTATACTGTGAAATACTGGAAGTCTATCCCTGTTCCTGATAGTCTATACTGTGAAATACTGGAACACTATCCCTTTTCCTGATAGTCTATACTGCGAAATACTGGAACACTATCCCTTTTCCTGATAGTCTATACTGTGAAATACTGGAACACTATCCCTGTTCCTGATGGTCTAATCTGTGAAATAATGGAACACTATCCCTGATCCTGATAGTCTAAACTGTGAAAGACTGGAACACTATCCCTGTTCCTGATAGTCTATACTGTGAAATACTGGAAGACTATCCCTTTTAATGATAGTCTAAACTGTGAAATACTGGAACACTATCCCTTTTCCTGATAGTCTATACTGTGAAATACTGGAACACTATCCCTGTTCCTTATAGTCTATGCTGTGAAATACTGGAACACTATCCCTTTTCCTGATAGTCTATACTGTGAAATACTGGAACACTATCCCTGTTCCTTATAGTCTATACTGTGAAATACTGGAAAACTATCCCTGTTCCTGATCGTCTATACTGTGAAATACTGGAACAATATCCCTGTTCCTGATAGTCTATACTGTGAAATACTGGAACACTATCCCTGTTCCTGATAGTCTACACTGTGAAATACTGTAACACTATCCCTTTTCCTGATAGTCTATACTGTGAAGTAATGGAACAATATCCCTGTTCCTGATAGTCTATACTGTGAAATACTGGAACACTATCCCTGTTCCTGATAGTATATACTGTGAAATACTGGAACACTATCCCTGTTCCTGATAATCTAAATTGTGAAATACTGTAACACTATCCCTTTTCCTGATAGTCTATACTGTGAAATACTGGAACACTATCCCTGTTCCTGATAGTCTATACTGTGAAATACTGGAACACTATCCCTGTTCCTGATAGTCTATACTGTGAAATACTGGAACACTATCCCTGTTCCTGATAGTCTATACTGTGAAATACTGGAACACTATCCCTGTTCCTGATAGTATATACTGTGAAATACTGGAACACTATCCCTGTTCCTGATAGTCTATACTGAAATACTGGAACACTATCCCTGTTCCTGATAGTCTATACTGTGAAATACTGGAACACTATCCCTGTTCCTGATAATCTAAATTGTGAAATACTGTAACACTATCCCTTTTCCTGATAGTCTATACTGTGAAATACTGGAACACTATCCCTGTTCCTGATAGTCTATACTGTGAAATACTGGAACACTATCCCTGTTCCTGATAGTCTATACTGTGAAATACTGGAACACTATCCCTGTTCCTGATAGTCTAAACTGTGAAATACTGTAACACTATCCCTGTTCCTGATAGTCTATACTGTGAAATACTGGAACACTATCCCTGTTCCTGATAGTCTATACTGTGAAATACTGGAACACTATCCCTTTTCCTGATAGTCTATACTGTGAAATACTGGAACACTATCCCTGTTCCTGATAGTCCATACTGTGAAATACTGGAATACTATCCCTGTTCCTGATAGTCTATACTGTGAAATACTGGAACACTATCCCTGTTCCTGATAGTCTATACTGTGAAATACTGGAACACTATCCCTGTTCCTGATAGTCTATACTGTGAAATACTGGAACACTATCCCTGTTCCTGATAGTCTAAACTGTGAAATACTGGAACACTATCCCTGTTCCTGATAGTCTAAACTGTGAAATACTGGAACACTATCCCTGTTCCTGATAGTCTAAACTGTGAAATACTTTAGCACTATCCCTTTTCCTGATAGTCTATACTGTGAAATACTGGAACACTATCCCTGTTCCTTATAGTCTAAACTGTGAAATACTGGAACACTATCCCTGTTCCTGATAGACGATACTGTGAAATACTGGAACACTATCCCTGTTCCTTATAGTCTAAACTGTGAAATACTGGAACACTATCCCTGTTCCTGATAGACGATACTGTGAAATACTGTAACACTATTCCTGTTCCTGATCGTCTATACTGTGAAATACTGTAACACTATCCCTGTTCCTTATAGTCTATACTGTGAAATACTGTAACACTATCCCTGTTCCTGATAGTCTATACTGTGAAATACTGGAACACTATCCCTGTTCCTGATAGTCTATACTGTGAAATACTGGAACACTATCCCTGTTCCTGATAATCTATACTTGGAAATACTGGAACACTATCCCTGTTCCTGATAGTCTATACTGTGAAATATTGGAACACTATCCCTGTTCCTGATAGTCTATACTGTGAAATACTGCAACACTATCCCTTTTCCTGATAGTCTAAACTGTGAAATACTGGAACACTATCCCTGTTCCTGATAGTCTAAACTGTGAAATACTGGAACACTATCCCTGTTACTGATAGTCTATACTGTGAAATACTGGAACACTATCCCTGTTCCTGATAGTCTATACTGTGAAATACTGGAAGAATATCCCTGTTCCTGATAGTCTATACTGTGAAATACTGCAACACTATCCCTTTTCCTGATAGTCTAAACTGTGAAATACTGGAACACTATCCCTGTTCCTGATAGTCTAAACTGTGAAATACTGGAACACTATCCCTGTTCCTGATAGTCTATACTGTGAAATACTGGAACACTATCCCTGTTCCTGATAGTCTATACTGTGAAATACTGGAACACTATCCCTGTTCCTAATAGTCTATACTGTGAAATACTGGAACACTATTCCTGTTCCTGATCGTCTATACTGTGAAATACTGTTACACTATCCCTGTTCCTTATAGTCTATACTGTGAAATACTGTAACACTATCCCTGTTCCTGATAGTCTATACTGTGAAATACTGGAACACTATCCCTGTTCCTGATAATCTATACTTGGAAATACTGGAACACTATCCCTGTTCCTGATAGTCTATACTGTGAAATATTGGAACACTATCCCTGTTCCTGATAGTCTATACTGTGAAATACTGGAAGAATATCCCTGTTCCTGATAGTCTATACTGTGAAATACTGCAACACTATCCCTTTTCCTGATAGTCTAAACTGTGAAATACTGGAACACTATCCCTGTTCCTGATAGTCTAAACTGTGAAATACTGGAACACTATCCCTGTTCCTGATAATCTATACTTGGAAATACTGGAACACTATCCCTGTTCCTGATAGTCTATACTGTGAAATATTGGAACACTATCCCTGTTCCTGATAGTCTATACTGTGAAATACTGGAAGAATATCCCTGTTCCTGATAGTCTATACTGTGAAATACTGCAACACTATCCCTTTTCCTGATAGTCTAAACTGTGAAATACTGGAACACTATCCCTGTTCCTGATAGTCTATACTGTGAAATACTGGAACACTATCCCTGTTCCTAATAGTCTATACTGTGAAATACTGGAACACTATTCCTGTTCCTGATCGTCTATACTGTGAAATACTGTTACACTATCCCTGTTCCTTATAGTCTATACTGTGAAATACTGTAACACTATCCCTGTTCCTGATAGTCTATACTGTGAAATACTGGAACACTATCCCTGTTCCTGATAATCTATACTTGGAAATACTGGAACACTATCCCTGTTCCTGATAGTCTATACTGTGAAATATTGGAACACTATCCCTGTTCCTGATAGTCTATACTGTGAAATACTGCAACACTATCTCTTTTCCTGATAGTCTAAACTGTGAAATACTGGAACACTATCCCTGTTCCTGATAGTCTAAACTGTGAAATACTGGAACACTATCCCTGTTACTGATAGTCTATACTGTGAAATACTGGAACACTATCCCTGTTCCTGATAGTCTATACTGTGAAATACTGGAAGAATATCCCTGTTCCTGATAGTCTATACTGTGAAATACTGCAACACTATCCCTTTTCCTGATAGTCTAAACTGTGAAATACTGGAACACTATCCCTGTTCCTGATAGTCTAAACTGTGAAATACTGGAACACTATCCCTGTTCCTGATAGTCTATACTGTGAAATACTGGAACACTATCCCTGTTCCTGATAGTCTATACTGTGAAATACTGGAACACTATCCCTGTTCCTAATAGTCTATACTGTGAAATACTGGAACACTATTCCTGTTCCTGATCGTCTATACTGTGAAATACTGTTACACTATCCCTGTTCCTTATAGTCTATACTGTGAAATACTGTAACACTATCCCTGTTCCTGATCGTCTATACTGTGAAATACTGGAGCACTATTCCTGTTCCTGATAATCTATACTGTGAAATACTGGAACACTATCCCTGTTCCTGATAGTCTATACTGTGAAATACTGGAACACTATCCCTGTTCCTGATCGTCTATACTGTGAAATACTGGAACACTATCCCTGTTCCTGATAGTCTAAACTGTGAAATACTGGAACACTATCCCTGTTCCTGATAGTCTAAACTGTGAAATACTGGAACACTATCCCAGTTCTTGATAGTCTATACTGTGAAATACTGGAACACTATCCCTGTTCCTGATAGTCTATACTGTGAAATACTGGAACACTATCCCTGTTCCTGATAGTCTATACTGTGAAATACTGGAAGACTATCCCTGTTCCTGATAGTCTAAACTGTGAAATACTGGAAGACTATCCCTGTTCCTGATAGTCTAAACTGTGAAATACTGGAACACTATCCCTGTTCCTGATAGTCTAAACTGTGAAATACTGGAACACTATCCCTGTTCCTGATAGTCTATACTGTGACATACTGGAAGACTATCCCTGTTCCTGACAGTCTAAACTGTGAAATACTGGAACACTATCCCTGTTCCTGATAGTCTATACTGTGAAATACTGGAACACTATCCCTGTTCCTGATAGTCTAAACTGTGAAATACTGGAACACTATCCCTGTTCCTGATAGTCTATACTGTGAAATACTGGAACACTATCCCTGTTCCTGATAGTCTAAACTGTGAAATACTGGAACACTATCCCTGTTCCTGATAGTTTATACTGTGAAATACTGGAACACTATCCCTGTTCCTGATAGTCTAAACTGTGAAATACTGGAACACTATCCCTGTTCCTGATAGTCTAAACTGTGAAATACTGGAACACTATCCCTGTTCCTGATAGTCTATACTGTGAAATACTGGAAGACTATCCCTGTTCCTGATAGTCTAAACTGTGAAATACTGGAACACTATCCCTGTTCCTGATAGTCTATACTGTGAAATACTGGAACACTATCCCTGTTCCTGATAGTCTATACTGTGAAATACTGGAAGACTATCCCTGTTCCTGATAGTCTAAACGGTGAAATACTGGAACACTATCCCTGTTCCTGATAGTCTAAACTGTGAAATACTGGAACACTATCCCTGTTCCAGATAGTCTATAATGTGAAATACTGGAAGACTATCCCTGTTCCTGATAGTCTAAACGGTGAAATACTGGAACACTATCCCTGTTCCTGATAGTCTAAACTGTGAAATACTGGAACACTATCCCTGTTCCAGATAGTCTATAATGTGAAATACTGGAAGACTATCCCTGTTCCTGATAGTCTAAACGGTGAAATACTGGAACACTATCCCTGTTCCTGATAGTCTAAACTGTGAAATACTGGAACACTATCCCTGTTCCAGATAGTCTATACTGTGAAATACTGGAAGACTATCCCTGTTCCTGATAGTCTAAACGGTGAAATACTGGAACACTATCCCTGTTCCTGATAGTCTAAACTGTGAAATACTGGAACACTATCCCTGTTCCAGATAGTCTATAATGTGAAATACTGGAAGACTATCCCTGTTCCTGATAGTCTAAACTGCGAAATACTGGAACACTATCCCTGTTCCTGATAGTCTAAACTGTGAAATACTGGAACACTATCCCTGTTCCTGATAGTCTAAACTGTGAAATACTGGAACACTATCCCTGTTCCTGATAGTCTAAACTGTGAAATACTGGAACACTATCCCTGTTCCTGATAGTCTATACTGTGAAATACTGGAAGACTATCCCTGTTCCTGAGAGTCTAAACGGTGAAATACTGGAACACTATCCCTGTTCCTGATAGTCTAAACTGTGAAATACTGGAACACTATCCCTGTTCCTGATAGTCTAAACTGTGAAATACTGGAACACTATCCCTGTTCCTGATAGTCTATACTGTGAAATACTGGAAGACTATCCCTGTTCCTGAGAGTCTAAACTGTGAAATACTGGAAGACTATCCCTGTTCCTGATAGTCTATACTGTGAAATACTGGAACACTATCCCTGTTCCTGATAGTCTATACTGTGAAATACTGGAAGACTATCCCTGTTCCTGATAGTCTATACTGTGAAATACTGGAAGACTATCCCTGTTCCTGATAGTCTATACTGTGAAATACTGGAACACTATCCCTGTTCCTGATAGTCTATACTGTGAAATACTGGAAGACTATCCCTGTTCCTGATAGTCTATACTGTGAAATACTGGAAGACTATCCCTGTTCCTGATAGTCTATACTGTGAAATACTGGAACACTATCCCTGTTCCTGATAGTCTATACTGTGAAATACTGGAACACTATCCTTGTTACTGATAGTCTATACTGTGAAATACTGGAACACTATCCCTGTTCCTGATAGTCCATACTGTGAAATACTGGAACACTATCCCTGTTCCTGATAGTCTAAACTGTGAAATACTGGAAGACTATCCCTGTTCCTGAAAGTCTAAACTGTGAAATACTGGAACACTATCCCTGTTCCTGATAGTCTATACTGTGAAATACTGGAAGACTATCCCTGTTCCTGATAGTCTATACTGTGAAATACTGGAACACTATCCCTGTTCCTGATAGTCTATACTGTGAAATACTGGAACACTATCCTTGTTGCTGATAGTCTATACTGTGAAATACTGGAACACTATCCCTGTTCCTGATAGTCCATACTGTGAAATACTGGAACACTATCCCTGTTCCTGATAGTCTAAACTGTGAAATACTGGAAGACTATCCCTGTTCCTGAAAGTCTAAACTGTGAAATACTGGAACACTATCCCTGTTCCTGATAGTCAATACTGTGAAATACTGGAAGACTATCCCTGTTCCTGATAGTCTAAACTGTGAAATACTGGAACACTATCCCTGTTCCTGATAGTCTGAACTGTGAAATACTGGAAGACTATCCCTGTTCCTGAAAGTCTAAACTGTGAAATACTGGAACACTATCCCTGTTCCTGATAGTCTACACTGTGAAATACTGGAAGACTATCCCTGTTCCTTATAGTCTAAACTGTGAAATACTGGAACACTATCCCTGTTCCTGATAGTCTAAACTGTGAAATACTGGAACACTATCCCTGTTCCTGATAGTCTATACTGTGAAATACTGGAAGACTATCCCTGTTCCTTATAGTCTAAACTGTGAAATACTGGAACACTATCCCTGTTCCTGATAGTCTAAACTGTGAAATACTGGAACACTATCCCTGTTCCTGATAGTCTATACTGTGAAATACTGGAACACTATCCCTGTTCCTGATAGTCTATACTGTGAAATACTGGAACACTATCCCTGTTCCTGATAGTTTATACTGTGAAATACTGGAACACTATCCCTGTTCCTGATAGTCTATACTGTGAAATACTGGAAGACTATCCCTGTTCCTGATAGTCTAAACTGTGAAATACTGGAACACTATCCCTGTTCCTGATAGTCTAAACTGTGAAATACTGGAACACTATCCCTGTTCCTGATAGTCCATACTGTGAAATACTGGAAGACTATCCCTGTTCCTAATAGTGTAAACTGTGAAATACTGGAACACTATCCCTGTTCCTGATAGTCTATACTGTGAAATACTGGAACACTATCCCTGTTCCTGATAGTCTAAACTGTGAAATACTGGAACACTATCCCTGTTCCTGATAGTCTATACTGTGAAATACTGGAAGACTATTCCTGTTCCTGATAGTCTAAACTGTGAAATACTGGAACACTATCCCTGTTCCTGATAGTCTAAACTGTGAAATACTGGAACACTATCCCTGTTCCTGATAGTCTATACTGTGAAATACTGGAACACTACCCCTGTTCCTGATAGTCTATACTGTGAAATACTGGAACACTATCCCTGTTCCTGATAGTCTAAACTGTGAAATACTGGAACACTATCCCTGTTCCTGATAGTCTATACTGTGAAATACTGGAACACTATCCCTGTTCCTGATAGTCTAAACTGTGAAATACTGGAACACTATCCCTGTTCCTGATAGTCTAAACTGTGAAATACTGGAACACTATCCCTGTTCCTGATAGTCTATACTGTGAAATACTGGAAGACTATTCCTGTTCCTGATAGTCTAAACTGTGAAATACTGGAACACTATCCCTGTTCCTGATAGTCTAAACTGTGAAATACTGGAACACTATCCCTGTTCCTGATAGTCCATACTGTGAAATACTGGAACACTATCCCTGTTCCTGATAGTCCATACTGTGAAATACTGGAAGACTATCCCTGTTCCTGATAGTCTATACTGTGAAATACTGGAACACGATCCCTGTTCCTGATAGTCCATACTGTGAAATACTGGAAGACTATCCCTGTTCCTGATAGTCTATACTGTGAAATACTGGAACACTATCCCTGTTCCTGATAGTCCAAACGGTGAAATACTGGAACACTATCCCTGTTCCTGATAGTCTATACTGTGAAATACTGGAACACTATCCCTGTTCCTGATAGTCTAAACTGTGAAATACTGGAACACTATCCCTGTTCCTGATAGTCTATACTGTGAAATACTGGAAGACTATCCCTGTTCCTGATAGTCTATACTGTGAAATACTGGAACACTATCCCTGTTCCTGATAGTCTAAACTGTGAAATACTGGAAGACTATCCCTGTTCCTGATAGTCTAAACTGTGAAATACTGGAACACTATCCCTGTTCCTGATAGTCTAAACTGTGAAATACTGGAACACTATCCCTGTTCCTGATAGTCTAAACTGTGAAATACTGGAACACTATCCCTGTTACTGATAGTCTATACTGTGAAATACTGGAACACTATCCCTGTTCCTGATAGTCTATACTGTGAAATACTGGAAGAATATCCCTGTTCCTGATAGTCTAAACGGTGAAATACTGGAACACTATCCCTGTTCCTAATAGTGTAAACTGTGAAATACTGGAACACTATCCCTGTTCCTGATAGTCTAAACTGTGAAATACTGGAACACTATCCCTGTTCCTGATAGTCTATACTGTGAAATACTGGAAGACTATCCCTGTTCCTGATAGTCTAAACTGTGAAATACTGGAACACTATCCCTGTTCCTGATAGTCTATACTGTGAAATACTGGAACACTATCCCTGTTCCTGATAGTCTATACTGTGAAATACTGGAACACTATCCCTGTTCCTGATAGTCTATACTGTGAAATACTGGAACACTATCCCTGTTCCTGATAGTCTAAACTGTGAAATACTGGAACACTATCCCTGTTCCTGATAGTCCATACTGTGAAATACTGGAACACTATCCCTGTTCCTGATAGTCCATACTGTGAAATACTGGAAGACTATCCCTGTTCCTGATAGTCTAAACTGTGAAATACTGGAACACTATCCCTGTTCCTGATAGTCTATACTGTGAAATACTGGAACACTATCCCTGTTCCTGATAGTCCATACTGTGAAATACTGGAAGACTATCCCTGTTCCTGATAGTCTAAACTGTGAAATACTGGAACACTATCCCTGTTCCTGATAGTCTATACTGTGAAATACTGGAACACTATACCTGTTCCTGATAGTCCATACTGTGAAATACTGGAACACTATCCCTGTTCCTGATAGTCTAAACTGTGAAATACTGGAACACTATCCCTGTTCCTGATAGTCTAAACTGTGAAATACTGGAACACTATCCCTGTTCCTGATAGTCCATACTGTGAAATACTGGAACACTATCCCTGTTCCTGATAGTCCATACTGTGAAATACTGGAAGACTATCCCTGTTCCTGATAGTCTAAACTGTGAAATACTGGAACACTATCCCTGTTCCTGATAGTCTAAACTGTGAAATACTGGAAGAATATCCCTGTTCCTGATAGTCTAAACGGTGAAATACTGGAACACTATCCCTGTTCCTAATAGTGTAAACTGTGAAATACTGGAACACTATCCCTGTTCCTGATAGTCTAAACTGTGAAATACTGGAACACTATCCCTGTTCCTGATAGTCTATACTGTGAAATACTGGAAGACTATCCCTGTTCCTGATAGTCTAAACTGTGAAATACTGGAACACTATCTCTGTTCCTGATAGTCTATACTGTGAAATACTGGAACACTATCCCTGTTCCTGATAGTCTATACTGTGAAATACTGGAACACTATCCCTGTTCCTGATAGTCTATACTGTGAAATACTGGAACACTATCCCTGTTCCTGATAGTCTAAACTGTGAAATACTGGAACACTATCCCTGTTCCTGATAGTCTATACTGTGAAATACTGGAACACTATCCCTGTTCCTGATAGTCTAAACTGTGAAATACTGGAACACTATCCCTGTTCCTGATAGTCTAAACTGTGAAATACTGGAACACTATCCCTGTTCCTGATAGTCTATACTGTGAAATACTGGAAGACTATCCCTGTTCCTGATAGTCTAAACTGTGAAATACTGGAACACTATCTCTGTTCCTGATAGTCTAAACTGTGAAATACTGGAACACTATCCCTGTTCCTGATAGTCTATACTGTGAAATACTGGAACACTATCCCTGTTCCTGATAGTCTAAACTGTGAAATACTGGAACACTATCCCTGTTCCTGATAGTCCATACTGTGAAATACTGGAACACTATCCCTGTTCCTGATAGTCCATACTGTGAAATACTGGAAGACTATCCCTGTTCCTGATAGTCTATACTGTGAAATACTGGAACACTATCTCTGTTCCTGATAGTCTAAACTGTGAAATACTGGAACACTATCCCTGTTCCTGATAGTCTATACTGTGAAATACTGGAACACTATCCCTGTTCCTGATAGTCTAAACTGTGAAATACTGGAACACTATCCCTGTTCCTGATAGTCCATACTGTGAAATACTGGAACACTATCCCTGTTCCTGATAGTCCATACTGTGAAATACTGGAAGACTATCCCTGTTCCTGATAGTCTCATACTGTGAAATACTGGAACACTATCCCTGTTCCTGATAGTCCTATACTGTGAAATACTGGAACACTATCCCTGTTCCTGATAGTCTATACTGTGAAATACTGGAACACTATCCCTGTTCCTGATAGTCTAAACTGTGAAATACTGGAACACTATCCCTGTTCCTGATAGTCTATACTGTGAAATACTGGAACACTATCCCTGTTCCTGATAGTCTAAACTGTGAAATACTGGAACACTATCCCTGTTCCTGATAGTCCATACTGTGAAATACTGGAACACTATCCCTGTTCCTGATAGTCCATACTGTGAAATACTGGAAGCACTATCCCTGTTCCTGATAGTCTATACTGTGAAATACTGGAACACTATCCCTGTTCCTGATAGTCTATACTGTGAAATACTGGAACACTATCCCTTGTTCCTGATAGTCTATACTGTGAAATACTGGAACACTATCCCTGTTCCTGATAGTCTAAACTGTGAAATACTGGAACACTATCCCTGTTCCTGATAGTCCTATACTGTGAAATACTGGAACACTATCCCTGTTCCTGATAGTCTAAACTGTGAAATACTGGAAGACTATCCCTGTTCCTGATAGTCCTAAACTGTGAAATACTGGAACACTATCCCTGTTCCTGATAGTCTATACTGTGAAATACTGGAACACTATCCCTGTTCCTGATAGTCTAAACTGTGAAATACTGGAACACTATCCCTGTTCCTGATAGTCTAAACTGTGAAATACTGGAACACTATCCCTGTTCCTGATAGTCAATACTGTGAAATACTGGAAGACTATCCCTGTTCCTGATAGTCTATACTGTGAAATACTGGAACACTATCCCTGTTCCTGATAGTCCTATACTGTGAAATACTGGAACACTATCCCTGTTCCTGATAGTCTATACTGTGAAATACTGGAACACTATCCCTGTTCCTGATAGTCTAAACTGTGAAATACTGGAACACTATCCCTGTTCCTGATAGTCTATACTGTGAAATACTGGAACACTATCCCTGTTCCTGATAGTCTATACTGTGAAATACTGGAAGACTATCCCTGTTCCTGATAGTCTATACTGTGAAATACTGGAACACTATCCCTGTTCCTGATAGTCTATACTGTGAAATACTGGAACACTATCCCTGTTCCTGATAGTCTATACTGTGAAATACTGGAACACTATCCCTGTTCCTGATAGTCTATACTGTGAAATACTGGAACACTATCCCTGTTCCTGATAGTCTATACTGTGAAATACTGGAAGACTATCCCTGTTCCTGATAGTCTATACTGTGAAATACTGGAACACTATCCCTGTTCCTGATAGTCTATACTGTGAAATACTGGAACACTATCCCTGTTCCTGATAGTCTATACTGTGAAATACTGGAACACTATCCCTGTTCCTGATAGTCTAAACTGTGAAATACTGGAAGACTATCCCTGTTCCTGATAGTCTATACTGTGAAATACTGGAACACTATCCCTGTTCCTGATAGTCTATACTGTGAAATACTGGAAGACTATCCCTGTTCCTGATAGTCTATACTGTGAAATACTGGAACACTATCCCTGTTCCTGATAGTCTATACTGTGAAATACTGGAAGACTATCCCTGTTCCTGATAGTCTATACTGTGAAATACTGGAACACTATCCCTGTTCCTGATAGTCTAAACTGTGAAATACTGGAAGACTATCCCTGTTCCTGATAGTCTATACTGTGAAATACTGGAACACTATCCCTGTTCCTGATAGTCTATACTGTGAAATACTGGAAGACTATCCCTGTTCCTGATAGTCTATACTGTGAAATACTGGAACACTATCCCTGTTCCTGATAGTCTAAACTGTGAAATACTGGAAGACTATCCCTGCTCCTGATAGTCTAATCTGTGAAATACTGGAACACTATCCCTGTTCCTGATAGTCTATACTGTGAAATACTGGAAGACTATCCCTGTTCCTGATAGTCTAAACTGTGAAATACTGGAACACTATCCCTGTTCCTGATAGTCTATACTGTGAAATACTGGAAGACTATCCCTGTTCCTGATAGTCTATACTGTGAAATACTGGAAGACTATCCCTGTTCCTGATAGTCTAAACTGTGAAATACTGGAACACTATCCCTGTTCCTGATAGTCTATACTGTGAAATACTGGAAGACTATCCCTGTTCCTGATAGTCGATACTGTGAAATACTGGAAGACTATCCCTGTTCCTGATAGTCTAAACTGTGAAATACTGGAAGACTATCCCTGTTCCTGATAGTCTAAACTGTGAAATACTGGAACACTATCCCTGTTCCTGATAGTCTATACTGTGAAATACTGGAAGACTATCCCTGTTCCTGATAGTCTAAACTGTGAAATACTGGAACACTATCCCTGTTCCTGATAGTCTATACTGTGAAATACTGGAAGACTATCCCTGTTCCTGATAGTCTATACTGTGAAATACTGGAAGACTATCCCTGTTCCTGATAGTCTATACTGTGAAATACTGGAAGACTATCCCTGTTCCTGATAGTCTATACTGTGAAATACTGGAACACTATCCCTGTTCCTGATAGTCTATACTGTGAAATACTGGAACACTATCCCTGTTCCTGATAGTCTATACTGTGAAATACTGGAAGACTATCCCTGTTCCTGATAGTCTAAACTGTGAAATACTGGAACACTATCCCTGTTCCTGATAGTCTATACTGTGAAATACTGGAAGACTATCCCTGTTCCTGATAGTCTATACTGTGAAATACTGGAAGACTATCCCTGCTCCTGATAGTCTAATCTGTGAAATACTGGAACACTATCCCTGTTCCTGATAGTCTATACTGTGAAATACTGGAAGACTATCCCTGTTCCTGATAGTCTAAACTGTGAAATACTGGAACACTATCCCTGTTCCTGATAGTCTATACTGTGAAATACTGGAAGACTATCCCTGTTCCTGATAGTCTAAACTGTGAAATACTGGAACACTATCCCTGTTCCTGATAGTCTAAACTGTGAAATACTGGAACACTATCCCTGTTCCTGATAGTCTATACTGTGAAATACTGGAAGACTATCCCTGTTCCTGATAGTCTATACTGTGAAATACTGGAACACTATCCCTGTTCCTGATAGTCTAAACTGTGAAATACTGGAACACTATCCCTGTTCCTTATAGTCTATACTGTGAAATACTGGAACACTATCCCTGTTCCTGATAGTCCATACTGTGAAATACTGGAAGACTATCCCTGTTCCTGATAGTCTAAACTGTGAAATACTGGAACACTATCCCTGTTCCTTATAGTCTATACTGTGAAATACTGGAACACTATCCCTGTTCCTGATAGTCTATACTGTGAAATACTGGAACACTATCCCTGTTCCTTATAGTCTATACTGTGAAATACTGGAAGACTATCCCTGTTCCTGATAGTCTAAACTGTGAAATATTGGAACACTATCCCTGTTCCTGATAGTCTAAACTGTGAAATACTGGAACACTATCCCTGTTCCTGATAGTCTAAACTGTGAAATATTGGAACACTATCCCTGTTCCTGATAGTCTAAACTGTGAAATACTGGAATACTATCCCTGTTCCTGATAGTCTATACTGTGAAATACTGGAACACTATCCCTGTTCCTGATAGTCTAAACTGTGAAATACTGGAACACTATCCCTGTTCCTGATAGTCTAAACTGTGAAATACTGGAATACTATCCCTGTTCCTGATAGTCTATACTGTGAAATACTGGAACACTATCCCTGTTCCTGATAGTCCATACTGTGAAATACTGGAAGACTATCCCTGTTCCTGATAGTCTAAACTGTGAAATACTGGAACACTATCCCTGTTCCTGATAGTCTAAACTGTGAAATACTGGAACACTATCCCTGTTCCTGATAGTCTATACTGTGAAATACTGGAACACTATCCCTGTTCCTGATAGTCTATAGTGTGAAATACTGGAACACTATCCCTGTTCCTGATAGTCTATACTGTGAAATACTGGAACACTATCCCTGTTCCTGATAGTCTATACTGTGAAATACTGGAACACTATCCCTGTTCCTGATAATCTATACTGTGAAATACTGGAACACTATCCCTGTTGCTGATAGTCTATACTGTGAAATACTGGAACACTATCCCTGTTCCTGATAGTCTATAGTGTGAAATACTGGAACACTATCCCTGTTCCTGATAGTCTATACTGTGAAATACTGGAACACTATCCCTGTTCCTGATAGTCTATACTGTGAAATACTGGAACACTATCCCTGTTCCTGATAATCTATACTGTGAAATACTGGAACACTATCCCTGTTCCTGATAGTCTAAACTGTGAAATACTGGAACACTATCCCTGTTCCTGATAGTCTAAACAGTGAAATACTGGAACACTATCCCTGTTCCTGATAGTCTAAACTGTGAAATACTGGAACACTATCCCAGTTCTTGATAGTCTATACTGTGAAATACTGGAACACTATCCCTGTTCCTGATAGTCTATACTGTGAAATACTGGAAGACTATCCCTGTTCCTGATAGTCTATACTGTGAAATACTGGAAGACTATCCCTGTTCCTGATAGTCTAAACTGTGAAATACTGGAACACTATCCCTGTTCCTGATAGTCTATACTGTGACATACTGGAAGACTATCCCTGTTCCTGACAGTCTAAACTGTGAAATACTGGAACACTATCCCTGTTCCTGATAGTCTATACTGTGAAATATTGGAACACTATCCCTGTTCCTGATAGTCTAAACTGTGAAATACTGGAACACTATCCCTGTTCCTGATAGTCTAAACTGTGAAATACTGGAACTCTATCCCTGTTCCTGATAGTTTATACTGTGAAATACTGGAACACTATCCCTGTTCCTGATAGTCTATACTGTGAAATACTGGAACACTATCCCTGTTCCTGATAGTCTAAACTGTGGAATACTGGAACACTATCCCTGTTCCTGATAGTCTATGCTGTGAAATACTGGAACACTATCCCTGTTCCTGATAGTCTAAACTGTGAAATACTGGAACACTATCCCTGTTCCTGATAGTCTATACTGTGAAATACTGGAAGACTATCCCTGTTCCTGATAGTCTAAACGGTGAAATACTGGAACACTATCCCTGTTCCTGATAGTCTAAACTGTGAAATACTGGAACACTATCCCTGTTCCTGATAGTCTATACTGTGAAATACTGGAAGACTATCCCTGTTCCTGAGAGTCTAAACTGTGAAATACTGGAAGACTATCCCTGTTACTGATAGTCTATACTGTGAAATACTGGAACACTATCCCTGTTCCTGATAGTCCATACTGTGAAATACTGGAAGACTATCCCTGTTCCTGATAGTCTATACTGTGAAATACTGGAACACTATCCCTGTTCCTGATAGTCTATACTGTGAAATACTGGAACAATATCCTTGTTACTGATAGTCTATACTGTGAAATACTGGAACACTATCCCTGTTCCTGATAGTCCATACTGTGAAATACTGGAACACTATCCCTGTTCCTGATAGTCCATACTGTGAAATACTGGAACACTATCCCTGTTCCTGATAGTCTATACTGTGAAATACTGGAACACTATCCCTGTTCCTGATAGTCTAAACTGTGAAATACTGGAAGACTATCCCTGTTCCTGAAAGTCTAAACTGTGAAATACTGGAACACTATCCCTGTTCCTGATAGTCTACACTGTGAAATACTGGAACACTATCCCTGTTCCTGATAGTCTAAACTGTGAAATACTGGAACACTATCCCTGTTCCTGATAGTCTACACTGTGAAATACTGGAACACTAACCCTGTTCCTGATCGTCTAAACTGTGAAATACTGTAAGACTATCCCTGTTCCTGATAGTCTATCCTGTGAAATACTGGAACACTATCCCTGTTCCTGATAGTCCATACTGTGAAATACTGGAACACTATCCCTGTTCCTGATAGTCTATACTGTGAAATACTGGAACACTATCCCTGTTCCTGATAGTCTAAACTGTGAAATACTGGAAGACTATCCCTGTTCCTGATAGTCTAAACTGTGAAATACTGGAACACTATCCCTGTTCCTGATAGTCTAAACTGTGAAATACTGGAAGACTATCCCTGTTCCTGAAAGTCTAAACTGTGAAATACTGGAACACTATCCCTGTTCCTGATCGTCTAAACTGTGAAATACTGGAACACTATCCCTGTTCCTGATCGTCTATACTGTGAAATACTGGAACACTATCCCTGTTCCTGATAGTCTAAACTGTGAAATACTGGAAGACTATCCCTGTTCCTGAAAGTCTAAACTGTGAAATACTGGAACACTATCCCTGTTCCTGATCGTCTAAACTGTGAAATACTGGAACACTATCCCTGTTCCTGATAGTCAATACTGTGAAATACTGGAAGACTATCCCTGTTCCTGATAGTCTAAACTGTGAAATACTGGAACACTATCCCTGTTCCTGATAGTCTGAACTGTGAAATACTGGAAGACTATCCCTGTTCCTGAAAGTCTAAACTGTGAAATACTGGAACACTATCCCTGTTCCTGATAGTCTATACTGTGAAATACTGGAAGACTATCCCTGTTCCTGATAGTCTAAACTGTGAAATACTGGAACACTATCCCTGTTCCTGATAGTCTAAACTGTGAAATACTGGAACACTATCCCTGTTCCTGATAGTCCATACTGTGAAATACTGGAAGACTATCCCTGTTCCTGATAGTCTAAACGGTGAAATACTGGAACACTATCCCTGTTCCTGATAGTCTAAACTGTGAAATACTGGAACACTATCCCTGTTCCTGATAGTCTAAACTGTGAAATACTGGAACACTATCCCTGTTCCTGATAGTCTAAACTGTGAAATACTGGAACACTATCCCTGTTCCTGATAGTCTATACTGTGAAATACTGGAACACTATCCCTGTTCCTGATAGTCTAAACTGTGAAATACTGGAAGACTATCCCTGTTCCTGATAGTCTAAACTGTGAAATACTGGAACACTATCCCTGTTCCTGATAGTCTATACTGTGAAATACTGGAACACTATCCCTGTTCCTGATAGTCTATACTGTGAAATAGTGGAAGACTATCCCTGTTCCTAATAGTGTAAACTGTGAAATACTGGAACACTATCCCTGTTCCTGATAGTCTAAACTGTGAAATACTGGAACACTATCCCTGTTCCTGATAGTCTAAACTGTGAAATACTGGAACACTATCCCTGTTCCTGATAGTCTATACTGTGAAATACTGGAACACTATCCCTGTTCCTGATAGTCTATACTGTGAAATACTGGAACACTATCCCTGTTCCTGATAGTCTATACTGTGAAATAGTGGAAGACTATCCCTGTTCCTGATAGTCTAAACTGTGAAATACTGGAACACTATCCCTGTTCCTGATAGTCTATACTGTGAAATAGTGGAAGACTATCCCTGTTCCTGATAGTCTAAACTGTGAAATACTGGAACACTATCCCTGTTCCTGATAGTCTAAACTGTGAAATACTGGAACACTATCCCTGTTCCTGATAGTCTAAACTGTGAAATACTGGAACACTATCCCTGTTCCTGATAGTCTATACTGTGAAATACTGGAACACTATCCCTGTTCCTGATAGTCTAAACTGTGAAATACTGGAACACTATCCCTGTTCCTGATAGTCTATACTGTGAAATACTGGAAGACTATCCCTGTTCCTGATAGTCCATACTGTGAAATACTGGAACACTATCCCTGTTCCTGATAGTCCATACTGTGAAATACTGGAAGACTACCCCTGTTCCTGATAGTCCATACTGTGAAATACTGGAACACTATCCCTGTTCCTGATAGTCCATACTGTGAAATACTGGAAGACTATCCCTGTTCCTGATAGTCTATACTGTGAAATACTGGAACACGATCCCTGTTCCTGATAGTCCATACTGTGAAATACTGGAAGACTATCCCTGTTCCTGATAGTCTATACTGTGAAATACTGGAAGACTATCCCTGTTCCTGATAGTCCAAACGGTGAAATACTGGAACACTATCCCTGTTCCTAATGGTCTTAACTGTGAAATACTGGAAGACTATCCCTGTTCCTGATAGTCTAAACTGTGAAATACTGGAACACTATCCCTGTTCCTGATAGTCTAAACTGTGAAATACTGGAACACTATCCCTGTTCCTGATAGTCTATACTGTGAAATACTGGAACACTATCCCTGTTCCTGATAGTCTAAACTGTGAAATACTGGAACACTATCCCTGTTCCTGATAGTCTAAACTGTGAAATACTGGAACACTATCCCTGTTACTGATAGTCTATACTGTGAAATACTGGAAGACTATCCCTGTTCCTGATAGTCTAAACGGTGAAATACTGGAAGACTATCCCTGTTCCTGATAGTCTAAACTGTGAAATAATGGAAGACTATCCCTGTTCCTGATAGTCTAAACTGTGAAATACTGGAAGACTATCCCTGTTCCTGATAGTCTAAACGGTGAAATACTGGAAGACTATCCCTGTTCCTGATAGTCTAAACTGTGAAATACTGGAACACTATCCCTGTTCCTGATAGTCTATACTGTGAAATACTGGAACACTATCCCTGTTCCTGATAGTCTATACTGTGAAATACTGGAAGACTATCCCTGTTCCTGATAGTCCATACTGTGAAATACTGGAACACTATCCCTGTTCCTGATAGTCTATACTGTGAAATACTGGAAGACTATCCCTGTTCCTGATAGTCCATACTGTGAAATACTGGAACACTATCCCTGTTCCTGATAGTCTATACTGTGAAATACTGGAAGACTATCCCTGTTCCTGATAGTCCATACTGTGAAATACTGGAACACTATCCCTGTTCCTGATAGTCTATACTGTGAAATACTGGAACACTATCCCTGTTCCTGATAGTCTATACTGTGAAATACTGGAAGACTATCCCTGTTCCTGATAGTCCATACTGTGAAATACTGGAACACTATCCCTGTTCCTGATAGTCTATACTGTGAAATACTGGAAGACTATCCCTGTTCCTGATAGTCTAAACTGTGAAATACTGGAACACTATCCCTGTTCCTGATAGTCTAAACTGTGAAATACTGGAAGACTATCCCTGTTCCTGATAGTCTAAACTGTGAAATACTGGAACACTATCCCTGTTCCTGATAGTCTAAACTGTGAAATACTGGAACACTATCCCTGTTCCTGATAGTCTAAACTGTGAAATACTGGAACACTATCCCTGTTCCTGATAGTCTATACTGTGAAATACTGGAACACTATCCCTGTTCCTGATAGTCTATACTGTGAAATACTGGAAGACTATCCCTGTTCCTGATAGTCTAAACTGTGAAATACTGGAACACTATCCCTGTTCCTGATAGTCTAAACTGTGAAATACTGGAACACTATCCCTGTTCCTGATAGTCTATACTGTGAAATACTGGAACACTATCCCTGTTCCTGATAGTCTATACTGTGAAATACTGGAAGACTATCCCTGTTCCTGATAGTCTAAACTGTGAAATACTGGAACACTATCCCTGTTCCTGATAGTCTATACTGTGAAATACTGGAACACTATCCCTGTTCCTGATAGTCTATACTGTGAAATACTGGAAGACTATCCCTGTTCCTGATAGTCTAAACTGTGAAATACTGGAACACTATCCCTGTTCCTGATAGTCTATACTGTGAAATACTGGAACACTATCCCTGTTCCTGATAGTCTATACTGTGAAATACTGGAAGACTATCCCTGTTCCTGATAGTCTAAACTGTGAAATACTGGAACACTATCCCTGTTCCTGATAGTCTATACTGTGAAATACTGGAACACTATCCCTGTTCCTGATAGTCTATACTGTGAAATACTGGAACACTATCCCTGTTCCTGATCGTCTATACTGTGAAATACTGGAACACTATCCCTGTTCCTGATAGTCTATACTGTGAAATACTGGAACACTATCCCTGTTCCAGATAGTCTATACTGTGAAATACTGGAAGACTATCCCTGTTCCTGATAGTCTAAACTGTGAAATACTGGAACACTATCCCTGTTCCTGATAGTCTATACTGTGACATACTGGAAGACTATCCCTGTTCCTGACAGTCTAAACTGTGAAATACTGGAACACTATCCCTGTTCCTGATAGTCTATACTGTGAAATATTGGAACACTATCCCTGTTCCTGATAGTCTATACTGTGAAATACTGGAAGACTATCCCTGTTCCTGATAGTCTAAACTGTGAAATACTGGAACACTATCCCTGTTCCTGATAGTCTATACTGTGACATACTGGAAGACTATCCCTGTTCCTGACAGTCTAAACTGTGAAATACTGGAACACTATCCCTGTTCCTGATAGTCTATACTGTGAAATATTGGAACACTATCCCTGTTCCTGATAGTCTAAACTGTGAAATACTGGAACACTATCCCTGTTCCTGATAGTCTAAACTGTGAAATACTGGAACTCTATCCCTGTTCCTGATAGTTTATACTGTGAAATACTGGAACACTATCCCTGTTCCTGATAGTCTAAACTGTGAAATACTGGAAGACTATCCCTGTTCCTGATAGTCTATACTGTGAAATACTGGAAGACTATCCCTGTTCCTGAGAGTCTAAACTGTGAAATACTGGAAGACTATCCCTGTTACTGATAGTCTATACTGTGAAATACTGGAACACTATCCCTGTTCCTGATAGTCCATACTGTGAAATACTGGAAGACAATCCCTGTTCCTGATAGTCTATACTGTGAAATACTGGAACACTATCCCTGTTCCTGATAGTCTATACTGTGAAATACTGGAACACTATCCTTGTTACTGATAGTCTATACTGTGAAATACTGGAACACTATCCCTGTTCCTGATAGTCTAAACTGTGAAATACTGGAAGACTATCCCTGTTCCTGAAAGTCTAAACTGTGAAATACTGGAACACTATCCCTGTTCCTGATCGTCTAAACTGTGAAATACTGGAACACTATCCCTGTTCCTGATAGTCAATACTGTGAAATACTGGAAGACTATCCCTGTTCCTGATAGTCTAAACTGTGAAATACTGGAACACTATCCCTGTTCCTGATAGTCTGAACTGTGAAATACTGGAAGACTATCCCTGTTCCTGAAAGTCTAAACTGTGAAATACTGGAACACTATCCCTGTTCCTGATAGTCTATACTGTGAAATACTGGAACACTATCCCTGTTCCTGATAGTCTACACTGTGAAATACTGGAAGACTATCCCTGTTCCTGAAAGTCTAAACTGTGAAATACTGGAACACTATCCCTGTTCCTGATAGTCTATACTGTGAAATACTGGAACACTATCCCTGTTCCTGATAGTCTACACTGTGAAATACTGGAACACTATCCCTGTTCCTGATAGCCTACACTGTGAAATACTGGAAGACTATCCCTGTTCCTGATAGTCTACACTGTGAAATACTGGAAGACTATCCCTGTTCCTGATAGTCTAAACTGTGAAATACTGGAACACTATCCCTGTTCCTGATAGTCTATACTGTGAAATACTGGAACACTATCCCTGTTCCTGATAGTCTACACTGTGAAATACTGGAACACTATCCCTGTTCCTGATAGTCCATACTGTGAAATACTGGAACACTATCCCTGTTCCTGATAGTCTACACTGTGAAATACTGGAACACTATCCCTGTTCCTGATAGTCTATACTGTGAAATACTGGAACACTATCCCTGTTCCTGATAGCCTACACTGTGAAATACTGGAACACTATCCCTGTTCCTGATAGTCTACACTGTGAAATACTGGAAGACTATCCCTGTTCCTGATAGTCTAAACTGTGAAATACTGGAACACTATCCCTGTTCCTGATAGTCTATACTGTGAAATACTGGAACACTATCCCTGTTCCTGATAGCCTACACTGTGAAATACTGGAACACTATCCCTGTTCCTAATGGTCTAAACTGTGAAATACTGGAACACTATCCCTGTTCCTGATAGTCTAAACTGTGAAATACTGGAACACTATCCCTGTTCCTAATGGTCTAAATTGTGAAATACTGGAACACTATCCCTGTTCCTGATAGTCTAAACTGTGAAATACTGGAAGACTATCCCTGTTCCTGATAGTCTAAACTGTGAAATACTGGAACACTATCCCTGTTCCTGATAGTCTAAACTGTGAAATACTGGAACACTATCCCTGTTCCTGATAGTCTAAACTGTGAAATACTGGAACACTATCCCTGTTACTGATAGTCTATACTGTGAAATACTGGAACACTATCCCTGTTCCTGATAGTCTATACTGTGAAATACTGGAAGAATATCCCTGTTCCTGATAGTCTAAACGGTGAAATACTGGAACACTATCCCTGTTCCTAATAGTGTAAACTGTGAAGTACTGGAACACTATCCCTGTTCCTGATAGTCTAAACTGTGAAATACTGGAACACTATCCCTGTTCCTGATAGTCTATACTGTGAAATACTGGAAGACTATCCCTGTTCCTGATAGTCTAAACTGTGAAATACTGGAACACTATCCCTGTTCCTGATAGTCTAAACTGTGAAATACTGGAACACTATCCCTGTTCCTGATAGTCTAAACTGTGAAATACTGGAACACTATCCCTGTTCCTGATAGTCTATACTGTGAAATACTGGAACACTATCCCTGTTCCCGATAGTCTAAACTGTGAAATACTGGAACACTATCCCTGTTCCTGATAGTCCATACTGTGAAATACTGGAACACTACCCCTGTTCCTGATAGTCTAAACTGTGAAATACTGGAACACTATCCCTGTTCCTGATAGTCTATACTGTGAAATACTGGAAGACTATCCCTGTTCCTGATAGTCCATACTGTGAAATACTGGAAGACTATCCCTGTTCCTGATAGTCTATACTGTGAAATACTGGAACACGATCCCTGTTCCTGATAGTCCATACTGTGAAATACTGGAAGACTATCCCTGTTCCTGATAGTCTATACTGTGAAATACTGGAAGACTATCCCTGTTCCTGATAGTCCAAACGGTGAAATACTGGAACACTATCCCTGTTCCTAATGGTCTAAACTGTGAAATACTGGAACACTATCCCTGTTCCTAATGGTCTAAACTGTGAAATACTGGAACACTATCCCTGTTCCTGATAGTCTAAACTGTGAAATACTGGAAGACTATCCCTGTTCCTGATAGTCTAAACTGTGAAATACTGGAACACTATCCCTGTTCCTGATAGTCTAAACTGTGAAATACTGGAACACTATCCCTGTTCCTGATAGTCTAAACTGTGAAATACTGGAACACTATCCCTGTTACTGATAGTCTATACTGTGAAATACTGGAACACTATCCCTGTTCCTGATAGTCTATACTGTGAAATACTGGAAGAATATCCCTGTTCCTGATAGTCTAAACGGTGAAATACTGGAACACTATCCCTGTTCCTAATAGTGTAAACTGTGAAGTACTGGAACACTATCCCTGTTCCTGATAGTCTAAACTGTGAAATACTGGAACACTATCCATGTTCCTGATAGTCTATACTGTGAAATACTGGAAGACTATCCCTGTTCCTGATAGTCTAAACTGTGAAATACTGGAACACTATCCCTGTTCCTGATAGTCTAAACTGTGAAATACTGGAACACTATCCCTGTTCCTGATAGTCTAAACTGTGAAATACTGGAACACTATCCCTGTTCCTGATAGTCTATACTGTGAAATACTGGAACACTATCCCTGTTCCCGATAGTCTAAACTGTGAAATACTGGAACACTATCCCTGTTCCTGATAGTCCATACTGTGAAATACTGGAAGACTATCCCTGTTCCTGATAGTCTATACTGTGAAATACTGGAACACGATCCCTGTTCCTGATAGTCCATACTGTGAAATACTGGAAGACTATCCCTGTTCCTGATAGTCTATACTGTGAAATACTGGAAGACTATCCCTGTTCCTGATAGTCCAAACGGTGAAATACTGGAACACTATCCCTGTTCCTAATGGTCTAAACTGTGAAATACTGGAACACTATCCCTGTTCCTAATGGTCTAAACTGTGAAATACTGGAACACTATCCCTGTTCCTGATAGTCTAAACTGTGAAATACTGGAAGACTATCCCTGTTCCTGATAGTCTAAACTGTGAAATACTGGAACACTATCCCTGTTCCTGATAGTCTAAACTGTGAAATACTGGAACACTATCCCTGTTCCTGATAGTCTAAACTGTGAAATACTGGAAGAATATCCCTGTTCCTGATAGTCTAAACGGTGAAATACTGGAACACTATCCCTGTTCCTAATAGTGTAAACTGTGAAGTACTGGAACACTATCCCTGTTCCTGATAGTCTAAACTGTGAAATACTGGAACACTATCCCTGTTCCTGATAGTCTATACTGTGAAATACTGGAAGACTATCCCTGTTCCTGATAGTCTAAACTGTGAAATACTGGAACACTATCCCTGTTCCTGATAGTCTAAACTGTGAAATACTGGAACACTATCCCTGTTCCTGATAGTCTAAACTGTGAAATACTGGAACACTATCCCTGTTCCTGATAGTCTATACTGTGAAATACTGGAACACTATCCCTGTTCCCGATAGTCTAAACTGTGAAATACTGGAACACTATCCCTGTTCCTGATAGTCCATACTGTGAAATACTGGAACACTATCCCTGTTCCTGATAGTCCATACTGTGAAATACTGGAAGACTATCCCTGTTCCTGATAGTCTATACTGTGAAATACTGGAAGACTATCCCTGTTCCTGATAGTCTATACTGTGAAATACTGGAACACTATCCCTGTTCCTAATAGTCTAAACTGTGAAATACTGGAACACTATCCCTGTTCCTGATAGTCTAAACTGTGAAATACTGGAACACTATCCCTGTTCCTGATAGTCTATACTGTGAAATACTGGAAGACTATCCCTGTTCCTGATAGTCTAAACTGTGAAATACTGGAACACTATCCCTGTTCCTGATAGTCTAAACGGTGAAATACTGGAACACTATCCCTGTTCCTAATAGTCTAAACTGTGAAATACTGGAAGACTATCCCTGTTCCTGATAGTCTAAACTGTGAAATACTGGAAGACTATCCCTGTTCCTGATAGTCTAAACTGTGAAATACTGGAACACTATCCCTGTTCCTGATCATCTATACTGTGAAATACTGGAACACTATCCCTGTTCCTGATAGTCTCTACTGTGAAATACTGGAACACTATCCCTGTTCCTGATAGTCTAAACTGTGAAATACTGGAACACTATCCCTGTTCCTGATAGTCTCTACTGTGAAATACTGGAACACTATCCCTGTTCCTGATAGTCTAAACTGTGAAATACTGGAAGACTATCCCTGTTCCTGATAGTCTAAACTGTGAAATACTGGAACACTATCCCTGTTCCTGATAGTCTAAACTGTGAAATACTGGAACACTATCCCTGTTCCTGATAGTCTCTACTGTGAAATACTGGAAGACTATCCCTGTTCCTGATAGTCTAAACTGTGAAATACTGGAACACTATCCCTGTTCCTGATAGTCTAAACTGTGAAATACTGGAACACTATCCCTGTTCCTGATAGTCTCTACTGTGAAATACTGGAACACTATCCCTGTTCCTGATAGTCTCTACTGTGAAATACTGGAACACTATCCCTGTTCCTGATAGTCTAAACGGTGAAATACTGGAAGACTATCCCTGTTCCTGATAGTCTAAACTGTGAAATACTGGAAGACTATCCCTGTTCCTGATAGTCTAAACTGTGAAATACTGGAACACTATCCCTGTTCCTGATAGTCTAAACTGTGAAATACTGGAACACTATCCCTGTTCCTGATAGTCTCTACTGTGAAATACTGGAACACTATCCCTGTTCCTGATAGTCTAAACGGTGAAATACTGGAACACTATCCCTGTTCCTAATAGTCTAAACTGTGAAATACTGGAAGACTATCCCTGTTCCTGATAGTCTAAACTGTGAAATACTGGAACACTATCCCTGTTCCTGATCATCTATACTGTGAAATACTGGAACACTATCCCTGTTCCTGATAGTCTCTACTGTGAAATACTGGAACACTATCCCTGTTCCTGATAGTCTAAACTGTGAAATACTGGAACACTATCCCTGTTCCTGATAGTCTCTACTGTGAAATACTGGAACACTATCCCTGTTCCTGATAGTCTAAACGGTGAAATACTGGAACACTATCCCTGTTCCTAATAGTCTAAACTGTGAAATACTGGAAGACTATCCCTGTTCCTGATAGTCTAAACTGTGAAATACTGGAACACTATCCCTGTTCCTGATAGTCTAAACGGTGAAATACTGGAACACTATCCCTGTTCCTGATAGTCTAAACTGTGAAATACTGGAAGACTATCCCTGTTCCTGATAGTCTATACTGTGAAGTACTGGAACACTATCCCTGTTCCTGATAGTCTAAACTGTGAAATACTGGAAGACTATCCCTGTTCCTGATAGTCTAAACTGTGAAATACTGGAACACTATCCCTGTTCCTGATCATCTATACTGTGAAATACTGGAACACTATCCCTGTTCCTGATAGTCTAAACTGTGAAATACTGGAACACTATCCCTGTTCCTGATCATCTATACTGTGAAATACTGGAACACTATCCCTGTTCCTGATAGTCTAAACGGTGAAATACTGGAACACTATCCCTGTTCCTGATAGTCTAAACTGTGAAATACTGGAACACTATCCCTGTTCCTGATCATCTATACTGTGAAATACTGGAACACTATCCCTGTTCCTGATAGTCTAAACTGTGAAATACTGGAAGACTATCCCTGTTCCTGATAGTCTAAACTGTGAAATACTGGAACACTATCCCTGTTCCTGATAGTCTAAACGGTGAAATACTGGAACACTATCCCTGTTCCTAATAGTCTAAACTGTGAAATACTGGAAGACTATCCCTGTTCCTGATAGTCTAAACGGTGAAATACTGGAACACTATCCCTGTTCCTAATAGTCTAAACTGTGAAATACTGGAAGACTATCCCTGTTCCTGATAGTCTAAACTGTGAAATACTGGAACACTATCCCTGTTCCTGATAGTCTAAACGGTGAAATACTGGAACACTATCCCTGTTCCTGATAGTCTAAACTGTGAAATACTGGAACACTATCCCTGTTCCTGATCATCTATACTGTGAAATACTGGAACACTATCCCTGTTCCTGATAGTCTAAACGGTGAAATACTGGAACACTATCCCTGTTCCTGATAGTCTAAACTGTGAAATACTGGAAGACTATCCCTGTTCCTGATCATCTATACTGTGAAATACTGGAACACTATCCCTGTTCCTGATAGTCTAAACTGTGAAATACTGGAACACTATCCCTGTTCCTGATAGTCTAAACGGTGAAATACTGGAACACTATCCCTGTTCCTGATAGTCTAAACTGTGAAATACTGGAACACTATCCCTGTTCCTGATAGTCTAAACTGTGAAATACTGGAACACTATCCCTGTTCCTGATAGTCTCTACTGTGAAATACTGGAAGACTATCCCTGTTCCTGATAGTCTAAACTGTGAAATACTGGAACACTATCCCTGTTCCTGATAGTCTAAACTGTGAAATACTGGAACACTATCCCTGTTCCTGATAGTCTCTACTGTGAAATACTGGAACACTATCCCTGTTCCTGATAGTCTAAACGGTGAAATACTGGAACACTATCCCTGTTCCTAATAGTCTAAACTGTGAAATACTGGAAGACTATCCCTGTTCCTGATAGTCTAAACTGTGAAATACTGGAACACTATCCCTGTTCCTGATCATCTATACTGTGAAATACTGGAACACTATCCCTGTTCCTGATAGTCTCTACTGTGAAATACTGGAACACTATCCCTGTTCCTGATAGTCTAAACTGTGAAATACTGGAACACTATCCCTGTTCCTGATAGTCTCTACTGTGAAATACTGGAACACTATCCCTGTTCCTGATAGTCTAAACGGTGAAATACTGGAACACTATCCCTGTTCCTAATAGTCTAAACTGTGAAATACTGGAAGACTATCCCTGTTCCTGATAGTCTAAACTGTGAAATACTGGAACACTATCCCTGTTCCTGATAGTCTAAACGGTGAAATACTGGAACACTATCCCTGTTCCTGATAGTCTAAACTGTGAAATACTGGAAGACTATCCCTGTTCCTGATAGTCTAAACTGTGAAATACTGGAACACTATCCCTGTTCCTGATCATCTATACTGTGAAATACTGGAACACTATCCCTGTTCCTGATAGTCTAAACGGTGAAATACTGGAACACTATCCCTGTTCCTGATAGTCTAAACTGTGAAATACTGGAAGACTATCCCTGTTCCTGATCATCTATACTGTGAAATACTGGAACACTATCCCTGTTCCTGATAGTCTAAACTGTGAAATACTGGAACACTATCCCTGTTCCTGATAGTCTAAACTGTGAAATACTGGAACACTATCCCTGTTCCTGATCATCTATACTGTGAAATACTGGAACACTATCCCTGTTCCTGATAGTCTAAACTGTGAAATACTGGAACACTATCCCTGTTCCTGATAGTCTAAACGGTGAAATACTGGAACACTATCCCTGTTCCTGATAGTCTAAACTGTGAAATACTGGAAGACTATCCCTGTTCCTGATAGTCTAAACTGTGAAATACTGGAAGACTATCCCTGTTCCTGATAGTCTAAACTGTGAAATACTGGAACACTATCCCTGTTCCTGATCATCTATACTGTGAAATACTGGAACACTATCCCTGTTCCTGATAGTCTCTACTGTGAAATACTGGAACACTATCCCTGTTCCTGATAGTCTAAACTGTGAAATACTGGAACACTATCCCTGTTCCTGATGGCTGCAGGAACTGCCGGAAACATGCCAAAGGTGACACATGACCGCCTACGGGGTTCCGCTCCGGATTTTCTGTTAGGGTTTACTCCTGCAGCCATACTGGTGCCAAACGTCGTGTCCTGCACTCCTTTGGACCCCACCAGAAAGGCCGAGAGGGGGGTTTTGACGACTGGGCAACTCTCAACCTCCATAAATTTGCCCAGGCATGCGCCATGGAGAGGTCACTCCATAGTTGCCTCACAGCGACTGAAACAACACGGAAGGCAGCAGTTACGGGTTATAAGTCCAGATAAATTGGCGTAGAAACTGGGCGCCACGGGTTGCCTTTGTCGGTGGGAGAGGTCATTGCACCTCACTGGACAGCTACCGCCCGCCTCAAACCGGGCAGCCCCCGGTCAATAAGGTTCTGTCCCGCCACAGTCTGCCTGCTTCAATGGGTGCTTGGAGCTCAGGGTCATTGCCCGAAAGGTGGACTGATACACCGCACCAAACAACATGAAAAAAGGAAAGAAGGTACCAGCCCTTCGCTTTGCAAGCTGGAACGTCAGAACTATGTGTCCTGGCCTGTCGGAAGACCTTACACAAATCAACGATTCTCGGAAGACCGCCATCATTAACAACGAGCTCAGTAGACTCAATGTGGACATTGCAGCACTTCAGGAGACTCGCCTCCCCGCGAGTGGCTCTCTAGCAGAGCAAGACTACACCTTCTTCTGGCAGGGCAGGGATCCTGAAGAACCAAGACAGCATGGAGTGGGCTTCGCCATCAGAAACTCCTTGCTCAGCATGATAGAGCCTCCCTCAAATGGCTCGGAACGCATACTGTCCATCCGACTGCTCACCACCTCTGGTCCAGTACACCTACTCAGCATCTATGCTCCAACACTCTGTTCCGCACCTGAAGCTAAAGACCAGTTCTATGAACAACTCCATAACATCATTAGCAGCATCCCCAACACCGAACACCTATTCCTGCTGGGGGACTTTAATGCCAGGGTTGGGGCCGACCATGACTCATGGCCCTCCTGCCTTGGGCGCTATGGCGTTGGAAGGATGAATGAGAACGGGCAGAGACTGCTTGAGTTGTGTACCTATCATAACCTCTGCATCACCAACTCGTTCTTTCACACTAAACCCTGTCACCAGGTTTCATGGAGGCACCCAAGATCACGTCGTTGGCACCAGCTAGACCTCATTGTCACAAGGCGAGCCGCCTTAAACAGTGTTCAAATCACACGCAGCTTCCACAGTGCGGACTGCGACACCGACCACTCCCTGGTGTGCAGCAAGGTTAGACTCAGACCAAAGAAGTTGCATCATTCCAAGCAGAAGGGCCACCCGCGCATCAACACGAGCAGAATTTCTCACCCACAGCTGTTACAAAAATTTCTAAATTCACTTGTAACAGCCCTTCAAAACACTCCCACAGGGGATGCTGAGACCAAGTGGGCCCACATCAGAGACGCCATCTATGAGTCAGCTTTGACCACCTACGGCAAAAGTGCGAAGAGAAATGCAGACTGGTTTCAATCTCATAATGAAGAGCTGGAACCTGTCATAGCCGCTAAGCGCATTGCACTTTTGAACTACAAGAAAGCCCCCAGCGATTTAACATCCGCAGCACTTAAAGCAGCCAGAAGTACTGCACAAAGAACAGCTAGGCGTTGCGCAAACGACTACTGGCAACACCTATGCAGTCATATTCAGCTGGCCTCAGACACCGGAAACATCAGAGGAATGTATGATGGCATGAAGAGAGCTCTTGGGCCAACCATCAAGAAGATCACCCCCCTCAAATCTAAATCGGGGGACATAATCACTGACCAACGCAAACAGATGGACCGCTGGGTTGAGCACTACCTAGAACTGTACTCCAGGGAGAATGCTGTCACTGAGACTGCCCTCAATGCAGCCCAGCCTCTACCAGTCATGGATGAGCTGGACATACAGCCAACCAAATCGGAACTCAGTGATGCCATTGATTCCCTAGCCAGCGGAAAAGCCCCTGGGAAGGACAGCATTACCCCTGAAATAATCAAGAGTGCCAAGCCTGCTATACTCTCAGCACTACATGAACTGCTATGCCTGTGCTGGGACGAGGGAGCAGTACCCCAGGACATGCGCGATGCCAACATCATCACCCTCTATAAAAACAAAGGTGACCGCGGTGACTGCAACAACTACCGTGGAATCTCCCTGCTCAGCATAGTGGGGAAAGTCTTTGCTCGAGTCGCTCTGAACAGGCTCCAGAAGCTGGCCGAGCGCGTCTACCCTGAGGCACAGTGTGGCTTTCGTGCAGAGAGATCGACTATTGACATGCTGTTCTCCCTTCGTCAGATACAGGAGAAATGCCGTGAACAACAGATGCCCCTCTACATTGCTTTCATTGATCTCACCAAAGCCTTTGACCTCGTCAGCAGACGTGGTCTCTTCAGACTACTAGAAAAGATCGGATGTCCACCAAAGCTACTAAGTATCATCACCTCATTCCATGACAATATGAAAGGCACAATTCAACATGGTGGCTCCTCATCAGAGCCCTTTCCTATCCTGAGTGGTGTGAAACAGGGCTGTGTTCTCGCACCCACACTTTTTGGGATTTTCTTCTCCCTGCTGCTTTCACATGCGTTCAAATCCTCTGAAGAAGGAATTTTCCTCCACACAAGATCAGGGGGCAGGTTGTTCAACCTTGCCCGTCTAAGAGCGAAGTCCAAAGTACGGAAAGTCCTCATCAGAGAACTCCTCTTTGCTGACGATGCTGCTTTAACATCTCACACTGAAGAATGCCTGCAGAGTCTCATCGACAGGTTTGCGTCTGCCTGCAATGAATTTGGCCTAACCATCAGCCTCAAGAAAACGAACATCATGGGGCAGGATGTCAGAAATGCTCCATCCATCAATATTGGCGACCACGCTCTGGAAGTGGTTCAAGAGTTCACCTACCTAGGCTCAACTATCACCAGTAACCTGTCTCTAGATGCAGAAATCAACAAGCGCATGGGTAAGGCTTCCACTGCTATGTTCAGACTGGCCAAGAGAGTGTGGGAAAATGGCGCACTGACACGGAACACAAAAGTCCGAGTGTATCAGGCCTGTGTCCTCAGTACCTTGCTCTACGGCAGCGAGGCCTGGACAACGTATGCCAGCCAAGAGCGACGTCTCAATTCATTCCATCTTCGCTGCCTTCGGAGAATACTTGGCATCAGGTGGCAGGACTATATCTCCAACCCAGAAGTCCTTGAAGCGGCCAACATCCCCAGCTTATACACACTACTGAGTCAGCGGCGCTTGAGATGGCTTGGCCATGTGAGCCGCATGGAAGATGGCAGGATCCCCAAAGACACATTGTACAGCGAGCTCGCCACTGGTAGCAGACCCACCGGCCGTCCATGTCTCCGTTATAAAGACGTCTGCAAACGCGACATGAAATCGTGTGACATTGATCACAAGTCGTGGGAGTCAGTTGCCAGCATTCGCCAGAGCTGGCGGGCAGCCATAAAGACAGGGCTAAATTGTGGCGAGTCGAAGAGACTTAGTAGTTGGCAGGAAAAAAGACAGAGGCGCAAGGGGAGAGCCAACTGTGCAACAGCCCCAACAAACAAATTTCTCTGCAGCACCTGTGGAAGAGCCTGTCACTCCAGAATTGGCCTTTATAGCCACTCCAGGCGCTGCTTCACAAACCACTGACCACCTCCAGGCGCGTATCCATTGTCTCTCGAGATAAGGAGGCCCAAAAGAATCCCTGTTCCTGATAGTCTCTACTGTGAAATACTGGAACACTATCCCTGTTCCTGATAGTCTAAACTGTGAAATACTGGAACACTATCCCTGTTCCTGATAGTCTAAACTGTGAAATACTGGAACACTATCCCTGTTCCTGATAGTCTAAACTGTGAAATACTGGAACACTATCCCTGTTCCTGATAGTCTAAACGGTGAAATACTGGAACACTATCCCTGTTCCTGATAGTCTAAACTGTGAAATACTGGAACACTATCCCTGTTCCTGATAGTCTCTACTGTGAAATACTGGAACACTATCCCTGTTCCTGATAGTCTAAACTGTGAAATACTGGAACACTATCCCTGTTCCTGATAGTCTAAACGGTGAAATACTGGAACACTATCCCTGTTCCTAATAGTCTAAACTGTGAAATACTGGAAGACTATCCCTGTTCCTGATAGTCTAAACTGTGAAATACTGGAAGACTATCCCTGTTCCTGATAGTCTAAACTGTGAAATACTGGAACACTATCCCTGTTCCTGATCATCTATACTGTGAAATACTGGAACACTATCCCTGTTCCTGATAGTCTCTACTGTGAAATACTGGAACACTATCCCTGTTCCTGATAGTCTAAACTGTGAAATACTGGAACACTATCCCTGTTCCTGATAGTCTCTACTGTGAAATACTGGAACACTATCCCTGTTCCTGATAGTCTAAACTGTGAAATACTGGAAGACTATCCCTGTTCCTGATAGTCTAAACTGTGAAATACTGGAACACTATCCCTGTTCCTGATAGTCTAAACTGTGAAATACTGGAACACTATCCCTGTTCCTGATAGTCTCTACTGTGAAATACTGGAACACTATCCCTGTTCCTGATAGTCTAAACTGTGAAATACTGGAACACTATCCCTGTTCCTGATAGTCTAAACTGTGAAATACTGGAACACTATCCCTGTTCCTGATAGTCTAAACTGTGAAATACTGGAACACTATCCCTGTTCCTGATCATCTATACTGTGAAATACTGGAACACTATCCCTGTTCCTGATAGTCTCTACTGTGAAATACTGGAACACTATCCCTGTTCCTGATAGTCTCTACTGTGAAATACTGGAACACTATCCCTGTTCCTGATAGTCTAAACTGTGAAATACTGGAACACTATCCCTGTTCCTGATAGTCTAAACTGTGAAATACTGGAACACTATCCCTGTTCCTGATCATCTATACTGTGAAATACTGGAACACTATCCCTGTTCCTGATAGTCTCTACTGTGAAATACTGGAACACTATCCCTGTTCCTGATAGTCTCTACTGTGAAATACTGGAACACTATCCCTGTTCCTGATAGTCTAAACTGTGAAATACTGGAACACTATCCCTGTTCCTGATAGTCTAAACTGTGAAATACTGGAACACTATCCCTGTTCCTGATCATCTATACTGTGAAATACTGGAACACTATCCCTGTTCCTGATAGTCTCTACTGTGAAATACTGGAACACTATCCCTGTTCCTGATAGTCTCTACTGTGAAATACTGGAACACTATCCCTGTTCCTGATAGTCTAAACTGTGAAATACTGGAAGACTATCCCTGTTCCTGATAGTCTATACTGTGAAATACTGGAACACTATCCCTGTTCCTGATAGTCTAAACTGTGAAATACTGGAAGACTATCCCTGTTCCTGATAGTCTAAACTGTGAAATACTGGAACACTATCCCTGTTCCTGATAGTCTCTACTGTGAAATACTGGAACACTATCCCTGTTCCTGATAGTCTAAACTGTGAAATACTGGAAGACTATCCCTGTTCCTGATAGTCTAAACTGTGAAATACTGGAACACTATCCCTGTTCCTGATAGTCTCTACTGTGAAATACTGGAACACTATCCCTGTTCCTGATAGTCTAAACTGTGAAATACTGGAAGACTATCCCTGTTCCTGATAGTCTAAACTGTGAAATACTGGAACACTATCCCTGTTCCTGATAGTCTAAACTGTGAAATACTGGAACACTATCCCTGTTCCTGATCATCTATACTGTGAAATACTGGAACACTATCCCTGTTCCTGATAGTCTCTACTGTGAAATACTGGAACACTATCCCTGTTCCTGATAGTCTAAACTGTGAAATACTGGAAGACTATCCCTGTTCCTGATAGTCTAAACTGTGAAATACTGGAACACTATCCCTGTTCCTGATAGTCTAAACTGTGAAATACTGGAACACTATCCCTGTTCCTGATCATCTATACTGTGAAATACTGGAACACTATCCCTGTTCCTGATAGTCTCTACTGTGAAATACTGGAACACTATCCCTGTTCCTGATAGTCTATACTGTGAAATACTGGAAGACTATCCCTGTTCCTGATAGTCTATACTGTGAAATACTGGAACACTATCCCTGTTCCTGATAGTCTCTACTGTGAAATACTGGAACACTATCCCTGTTCCTGATAGTCTAAACTGTGAAATACTGGAACACTATCCCTGTTCCTGATAGTCTAAACTGTGAAATACTGGAACACTATCCCTGTTCCTGATAGTCTAAACTGTGAAATACTGGAACACTATCCCTGTTCCTGATAGTCTATACTGTGAAATACTGGAACACTATCCCTGTTCCTGATAGTCTAAACTGTGAAATACTGGAAGACTATCCCTGTTCCTGATAGTCTAAACTGTGAAATACTGGAACACTATCCCTGTTCCTGATAGTCTAAACTGTGAAATACTGGAACACTATCCCTGTTCCTGATAGTCTATACTGTGAAATACTGGAACACTATCCCTGTTCCTGATAGTCTAAACTGTGAAATACTGGAACACTATCCCTGTTCCTGATAGTCTAAACTGTGAAATACTGGAACACTATCCCTGTTCCTGATAGTCTCTACTGTGAAATACTGGAACACTATCCCTGTTCCTGATAGTCTAAACTGTGAAATACTGGAACACTATCCCTTTTCCTGATAGTCTAAACTGTGAAATACTGGAACACTATCCCTGTTCCTGATAGTCTATACTGTGGATTACTGGAACACTATCCCTGTTCCTGATAGTCTCTTCTGTGAAATACTGGAACACTATCCCTGTTCCTGATAATCTATACTGTGGATTACTGGAACACTATCCCTGTTCCTGATAGTCTCTTCTGTGAAATACTGGAACACTATCCCTGTTCCTGATAATCTATACTGTGGATTACTGGAACACTATCCCTGTTCCTGATAGTCTCTTCTGTGAAATACTGGAACACTATCCCTGTTCCTGATAGTCTAAACTGTGAAATACTGGAACACTATCCCTGTTCCTGATAGTCTAAACTGTGAAATACTGGAAGACAATCCCTGTTCCTGATAGTCTATACTGTGAAATACTGGAACACTATCCCTGTTCCTGATAGTCTATACTGTGAAATACTGGAACACTATCCCTGTTCCTGATAGTCTATACTGTGAAATACTGGAACACTATCCCTGTTCCTGATAGTCTAAACTGTGAAATACTGGAACACTATCCCTGTTCCTGATAGTCTCTACTGTGAAATACTGGAACACTATCCCTGTTCCTGATAGTCTAAACTGTGCAATACTGGAACACGATCCCTGTTCCTGATAATCTATACTGTGGATTACTGGAACAGTATCCCTGTTCCTGATAGTCTCTTCTGTGAAATACTGGAACACTATCCCTGTTCCTGATAGTCTATACTGTGAAATACTGGAACACTATCCCTGTTCCTGATAGTCTATACTGTGAAATACTGGAACACTATCCCTGTTCCTGATAGTCTATACTGTGAAATACTGGAACACTATCCCTGTTCCTGATAGTCTATACTGTGAAATACTGGAACACTATCCCTGTTCCTGATAGTCTAAACTGTGAAATACTGGAACACTATCCCTGTTCCTGATAGTCTCTACTGTGAAATACTGGAACACTATCCCTGTTCCTGATAGTCTAAACTGTGCAATACTGGAACACGATCCCTGTTCCTGATAATCTATACTGTGGATTACTGGAACACTATCCCTGTTCCTGATAGTCTCTTCTGTGAAATACTGGAACACTATCCCTGTTCCTGATAGTCTAAACTGTGAAATACTGGAACACTATCCCTGTTCCTGATAGTCTAAACTGTGAAATACTGGAAGACTATCCCTGTTCCTGATAGTCTCTTCTGTGAAATACTGGAACACTATCCCTGTTCCTGATAGTCTAAACTGTGAAATACTGGAACACTATCCCTGTTCCTGATAGTCTATACTGTGAAATACTGGAACACTATCCCTGTTCCTGATAGTCTAAACTGTGAAATACTGGAACACTATCCCTGTTCCTGATAGTCTCTACTGTGAAATACTGGAACACTATCCCTGTTCCTGATAGTCTAAACTGTGAAATACTGGAACACTATCCCTGTTCCTGATAGTCTAAACTGTGAAATACTGGAACACTATCCCTTTTCCTGATAGTCTAAACTGTGAAATACTGGAACACTATCCCTGTTCCTGATAGTCTAAACTGTGCAATACTGGAACACGATCCCTGTTCCTGATAATCTATACTGTGGATTACTGGAACACTATCCCTGTTCCTGATAGTCTCTTCTGTGAAATAATGGAAGACTATCCCTGTTCCTGATAGTCTAAACTGTGAAATACTGGAACACTATCCCTGTTCCTGATAGTCTAAACTGTGAAATACTGGAACACTATCCCTGTTCCTGATAGTCTATACTGTGAAATACTGGAAGACTATCCCTGTTCCTGATAGTCTATACTGTGAAATACTGGAAGACTATCCCTGTTCCTGATAGTCTATACTGTGAAATACTGGAACACTATCCCTGTTCCTGATAGTCTACACTGTGAAATACTGGAAGACTATCCCTGTTCCTGATAGTCTATACTGTGAAATACTGGAAGACTATCCCTGTTCCTGATAGTCTATACTGTGAAATACTGGAACACTATCCCTGTTCCTGATAGTCTACACTGTGAAATACTGGAAGACTATCCCTGTTCCTGATAGTCTATACTGTGAAATACTGGAACACTATCCCTGTTCCTGATAGTCTAAACTGTGCAATACTGGAACACGATCCCTGTTCCTGATAATCTATACTGTGGATTACTGGAACACTATCCCTGTTCCTGATAGTCTCTTCTGTGAAATAATGGAAGACTATCCCTGTTCCTGATAGTCTAAACTGTGAAATACTGGAACACTATCCCTGTTCCTGATAGTCTAAACTGTGAAATACTGGAAGACTATCCCTGTTCCTGATAGTCTATACTGTGAAATACTGGAACACTATCCCTGTTCCTGATAGTCTACACTGTGAAATACTGGAAGACTATCCCTGTTCCTGATAGTCTATACTGTGAAATACTGGAACACTATCCCTGTTCCTGATAGTCTACACTGTGAAGTACTGGAAGACTATCCCTGTTCCTGATAGTCTATACTGTGAAATACTGGAACACTATCCCTGTTCCTGATAGTCTACACTGTGAAATACTGGAAGACTATCCCTGTTCCTGATAGTCTATACTGTGAAATACTGGAAGACTATCCCTGTTCCTGATAGTCTATACAGTGAAATACTGGAACACTATCCCTGTTCCTGATAGTCTACACTGTGAAATACTGGAAGACTATCCCTGTTCCTGATAGTCTGTACTGTGAAATACTGGAAGACTATCCCTGTTCCTGATAGTCTATACTGTGAAATACTGGAACACTATCCCTGTTCCTGATAGTCTGTACTGTGAAATACTGGAAGACTATCCCTGTTCCTGATAGTCTATACTGTGAAATACTGGAAGACTATCCCTGTTCCTGATAGTCAATACTGTGAAATACTGGAACACTATCCCTGTTCCTGATAGTCTACACTGTGAAATACTGGAAGACTATCCCTGTTCCTGATAGTCTAAACTGTGAAATACTGGAACACTATCCCTGTTCCTGATAGTCTAAACTGTGAAATACTGGAACACTATCCCTGTTCCTGATAGTCTATACAGTGAAATTCTGGAACACTATCCCTGTTCCTGATAGTCTGTACTGTGAAATACTGGAAGACTATCCCTGTTCCTGATAGTCTATACTGTGAAATACTGGAACACTATCCCTGTTCCTGATAGTCTATACTGTGAAATACTGGAAAACTATCCCTGTTCCTGATAGTCTATACTGTGAAATACTGGAACACTATCCCTGTTCCTGATAGTCTATACTGTGAAATACTGGAAGACTATCCCTGTTCCTGATAGTCAATACTGTGAAATACTGGAACACTATCCCTGTTCCTGATAGTCTATACTGTGAAATACTGGAAGACTATCCCTGTTCCTGATAGTCAATACTGTGAAATACTGGAACACTATCCCTGTTCCTGATAGTCCATACTGTGAAATACTGGAACACTATCCCTGTTCCTGATAGTCTATACTGTGCAATACTGGAACACTATCCCTGTTCCTGATAGTCTATACTGTGAAATACTGGAACACTATCCCTGTTCCTGATAGTCTATACTGTGAAATACTGGAAGACTATCCCTGTTCCTGATAGTCAATACTGTGAAATACTGGAACACTATCCCTGTTCCTGATAGTCTATACTGTGAAATACTGGAACACTATCCCTGTTCCTGATAGTCTACACTGTGAAATACTGGAAGACTATCCCTGTTCCTGATAGTCTAAACTGTGAAATACTGGAACACTATCCCTGTTCCTGATAGTCTATACAGTGAAATTCTGGAACACTATCCCTGTTCCTGATAGTCTGTACTGTGAAATACTGGAAGACTATCCCTGTTCCTGATAGTCTATACTGTGAAATACTGGAACACTATCCCTGTTCCTGATAGTCTATACTGTGAAATACTGGAAAACTATCCCTGTTCCTGATAGTCTATACTGTGAAATACTGGAACACTATCCCTGTTCCTGATAGTCTATACTGTGAAATACTGGAAGACTATCCCTGTTCCTGATAGTCAATACTGTGAAATACTGGAACACTATCCCTGTTCCTGATAGTCTATACTGTGAAATACTGGAAGACTATCCCTGTTCCTGATAGTCTACACTGTGAAATACTGGAAGACTATCCCTGTTCCTGATAGTCTATACAGTGAAATTCTGGAACACTATCCCTGTTCCTGATAGTCTATACTGTGAAATACTGGAAGACTATCCCTGTTCCTGATAGTTTATACTGTGAAATACTGGAACACTATCCCTGTTCCTGATAGTCTACACTGTGAAATACTGGAAGACTATCCCTGTTCCTGATAGTCTAAACTGTGAAATACTGGAACACTATCCCTGTTCCTGATAGTCTATACTGTGAAATACTGGAACACTATCCCTGTTCCTGATAGTCTAAACTGTGAAATACTGGAAGACTATCCCTGTTCCTGATAGTCTATACTGTGAAATACTGGAACACTATCCCTGTTCCTGATAGTCTGTACTGTGAAATACTGGAAGACTATCCCTGTTCCTGATAGTCTATACTGTGAAATACTGGAAGACTATCCCTGTTCCTGATAGTCTATACTGTGAAATACTGGAAGACTATCCCTGTTCCTGATAGTCTATACTGTGAAATACTGGAAGACTATCCCTGTTCCTGATAGTCAATACTGTGAAATACTGGAACACTATCCCTGTTCCTGATAGTCTATACTGTGAAATACTGGAACACTATCCCTGTTCCTGATAGTCTATACTGTGAAATACTGGAAGACTATCCCTGTTCCTGATAGTCTATACTGTGAAATACTGGAACACTATCCCTGTTCCTGATAGTCTATACTGTGAAATACTGGAAGACTATCCCTGTTCCTGATAGTCTACACTGTGAAATACTGGAAGACTATCCCTGTTCCTGATAGTCTATACTGTGAAATACTGGAACACTATCCCTGTTCCTGATAGTCTATACTGTGAAATACTGGAAGACTATCCCTGTTCCTGATAGTCTACACTGTGAAATACTGGAAGACTATCCCTGTTCCTGATAGTCTAAACTGTGAAATACTGGAACACTATCCCTGTTCCTGATAGTCTATACAGTGAAATTCTGGAACACTATCCCTGTTCCTGATAGTCTGTACTGTGAAATACTGGAAGACTATCCCTGTTCCTGATAGTCTATACTGTGAAATACTGGAACACTATCCCTGTTCCTGATAGTCTATACTGTGAAATACTGGAAAACTATCCCTGTTCCTGATAGTCTATACTGTGAAATACTGGAACACTATCCCTGTTCCTGATAGTCTATACTGTGAAATACTGGAAGACTATCCCTGTTCCTGATAGTCAATACTGTGAAATACTGGAACACTATCCCTGTTCCTGATAGTCTATACTGTGAAATACTGGAAGACTATCCCTGTTCCTGATAGTCTACACTGTGAAATACTGGAAGACTATCCCTGTTCCTGATAGTCTATACAGTGAAATTCTGGAACACTATCCCTGTTCCTGATAGTCTATACTGTGAAATACTGGAAGACTATCCCTGTTCCTGATAGTTTATACTGTGAAATACTGGAACACTATCCCTGTTCCTGATAGTCTACACTGTGAAATACTGGAAGACTATCCCTGTTCCTGATAGTCTAAACTGTGAAATACTGGAACACTATCCCTGTTCCTGATAGTCTATACTGTGAAATACTGGAACACTATCCCTGTTCCTGATAGTCTAAACTGTGAAATACTGGAAGACTATCCCTGTTCCTGATAGTCTATACTGTGAAATACTGGAAGACTATCCCTGTTCCTGATAGTCAATACTGTGAAATACTGGAACACTATCCCTGTTCCTGATAGTCTGTACTGTGAAATACTGGAAGACTATCCCTGTTCCTGATAGTCTATACTGTGAAATACTGGAAGACTATCCCTGTTCCTGATAGTCAATACTGTGAAATACTGGAAGACTATCCCTGTTCCTGATAGTCAATACTGTGAAATACTGGAACACTATCCCTGTTCCTGATAGTCTGTACTGTGAAATACTGGAAGACTATCCCTGTTCCTGATAGTCTATACTGTGAAATACTGGAAGACTATCCCTGTTCCTGATAGTCAATACTGTGAAATACTGGAACACTATCCCTGTTCCTGATAGTCTATCCTGTGAAATACTGGAACACTATCCCTGTTCCTGATAGTCTACACTGTGAAATACTGGAACACTATCCCTGTTCCTGATAGTCTATACTGTGCAATACTGGAACACTATCCCTGTTCCTGATAATCTATACTGTGAATTACTGGAACACTATCCCTGTTCCTGATAGTCTACACTGTGAAATACTGGAACACTATCCCTGTTCCTGATAGTCTATACTGTGCAATACTGGAACACTATCCCTGTTCCTGATAGTCTCTACTGTGAAATACTGGAAGACTATCCCTGTTCCTGATAGTCTAAACTGTGAAATACTGGAACACTATCCCTGTTCCTGATAGTCTATACTGTGAAATACTGGAAGTCTATCCCTGTTCCTGATAGTCTATACTGTGAAATACTGGAAGACTATCCCTGTTCCTGATAGTCTATACTGTGAAATACTGGAACACTATCCCTGTTCCTGATAGTCTAAACTGTGCAATACTGGAAGACTATCCCTGTTCCTGATAGTCTAAACTGTGCAATACTGGAACACTATCCCTGTTCCTGATAGTCTATACTGTGCAATACTGGAACACTATCCCTGTTCCTGATAGTCTAAACTGTGCAATACTGGAACACTATCCCTGTTCCTGATAGTCTACACTGTGAAATACTGGAAGACTATCCCTGTTCCTGATAGTCTATACTGTGAAATACTGGAACACTATCCCTGTTCCTGATAGTCTATACAGTGAAATACTGGAACACTATCCCTGTTCCTGATAGTCTAAACTGTGAAATACTGGAACACTATCCCTGTTCCTGATAGTCTATACTGTGAAATACTGGAAAACTATCCCTGTTCCTGATAGTCTACACTGTGAAATACTGGAAGACTATCCCTGTTCCTGATAGTCTACACTGTGAAATACTGGAAGACTATCCCTGTTCCTGATAGTCTAAACTGTGAAATACTGGAAGACTATCCCTGTTCCTGATAGTCTATACTGTGAAATACTGGAACACTATCCCTGTTCCTGATAGTCTATACTGTGAAATACTGGAAGACTATCCCTGTTCCTGATAGTCTATACTGTGAAATACTGGAACACTATCCCTGTTCCTGATAGTCTATACTGTGAAATACTGGAACACTATCCCTGTTCCTGATAGTCTATACTGTGAAATACTGGAACACTATCCCTGTTCCTGATAGTCTATACTGTGAAATACTGGAAGACTATCCCTGTTCCTGATAGTCTAAACTGTGAAATACTGGAACACTATCCCTGTTCCTGATAGTCTATACTGTGAAATACTGGAAGACTATCCCTGTTCCTGATAGTCTATACTGTGAAATACTGGAAGACTATCCCTGTTCCTGATAGTCTAAACTGTGAAATACTGGAACACTATCCCTGTTCCTGATAGTCTAAACTGTGAAATACTGGAAGACTATCCCTGTTCCTGATAGTCTAAACTGTGAAATACTGGAACACTATCCCTGTTCCTGATAGTCTAAACTGTGAAATACTGGAACACTATCCCTGTTCCTGATAGTCTAAACTGTGAAATACTGGAAGACTATCCCTGTTCCTGATAGTCTAAACTGTGAAATACTGGAACACTATCCCTGTTCCTGATAGTCTATACTGTGAAATACTGGAAGACTATCCCTGTTCCTGATAGTCTATACTGTGAAATACTGGAAGACTATCCCTGTTCCTGATAGTCTATACTGTGAAATACTGGAACACTATCCCTGTTCCTGATAGTCTAAACTGTGAAATACTGGAACACTATCCCTGTTCCTGATAGTCTATACTGTGAAATACTGGAAGACTATCCCTGTTCCTGATAGTCTATACTGTGAAATACTGGAACACTATCCCTGTTCCTGATAGTCTATACTGTGAAATACTGGAAGACTATCCCTGTTCCTGATAGTCTATACTGTGAAATACTGGAACACTATCCCTGTTCCTGATAGTCTATACTGTGAAATACTGGAACACTATCCCTGTTCCTGATAGTCTAAACTGTGAAATACTGGAAGACTATCCCTGTTCCTGATAGTCTATACTGTGAAATACTGGAACACTATCCCTGTTCCTGATAGTCTAAACTGTGAAATACTGGAACACTATCCCTGTTCCTGATAGTCTAAACTGTGAAATACTGGAAGACTATCCCTGTTCCTGATAGTCTAAACTGTGAAATACTGGAAGACTATCCCTGTTCCTGATAGTCTATACTGTGAAATACTGGAACACTATCCCTGTTCCTGATAGTCTAAACTGTGAAATACTGGAACACTATCCCTGTTCCTGATAGTCTAAACTGTGAAATACTGGAAGACTATCCCTGTTCCTGATAGTCTATACTGTGAAATACTGGAAGACTATCCCTGTTCCTGATAGTCTATACTGTGAAATACTGGAACACTATCCCTGTTCCTGATAGTCTAAACTGTGAAATACTGGAACACTATCCCTGTTCCTGATAGTCTATACTGTGAAATACTGGAACACTATCCCTGTTCCTGATAGTCTAAACTGTGAAATACTGGAACACTATCCCTGTTCCTGATAGTCTTAACTGTGAAATACTGGAAGACTATCCCTGTTCCTGATAGTCTATACTGTGAAATACTGGAAGACTATCCCTGTTCCTGATAGTCTATACTGTGAAATACTGGAAGACTATCCCTGTTCCTGATAGTCTATACTGTGAAATACTGGAAGACTATCCCTGTTCCTGATAGTCTATACTGTGAAATACTGGAAGACTATCCCTGTTCCTGATAGTCTATACTGTGAAATACTGGAAGACTATCCCTGTTCCTGATAGTCTATACTGTGAAATACTGGAACACTATCCCTGTTCCTGATAGTCTAAACTGTGAAATACTGGAACACTATCCCTGTTCCTGATAGTCTATACTGTGAAATACTGGAACACTATCCCTGTTCCTGATAGTCTAAACTGTGAAATACTGGAACACTATCCCTGTTCCTGATAGTCTAAACTGTGAAATACTGGAAGACTATCCCTGTTCCTGATAGTCTATACTGTGAAATACTGGAAGACTATCCCTGTTCCTGATAGTCTATACTGTGAAATACTGGAAGACTATCCCTGTTCCTGATAGTCTATACTGTGAAATAATGGAAGACTATCCCTGTTCCTGATAGTCTATACTGTGAAATACTGGAACACTATCCCTGTTCCTGATAGTCTAAACTGTGAAATACTGGAACACTATCCCTGTTCCTGATAGTCTAAACTGTGAAATACTGGAAGACTATCCCTGTTCCTGATAGTCTATACTGTGAAATACTGGAAGACTATCCCTGTTCCTGATAGTCTATACTGTGAAATACTGGAAGACTATCCCTGTTCCTGATAGTCTATACTGTGAAATACTGGAACACTATCCCTGTTCCTGATAGTCTAAACTGTGAAATACTGGAACACTATCCCTGTTCCTGATAGTCTATACTGTGAAATACTGGAAGACTATCCCTGTTCCTGATAGTCTATACTGTGAAATACTGGAACACTATCCCTGTTCCTGATAGTCTAAACTGTGAAATACTGGAACACTATCCCTGTTCCTGATAGTCTATACTGTGAAATACTGGAAGACTATCCCTGTTCCTGATAGTCTATACTGTGAAATACTGGAACACTATCCCTGTTCCTGATAGTCTATACTGTGAAATACTGGAACACTATCCCTGTTCCTGATAGTCTAAACTGTGAAATACTGGAACACTATCCCTGTTCCTGATAGTCTAAACTGTGAAATACTGGAAGACTATCCCTGTTCCTGATAGTCTATACTGTGAAATACTGGAACACTATCCCTGTTCCTGATAGTCTAAACTGTGAAATACTGGAACACTATCCCTGTTCCTGATAGTCTAAACTGTGAAATACTGGAAGACTATCCCTGTTCCTGATAGTCTAAACTGTGAAATACTGGAAGACTATCCCTGTTCCTGATAGTCTAAACTGTGAAATACTGGAAGACTATCCCTGTTCCTGATAGTCTAAACTGTGAAATACTGGAAGACTATCCCTGTTCCTGATAGTCTATACTGTGAAATACTGGAACACTATCCCTGTTCCTGATAGTCTAAACTGTGAAATACTGGAACACTATCCCTGTTCCTGATAGTCTAAACTGTGAAATACTGGAAGACTATCCCTGTTCCTGATAGTCTATACTGTGAAATACTGGAAGACTATCCCTGTTCCTGATAGTCTATACTGTGAAATACTGGAACACTATCCCTGTTCCTGATAGTCTAAACTGTGAAATACTGGAACACTATCCCTGTTCCTGATAGTCTAAACTGTGAAATACTGGAACACTATCCCTGTTCCTGATAGTCTCTACTGTGAAATACTGGAACACTATCCCTGTTCCTGATAGTCTAAACTGTGAAATACTGGAACACTATCCCTGTTCCTGATAGTCTATACTGTGAAATACTGGAAGACTATCCCTGTTCCTGATAGTCTATACTGTGAAATACTGGAAGACTATCCCTGTTCCTGATAGTCTATACTGTGAAATACTGGAACACTATCCCTGTTCCTGATAGTCTAAACTGTGAAATACTGGAACACTATCCCTGTTCCTGATAGTCTATACTGTGAAATACTGGAAGACTATCCCTGTTCCTGATAGTCTATACTGTGAAATACTGGAAGACTATCCCTGTTCCTGATAGTCTATACTGTGAAATACTGGAACACTATCCCTGTTCCTGATAGTCTAAACTGTGAAATACTGGAAGACTATCCCTGTTCCTGATAGTCTAAACTGTGAAATACTGGAACACTATCCCTGTTCCTGATAGTCTATACTGTGAAATACTGGAACACTATCCCTGTTCCTGATAGTCTCTTCTGTGAAATACTGGAACACTATCCCTGTTCCTGATAGTCTAAACTGTGAAATACTGGAAGACTATCCCTGTTCCTGATAGTCTATGCTGTGAAATACTGGAACACTATCCCTGTTCCTGATAGTCTCTACTGTGAAATACTGGAACACTATCCCTGTTCCTGATAGTCTAAACTGTGAAATACTGGAACACTATCCCTGTTCCTGATAGTCTATACTGTGAAATACTGGAAGACTATCCCTGTTCCTGATAGTCTATACTGTGAAATACTGGAAGACTATCCCTGTTCCTGATAGTCTATACTGTGAAATACTGGAACACTATCCCTGTTCCTGATAGTCTAAACTGTGAAATACTGGAACACTATCCCTGTTCCTGATAGTCTATACTGTGAAATACTGGAAGACTATCCCTGTTCCTGATAGTCTATACTGTGAAATACTGGAAGACTATCCCTGTTCCTGATAGTCTATACTGTGAAATACTGGAACACTATCCCTGTTCCTGATAGTCTAAACTGTGAAATACTGGAAGACTATCCCTGTTCCTGATAGTCTAAACTGTGAAATACTGGAACACTATCCCTGTTCCTGATAGTCTATACTGTGAAATACTGGAACACTATCCCTGTTCCTGATAGTCTCTTCTGTGAAATACTGGAACACTATCCCTGTTCCTGATAGTCTAAACTGTGAAATACTGGAAGACTATCCCTGTTCCTGATAGTCTATACTGTGAAATACTGGAACACTATCCCTGTTCCTGATAGTCTATACTGTGAAATACTGGAACACTATCCCTGTTCCTGATAGTCTAAACTGTGAAATACTGGAACACTATCCCTGTTCCTGATAGTCTCTACTGTGAAATACTGGAACACTATCCCTGTTCCTGATAGTCTAAACTGTGAAATACTGGAACACTATCCCTGTTCCTGATAGTCTATACTGTGAAATACTGGAAGACTATCCCTGTTCCTGATAGTCTATACTGTGAAATACTGGAAGACTATCCCTGTTCCTGATAGTCTATACTGTGAAATACTGGAACACTATCCCTGTTCCTGATAGTCTAAACTGTGAAATACTGGAACACTATCCCTGTTCCTGATAGTCTATACTGTGAAATACTGGAAGACTATCCCTGTTCCTGATAGTCTATACTGTGAAATACTGGAAGACTATCCCTGTTCCTGATAGTCTATACTGTGAAATACTGGAACACTATCCCTGTTCCTGATAGTCTAAACTGTGAAATACTGGAAGACTATCCCTGTTCCTGATAGTCTAAACTGTGAAATACTGGAACACTATCCCTGTTCCTGATAGTCTATACTGTGAAATACTGGAACACTATCCCTGTTCCTGATAGTCTCTTCTGTGAAATACTGGAACACTATCCCTGTTCCTGATAGTCTAAACTGTGAAATACTGGAAGACTATCCCTGTTCCTGATAGTCTATGCTGTGAAATACTGGAACACTATCCCTGTTCCTGATAGTCTCTTCTGTGAAATACTGTAACACTATCCCTGTTCCTGATAGTCTATGCTGTGAAATACTGGAACACTATCCCTGTTCCTGATAGTCTCTTCTGTGAAATACTGTAACACTATCCCTGTTCCTGATAGTCTATACTGTGAAATACTGGAAGACTATCCCTGTTCCTGATATTCTAAACTGTGAAATACTGGAACACTATCCCTGTTCCTGATAGTCTAAACTGTGAAATACTGGAAGACTATCCCTGTTCCTGATAGTCTAAACTGTGAAATACTGGAACACTATCCCTGTTCCTGATAGTCTAAACTGTGAAATACTGGAACACTATCCCTGTTCCTGATAGTCTAAACTGTGAAATACTGGAAGACTATCCCTGTTCCTGATCGTCTATACTGTGAAATACTGGAACACTATCCCTGTTCCTGATAGTCTCAACTGTGGCATACTGGAACACTATCCCTGTTCCTGATAGTCTAAACTGTGAAATACTGGAACACTATCCCTGTTCCTGATAGTCTAAACTGTGAAATACTGGAACACTATCCCTGTTCCTGATAGTCTAAATTGTGAAATACTGGAACACTATCCCTGTTCCTGATAGTCTAAATTGTGAAATACTGGAACACTATCCCTGTTCCTGATAGTCTAAACTGTGAAATACTGGAACACTATCCCTGTTCCTGATAGTCTAAACTGTGAAATACTGGAACACTATCCCTGTTCCTGATAGTCTAAACTGTGAAATACTGGAAGACTATCCCTGTTCCTGATAGTCTAAATTGTGAAATACTGGAACACTATCCCTGTTCCTGATAGTCTAAACTGTGAAATAGTGGAAGACTATCCCTGTTCCTGATAGTCTAAATTGTGAAATACTGGAACACTATCCCTGTTCCTGATAGTCTAAATTGTGAAATACTGGAACACTATCCCTGTTCCTGATAGTCTAAACTGTGAAATACTGGAAGACTATCCCTGTTCCTGATAGTCTAAATTGTGAAATACTGGAACACTATCCCTGTTCCTGATAGTCTAAACTGTGAAATAGTGGAAGACTATCCCTGTTCCTGATAGTCTAAATTGTGAAATACTGGAACACTATCCCTGTTCCTGATAGTCTATACTGTGAAATACTGGAAGACTATCCCTGTTCCTGATAGTCTATACTGTGAAATACTGGAACACTATCCCTGTTCCTGATAGTCTAAACTGTGAAATACTGGAACACTATCCCTGTTCCTGATAGTCTAAACTGTGAAATACTGGAACACTATCCCTGTTCCTGATAGTCTAAATTGTGAAATACTGGAACACTATCCCTGTTCCTGATAGTCTATACTGTGAAATACTGGAAGACTATCCCTGTTCCTGATAGTCTATACTGTGAAATACTGGAACACTATCCCTGTTCCTGATAGTCTAAACTGTGAAATACTGGAACACTATCCCTGTTCCTGATAGTCTAAACTGTGAAATACTGGAACACTATCCCTGTTCCTGATAGTCTAAACTGTGAAATACTGGAACACTATCCCTGTTCCTGATAGTCTAAATTGTGAAATACTGGAACACTATCCCTGTTCCTGATAGTCTAAACTGTGAAATACTGTAACACTATCCCTGTTCCTGATAGTCTAAACTGTGAAATACTGGAAGACTATCCCTGTTCCTGATAGTCTAAATTGTGAAATACTGGAACACTATCCCTGTTCCTGATAGTCTAAACTGTGAAATACTGGAAGACTATCCCTGTTCCTGATAGTCTAAATTGTGAAATACTGGAACACTATCCCTGTTCCTGATAGTCTAAACTGTGAAATAGTGGAAGACTATCCCTGTTCCTGATAGTCTAAATTGTGAAATACTGGAACACTATCCCTGTTCCTGATAGTCTAAACTGTGAAATACTGGAACACTATCCCTGTTCCTGATAGTCTAAACTGTGAAATACTGGAACACTATCCCTGTTCCTGATAGTCCATACTGTGAAATAATGGAACACTATCCCTGTTCCTGATAGTCTATACTGTGAAATACTGGAAGACTATCCCTGTTCCTGATAGTCTATACTGTGAAATACTGGAAGACTATCCCTGTTCCTGATAGTCTAAACTGTGAAATACTGGAACACTATCCCTGTTCCTGATAGTCTAAACTGTGAAATACTGGAAGACTATCCCTGTTCCTGATAGTCTAAACTGTGAAATACTGGAACACTATCCCTGTTCCTGATAGTCTAAACTGTGAAATAGTGGAAGACTATCCCTGTTCCTGATAGTCTAAATTGTGAAATACTGGAACACTATCCCTGTTCCTGATAGTCTAAACTGTGAAATACTGGAACACTATCCCTGTTCCTGATAGTCTAAACTGTGAAATACTGGAACACTATCCCTGTTCCTGATAGTCTAAACTGTGAAATACTGGAACACTATCCCTGTTCCTGATAGTCTAAACTGTGAAATACTGGAACACTATCCCTGTTCCTGATAGTCTAAACTGTGAAATACTGGAACACTATCCCTGTTCCTGATAGTCTACACTGTGAAATACTGGAAGACTATCCCTGTTCCTGATAATCTCTTCTGTGAAATAATGGAAGACTATCCCTGTTCCTGATAGTCTATACTGTGAAATACTGGAAGACTATCCCTGTTCCTGATAGTCTATACTGTGAAATAATGGAACACTATCCCTGTTCCTGATAGTCTAAACTGTGAAATACTGGAAGACTATCCCTGTTCCTGATAGTCTAAATTGTGAAATACTGGAACACTATCCCTGTTCCTGATAGTCTATACTGTGAAATACTGGAACACTATCCCTGTTCCTGATAGTCTAAACTGTGAAATACTGGAACACTATCCCTGTTCCTGATAGTCTAAACTGTGAAATACTGGAAGACTATCCCTGTTCCTGATAGTCTAAATTGTGAAATACTGGAACACTATCCCTGTTCCTGATAGTCTAAACTGTGAAATACTGGAAGACTATCCCTGTTCCTGATAGTCTAAATTGTGAAATACTGGAACACTATCCCTGTTCCTGATAGTCTAAACTGTGAAATAGTGGAAGACTATCCCTGTTCCTGATAGTCTAAATTGTGAAATACTGGAACACTATCCCTGTTCCTGATAGTCTAAACTGTGAAATACTGGAACACTATCCCTGTTCCTGATAGTCTAAACTGTGAAATACTGGAACACTATCCCTGTTCCTGATAGTCCATACTGTGAAATAATGGAACACTATCCCTGTTCCTGATAGTCTATACTGTGAAATACTGGAAGACTATCCCTGTTCCTGATAGTCTATACTGTGAAATACTGGAAGACTATCCCTGTTCCTGATAGTCTAAACTGTGAAATACTGGAACACTATCCCTGTTCCTGATAGTCTAAACTGTGAAATACTGGAAGACTATCCCTGTTCCTGATAGTCTAAATTGTGAAATACTGGAACACTATCCCTGTTCCTGATAGTCTAAACTGTGAAATAGTGGAAGACTATCCCTGTTCCTGATAGTCTAAATTGTGAAATACTGGAACACTATCCCTGTTCCTGATAGTCTAAACTGTGAAATACTGGAACACTATCCCTGTTCCTGATAGTCTAAACTGTGAAATACTGGAACACTATCCCTGTTCCTGATAGTCTAAACTGTGAAATACTGGAACACTATCCCTGTTCCTGATAGTCTAAACTGTGAAATACTGGAACACTATCCCTGTTCCTGATAGTCTAAACTGTGAAATACTGGAACACTATCCCTGTTCCTGATAGTCTACACTGTGAAATACTGGAAGACTATCCCTGTTCCTGATAATCTCTTCTGTGAAATAATGGAAGACTATCCCTGTTCCTGATAGTCTATACTGTGAAATACTGGAAGACTATCCCTGTTCCTGATAGTCTATACTGTGAAATACTGGAAGACTATCCCTGTTCCTGATAGTCTACACTGTGAAATACTGGAACACTATCCCTGTTCCTGATAGTCTAAACTGTGAAATACTGGAAGACTATCCCTGTTCCTGATAGTCTACACTGTGAAATACTGGAAGACTATCCCTGTTCCTGATAGGCTAAACTGTGAAATACTGGAAGACTATCCCTGTTCCTGATAGTCTATACTGTGAAATACTGGAACACTATCCCTGTTCCTGATAGTCTATACTGTGAAATACTGGAACACTATCCCTGTTCCTGATAGTCTCGACTGTGAAATACTGGAACACTATCCCTGTTCCTGATAGTCTAAACTGTGAAATACTGGAAGACTATCCCTGTTCCTGATAGTCTATACTGTGAAATACTGGAACACTATCCCTGTTCCTGATAGTCTCGACTGTGAAATACTGGAACACTATCCCTGTTCCTGATAGTCTATACTGTGAAATACTGGAAGACTATCCCTGTTCCTGATAGTCTATACAGTGAAATACTGGAACACTATCCCTGTTCCTGATAGTCCATACAGTGAAATTCTGGAACACTATCCCTGTTCCTGATAGTCTCTACTGTGAAATACTGGAACACTATCCCTGTTCCTGATAGTCTACACTGTGAAATACTGGAAGACTATCCCTGTTCCTGATAGTCTCTTCTGTGAAATAATGGAAGACTATCCCTGTTCCTGACAGTCTAAACTGTGAAATACTGGAACACTATCCCTGTTCCTGATAGTCTATACTGTGAAATACTGGAAGACTATCCCTGTTCCTGATAGTCTAAACTGTGAAATACTGGAAGACTATCCCTGTTCCTGATAGTCTACACTGTGAAATACTGGAAGACTATCCCTGTTCCTGATAGTCTATACTGTGAAATACTGGAACACTATCCCTGTTCCTGATAGTCTACACTGTGAAATACTGGAACACTATCCCTGTTCCTGATAGTCTACACTGTGAAATACTGGAAGACTATCCCTGTTCCTGATAGTCTATACTGTGAAATACTGGAAGACTATCCCTGTTCCTGATAGTCTATACAGTGAAATACTGGAACACTATCCCTGTTCCTGATAGTCCATACAGTGAAATTCTGGAACACTATCCCTGTTCCTGATAGTCTACACTGTGAAATACTGGAAGACTATCCCTGTTCCTGATAGTCTATACTGTGAAATACTGCAAGACTATCCCTGTTCCTGATAGTCTATACAGTGAAATACTGGAACACTATCCCTGTTCCTGATAGTCCATCCTGTGAAATTCTGGAACACTATCCCTGTTCCTGATAGTCCATCCTGTGAAATACTGGAAGACTATCCCTGTTCCTGATAGTCCATCCTGTGAAATACTGGAAGACTATCCCTGTTCCTGATAGTCGATACTGTGAAATACTGGAAGACTATCCCTGTTCCTGATAGTCTCTACTGTGAAATACTGGAAGACTATCCCTGTTCCTGATAGTCTATACTGTGAAATACTGGAACACGATCCCTGTTCCTGATAGTCTATACTGTGAAATACTGGAACACTATCCCTGTTCCTGATAGTCTATACTGTGAAATACTGGAACACTATCCCTGTTCCTGATAGTCTAAACTGTGAAATACTGGAACACTATCCCTGTTCCTGATAGTCTAAACTGTGAAATACTGGAACACTATCCCTGTTCCTGATAGTCTAAACTGTGAAATACTGGAACACTATCCCTGTTCCTGATAGTCTAAACTGTGGAATACTGGAACACTATCCCTGTTCCTGATAGTCTATACTGTGAAATACTGGAACACTATCCCTGTTCCTGATAGTCCATACTGTGAAATTCTGGAACTCTATCCCTGTTCCTGATAGTCTATACTGTGAAATACTGGAAGACTATCCCTGTTCCTGATAGTCTATACTGTGAAATACTGGAAGACTATCCCTGTTCCTGATAGTCTCTACTGTGAAATACTGGAAGACTATCCCTGTTCCTGATAGTCTATACTGTGAAATACTGGAAGACTATCCCTGTTCCTGATAGTCTATGCTGTGAAATACTGGAAGACTATCCCTGTTCCTGATAGTCTATACTGTGAAATACTGGAAGACTATGCCTGTTCCTGATAGTCTATACTGTGAAATACTGGAAGACTATCCCTGTTCCTGATAGTCTATACTGTGAAATACTGGATGACTATCCCTGTTCCTGATAGTCTCTACTGTGAAATACTGGAAGACTATCCCTGTTCCTGATAGTCTATACTGTGAAATACTGGAACACGATCCCTGTTCCTGATAGTCTATACTGTGAAATACTGGAACACTATCCCTGTTCCTGATAGTCTAAACTGTGAAATACTGGAACACTATCCCTGTTCCTGATAGTCTAAACTGTGAAATACTGGAACACTATCCCTGTTCCTGATAGTCTAAACTGTGAAATACTGGAACACTATCCCTGTTCCTGATAGTCTAAACTGTGGAATACTGGAACACTATCCCTGTTCCTGATAGTCTATACTGTGAAATACTGGAACACTATCCCTGTTCCTGATAGTCCATACTGTGAAATTCTGGAACTCTATCCCTGTTCCTGATAGTCTATACTGTGAAATACTGGAAGACTATCCCTGTTCCTGATAGTCTATACTGTGAAATACTGGAAGACTATCCCTGTTCCTGATAGTCTCTACTGTGAAATACTGGAAGACTATCCCTGTTCCTGATAGTCTATACTGTGAAATACTGGAAGACTATCCCTGTTCCTGATAGTCTATGCTGTGAAATACTGGAAGACTATCCCTGTTCCTGATAGTCTATACTGTGAAATACTGGAAGACTATGCCTGTTCCTGATAGTCTATACTGTGAAATACTGGAAGACTATCCCTGTTCCTGATAGTCTATACTGTGAAATACTGGATGACTATCCCTGTTCCTGATAGTCTCAACTGTGTAATACTGGAACACTATCCCTGTTCCTGATAGTCTATACTGTGAAATACTGGAACACTATCCCTGTTCCTGATAGTCTAAACTGTGAAATACTGGAACACTATCCCTGTTCCTGATAGTCTATACTGTGAAATACTGGAACACTATCCCTGTTCCTGATAGTCTATACTGTGAAATACTGGAAGACTATCCCTGTTCCTGATAGTCTATACTGTGAAATACTGGAAGACTATCCCTGTTCCTGATAGTCTATACTGTGAAATACTGGAACACTATCCCTGTTCCTGATAGTCTAAACTGTGAAATACTGGAAAACTATCCCTGTTCCTGATAGTCTATACTGTGAAATACTGGAAGACTATCCCTCTTCCTGATAGTCTATACTGTGAAATACTGGAACACTATCCCTGTTCCTGATCGTCTATACTGTGAAATACTGGAACACTATCCCTGTTCCTGATAGTCTATACTGTGAAATAATGGAACACTATCCCTGTTCCTGATAGTCCATACTGTGAAATACTGGAACACTATCCCTGTTCCTGATCGTCTATACTGTGAAATACTGGAACACTATCCCTGTTCCTGATATTCTATACTGTGAAATACTGGAAGACTATCCCTGTTCCAGATAGTCTCTTCTGTGAAATAATGGAAGACTATCCCTGTTCCTGATAGTCTATACTGTGAAATACTGGAACACTATCCCTGTTCCTGATAGTCTAAACTGTGGAATACTGGAACACTATTCCCTGTTCCTGATAGTCTATACTGTGAAATACTGGAACACTATCCCTGTTCCTGATAGTCTAAACTGTGGAATACTGGAACACTATTCCCTGTTCCTGATAGTCTATACTGTGAAATACTGGAACACTATCCCTGTTCCTGATATTCTCTTCTGTGAAATAATGGAAGACTGTCCCTGTTCCTGATAGTCTATACTGTGAAATACTGGAAGACTATCCCTGTTCCTGATAGTCTATACTGTGAAATACTGGAACACTATCCCTGTTCCTGATCGTCTATACTGTGAAATACTGGAACACTATCCCTGTTCCTGATATTCTCTTCTGTGAAATACTGGAAAACTATCCCTGTTCCTGATAGTCTATACTGTGAAATACTGGAAGACTATCCCTGTTCCTGATAGTCTATACTGTGAAATACTGGAACACTATCCCTGTTCCTGATCGTCTATACTGTGAAATACTGGAACACTATCCCTGTTCCTGATAGTCTATACTGTGAAATAATGGAACGCTATCCCTGTTCCTGATAGTCTATACTGTGAAATACTGGAACACTATCCCTGTTCCTGATCGTCTATACTGTGAAATACTGGAACACTATCCCTGTTCCTGATAGTCTCTTCTGTGAAATAATGGAAGACTATTCCTGTTCCTGATAGTCTATACTGTGAAATACTGGAACACTATCCCTGTTCCTGATAGTCTAAACTGGGGAATACTGGAACACTATTCCCTGCTCCTGATAGTCTATACTGTGAAATACTGGAACACTATCCCTGTTCCTGATAGTCTATACTGTGAAATACTGGAACACTATCCCTGTTCCTGATTGTCTCTTCTGTGAAATAATGGAAGACTATCCCTGTTCCTGATAGTCTATCCTGTGAAATACTGGAACACTATCCCTGTTCCTGATAGTCTATACCGTGAAATACTGGAACACTATCCCTGTTCCTGATATTCTCTTCTGTGAAATAATGGAAGACTATCCCTGTTCCTGATAGTCTATACTGTGAAATACTGGAACACTATCCCTGTTCCTGATTGTCTCTAATGTGAAATAATGGAAGACTATCCCTGTTCCTGATAGTCTATCCTGTGAAATACTGGAACACTATCCCTGTTCCTGATCGTCTATACTGTGAAATACTGGAACACTATCCCTGTTCCTGATAGTCTATACTGTGAAATACTGGAAGACTATCCCTGTTCCTGATCGTCTATACTGTGAAATACTGGAACACTATCCCTGTTCCTGATAGTCTCTACTGTGAAATACTGGAAGACTATCCCTGTTCCTGATAGTCTATACTGTGAAATACTGGAACACTATCCCTGTTCCTGATAGTCTCTACTGTGAAATACTGGAACACTATCCCTGTTCCTGATAGTCTATACTGTGAAATACTGGAAGACTATCCCTGTTCCTGATAGTCTATACTGTGAAATACTGGAAGACTATCCCTGTTCCTGATAGTCTATACTGTGAAATACTGGAAGACTATCCCTGTTCCTGATAGTCTATACTGTGAAATACTGGAAGACTATCCCTGTTCCTGATAGTCTATACTGTGAAATACTGGAAGACTATCCCTGTTCCTGATAGTCTATACTGTGAAATACTGGAAGACTATCCCTGTTCCTGATCGTCTATACTGTGAAATACTGGAACACTATCCCTGTTCCTGATAGTTTATACTGTGAAATACTGGAACACTATCCCTGTTCCTGATATTCTAAACTGTGAAATACTGGAACACTATCCCTGTTCCTGATAGTCTACACTGTGAAATACTGGAAGACTATCCCTGTTCCTGATAGTCTAAACCGTGAAATACTGGAAGACTATCCCTGTTCCTGATAGTCTATACAGTGAAATACTGGAAGACTATCCCTGTTCCTGATAGTCTATACTGTGAAATACTGGAAGACTATCCCTGTTCCTGATAGTCTATACAGTGAAATACTGGAACACTATCCCTGTTCCTGATAGTCTATACTGTGAAATAATGGAACACTATCCCTGTTCCTGATAGTCTATACTGTGAAATACTGGAACACTATCCCTGTTCCTGATTGTCTAAACTGTGAAATACTGGAACACTATCCCTGTTCCTGATAGTCTATACTGTGAAATAATGGAACACTATCCCTGTTCCTGATAGTCTATACTGTGAAATAATGGAACACTATCCCTGTTCCTGAAAGTCTATACTGTGAAATAATGGAACACTATCCCTGTTCCTGATAGTCGAAACTGGGGAATACTGGAACACTATTCCCTGCTCCTGATAGTCTATACTGTGAAATAATGGAACACTATCCCTGTTCCTGATAGTCTATACTGTGAAATACTGGAACACTATCCCTGTTCCTGATAGTCTATACTGTGAAATAATGGAACACTATCCCTGTTCCTGATAGTCTATACTGTGAAATACTGGAACACTATCCCTGTTCCTGATTGTCTAAACTGTGAAATACTGGAACACTATCCCTGTTCCTGATAGTCTATACTGTGAAATACTGGAAGACTATCCCTGTTCCTGATAGTCTATACTGTGAAATACTGGAAGACTATCCCTGTTCCTGATCGTCTATACTGTGAAATACTGGAACACTATCCCTGTTCCTGATCGTTTATACTGTGAAATACTGGAAGACTATCCCTGTTCCTGATAGTCTATACTGTGAAATACTGGAAGACTATCCCTGTTCCTGATAGACTATACTGTGAAATACTGGAAGACTATCCCTGTTCCAGATAGTCTCTTCTGTGAAATAATGGAAGACTATCCCTGTTCCTGATAGTCTATACTGTGAAATACTGGAACACTATCCCTGTTCCTGATAGTCTAAACTGTGGAATACTGGAACACTATTCCCTGTTCCTGATAGTCTATACTGTGAAATACTGGAACACTATCCCTGTTCCTGATAGTCTAAACTGTGGAATACTGGAACACTATTCCCTGTTCCTGATAGTCTATACTGTGAAATACTGGAACACTATCCCTGTTCCTGATATTCTCTTCTGTGAAATAATGGAAGACTGTCCCTGTTCCTGATAGTCTATACTGTGAAATACTGGAAGACTATCCCTGTTCCTGATAGTCTATACTGTGAAATACTGGAACACTATCCCTGTTCCTGATCGTCTATACTGTGAAATACTGGAACACTATCCCTGTTCCTGATATTCTCTTCTGTGAAATACTGGAAAACTATCCCTGTTCCTGATAGTCTATACTGTGAAATACTGGAAGACTATCCCTGTTCCTGATAGTCTATACTGTGAAATACTGGAACACTAACCCTGTTCCTGATCGTCTATACTGTGAAATACTGGAACACTATCCCTGTTCCTGATAGTCTATACTGTGAAATAATGGAACGCTATCCCTGTTCCTGATAGTCTATACTGTGAAATACTGGAACACTATCCCTGTTCCTGATCGTCTATACTGTGAAATACTGGAACACTATCCCTGTTCCTGATAGTCTCTTCTGTGAAATAATGGAAGACTATTCCTGTTCCTGATAGTCTATACTGTGAAATACTGGAACACTATCCCTGTTCCTGATAGTCTAAACTGGGGAATACTGGAACACTATTCCCTGCTCCTGATAGTCTATACTGTGAAATACTGGAACACTATCCCTGTTCCTGATAGTCTATACTGTGAAATACTGGAACACTATCCCTGTTCCTGATTGTCTCTTCTGTGAAATAATGGAAGACTATCCCTGTTCCTGATAGTCTATCCTGTGAAATACTGGAACACTATCCCTGTTCCTGATAGTCTATACCGTGAAATACTGGAACACTATCCCTGTTCCTGATATTCTCTTCTGTGAAATAATGGAAGACTATCCCTGTTCCTGATAGTCTATACTGTGAAATACTGGAACACTATCCCTGTTCCTGATGGTCTCTAATGTGAAATAATGGAAGACTATCCCTGTTCCTGATAGTCTATCCTGTGAAATACTGGAACACTATCCCTGTTCCTGATCGTCTATACTGTGAAATACTGGAACACTATCCCTGTTCCTGATAGTCTATACTGTGAAATACTGGAAGACTATCCCTGTTCCTGATCGTCTATACTGTGAAATACTGGAACACTATCCCTGTTCCTGATAGTCTCTACTGTGAAATACTGGAAGACTATCCCTGTTCCTGATAGTCTATACTGTGAAATACTGGAACACTATCCCTGTTCCTGATAGTCTCTACTGTGAAATACTGGAACACTATCCCTGTTCCTGATAGTCTATACTGTGAAATACTGGAAGACTATCCCTGTTCCTGATAGTCTATACTGTGAAATACTGGAAGACTATCCCTGTTCCTGATAGTCTATACTGTGAAATACTGGAAGACTATCCCTGTTCCTGATAGTCTATACTGTGAAATACTGGAAGACTATCCCTGTTCCTGATAGTCTATACTGTGAAATACTGGAAGACTATCCCTGTTCCTGATAGTCTATACTGTGAAATACTGGAAGACTATCCCTGTTCCTGATCGTCTATACTGTGAAATACTGGAACACTATCCCTGTTCCTGATAGTTTATACTGTGAAATACTGGAACACTATCCCTGTTCCTGATAGTCTATACTGTGAAATACTGGAAGACTATCCCTGTTCCTGATATTCTAAACTGTGAAATACTGGAACACTATCCCTGTTCCTGATAGTCTACACTGTGAAATACTGGAAGACTATCCCTGTTCCTGATAGTCTAAACCGTGAAATACTGGAAGACTATCCCTGTTCCTGATAGTCTATACAGTGAAATACTGGAAGACTATCCCTGTTCCTGATAGTCTATACTGTGAAATACTGGAAGACTATCCCTGTTCCTGATAGTCTATACAGTGAAATACTGGAACACTATCCCTGTTCCTGATAGTCTATACTGTGAAATAATGGAACACTATCCCTGTTCCTGATAGTCTATACTGTGAAATACTGGAACACTATCCCTGTTCCTGATTGTCTAAACTGTGAAATACTGGAACACTATCCCTGTTCCTGATAGTCTATACTGTGAAATAATGGAACACTATCCCTGTTCCTGATAGTCTATACTGTGAAATAATGGAACACTATCCCTGTTCCTGAAAGTCTATACTGTGAAATAATGGAACACTATCCCTGTTCCTGATAGTCGAAACTGGGGAATACTGGAACACTATTCCCTGCTCCTGATAGTCTATACTGTGAAATAATGGAACACTATCCCTGTTCCTGATAGTCTATACTGTGAAATACTGGAACACTATCCCTGTTCCTGATAGTCTATACTGTGAAATAATGGAACACTATCCCTGTTCCTGATAGTCTATACTGTGAAATACTGGAACACTATCCCTGTTCCTGATTGTCTAAACTGTGAAATACTGGAACACTATCCCTGTTCCTGATAGTCTATACTGTGAAATACTGGAAGACTATCCCTGTTCCTGATAGTCTATACTGTGAAATACTGGAAGACTATCCCTGTTCCTGATCGTCTATACTGTGAAATACTGGAACACTATCCCTGTTCCTGATCGTTTATACTGTGAAATACTGGAAGACTATCCCTGTTCCTGATAGTCTATACTGTGAAATACTGGAAGACTATCCCTGTTCCTGATAGACTATCCTGTGAAATACTGGAAGACTATCCCTGTTCCTGATAGTCTATACTGTGAAATACTGGAAGACTATCCCTGTTCCTGATAGTCTATACTGTGAAATACTGGAACACTATCCCTGTTCCTGATAGTTTATACTGTGAAATACTGGAACACTATCCCTGTTCCTGATAGTCTATACTGTGAAATACTGGAAGACTATCCCTGTTCCTGATATTCTAAACTGTGAAATACTGGAACACTATCCCTGTTCCTGATAGTCTACACTGTGAAATACTGGAAGACTATCCCTGTTCCTGATAGTCTAAACCGTGAAATACTGGAAGACTATCCCTGTTCCTGATAGTCTATACAGTGAAATACTGGAAGACTATCCCTGTTCCTGATAGTCTATACTGTGAAATACTGGAAGACTATCCCTGTTCCTGATAGTCTATACAGTGAAATACTGGAACACTATCCCTGTTCCTGATAGTCTATACTGTGAAATAATGGAACACTATCCCTGTTCCTGATAGTCTATACTGTGAAATACTGGAACACTATCCCTGTTCCTGATTGTCTAAACTGTGAAATACTGGAACACTATCCCTGTTCCTGATAGTCTATACTGTGAAATAATGGAACACTATCCCTGTTCCTGATAGTCTATACTGTGAAATAATGGAACACTATCCCTGTTCCTGATAGTCTATACTGTGAAATAATGGAACACTATCCCTGTTCCTGATAGTCTAAACTGGGGAATACTGGAACACTATTCCCTGCTCCTGATAGTCTATACTGTGAAATAATGGAACACTATCCCTGTTCCTGATAGTCTATACTGTGAAATACTGGAACACTATCCCTGTTCCTGATAGTCTATACTGTGAAATAATGGAACACTATCCCTGTTCCTGATAGTCTATACTGTGAAATACTGGAACACTATCCCTGTTCCTGATTGTCTAAACTGTGAAATACTGGAACACTATCCCTGTTCCTGATAGTCTATACTGTGAAATAATGGAACACTATCCCTGTTCCTGATAGTCTATACTGTGAAATAATGGAACACTATCCCTGTTCCTGATAGTCTATACTGTGAAATAATGGAACACTATCCCTGTTCCTGATAGTCTATACTGTGAAATACTGGAAGACTATCCCTGTTCCTGATTGTCTAAACTGTGAAATACTGGAACACTATCCCTGTTCCTGATAGTCTATACTGTGAAATAATGGAACACTATCCCTGTTCCTGATAGTCTATACTGTGAAATACTGGAAGACTATCCCTGTTCCTGATAGTCTCTTCTGTGAAATAATGGAAGACTATTCCTGTTCCTGATAGTCTATACTGTGAAATACTGGAACACTATCCCTGTTCCTGATAGTCTATACTGTGAAATACTGGAAGACTATCCCTGTTCCTGATAGTCTCTTCTGTGAAATAATGGAAGACTATTCCTGTTCCTGATAGTCTATACTGTGAAATACTGGAACACTATCCCTGTTCCTGATAGTCTAAACTGGGGAATACTGGAACACTATTCCCTGCTCCTGATAGTCTATACTGTGAAATACTGGAACACTATCCCTGTTCCTGATAGTCTATACTGTGAAATACTGGAACACTATCCCTGTTCCTGATTGTCTCTTCTGTGAAATAATGGAAGACTATCCCTGTTCCTGATAGTCTATCCTGTGAAATACTGGAACACTATCCCTGTTCCTGATAGTCTATACCGTGAAATACTGGAACACTATCCCTGTTCCTGATATTCTCTTCTGTGAAATAATGGAAGACTATCCCTGTTCCTGATAGTCTATACTGTGAAATACTGGAACACTATCCCTGTTCCTGATTGTCTCTAATGTGAAATAATGGAAGACTATCCCTGTTCCTGATAGTCTATCCTGTGAAATACTGGAACACTATCCCTGTTCCTGATCGTCTATACTGTGAAATACTGGAACACTATCCCTGTTCCTGATAGTCTATACTGTGAAATACTGGAACACTATCCCTGTTCCTGATAGTCTCTACTGTGAAATACTGGAAGACTATCCCTGTTCCTGATAGTCTATACTGTGAAATACTGGAACACTATCCCTGTTCCTGATAGTCTCTACTGTGAAATACTGGAACACTATCCCTGTTCCTGATAGTCTATACTGTGAAATACTGGAAGACTATCCCTGTTCCTGATAGTCTCTACTGTGAAATACTGGAAGACTATCCCTGTTCCTGATAGTCTATACTGTGAAATACTGGAAGACTATCCCTGTTCCTGATAGTCTATACTGTGAAATACTGGAACACTATCCCTGTTCCTGATAGTCTCTACTGTGAAATACTGGAAGACTATCCCTGTTCCTGATAGTCTATACTGTGAAATACTGGAAGACTATCCCTGTTCCTGATAGTCTATACTGTGAAATACTGGAAGACTATCCCTGTTCCTGATAGACTATCCTGTGAAATACTGGAAGACTATCCCTGTTCCTGATAGTCTATACTGTGAAATACTGGAAGACTATCCCTGTTCCTGATAGTCTATACTGTGAAATACTGGAACACTATCCCTGTTCCTGATAGTTTATACTGTGAAATACTGGAACACTATCCCTGTTCCTGATAGTCTATACTGTGAAATACTGGAAGACTATCCCTGTTCCTGATATTCTAAACTGTGAAATACTGGAACACTATCCCTGTTCCTGATAGTCTAAACCGTGAAATACTGGAAGACTATCCCTGTTCCTGATAGTCTATACAGTGAAATACTGGAAGACTATCCCTGTTCCTGATAGTCTATACTGTGAAATACTGGAAGACTATCCCTGTTCCTGATAGTCTCTACTGTGAAATACTGGAAGACTATCCCTGTTCCTGATAGTCTATACTGTGAAATACTGGAACACTATCCCTGTTCCTGATAGTCTATACTGTGAAATACTGGAAGACTATCCCTGTTCCTGATAGTCTCTACTGTGAAATACTGGAAGACTATCCCTGTTCCTGATAGTCTATACTGTGAAATACTGGAAGACTATCCCTGTTCCTGATAGTCTATACTGTGAAATACTGGAAGACTATCCCTGTTCCTGATAGTCTATACTGTGAAATACTGGAAGACTATCCCTGTTCCTGATAGTCTCTACTGTGAAATACTGGAAGACTATCCCTGTTCCTGATAGTCTATACTGTGAAATACTGGAAGACTATCCCTGTTCCTGATAGTCTATACTGTGAAATACTGGAAGACTATCGCTGTTCCTGATAGTCTATGCTGTGAAATACTGGAAGACTATCCCTGTTCCTGATAGTCTATACTGTGAAATAATGGAACACTATCCCTGTTCCTGATCGTCTATACTGTGAAATACTGGAACACTATCCCTGTTCCTGATAGTCTCTACTGTGAAATACTGGAAGACTATCCCTGTTCCTGATAGTCTCTTCTGTGAAATAATGGAAGACTATCCCTGTTCCTGATTGTCTAAACTGTGAAATACTGGAACACTATCCCTGTTCCTGATAGTCTATACTGTGAAATAATGGAACACTATCCCTGTTCCTGATAGTCTATACTGTGAAATACTGGAAGACTATCCCTGTTCCTGATCGTCTATACTGTGAAATACTGGAACACTATCCCTGTTCCTGATAGTCTCTACTGTGAAATACTGGAAGACTATCCCTGTTCCTGATAGTCTCTTCTGTGAAATAATGGAAGACTATCCCTGTTCCTGATAGTCTATACTGTGAAATACTGGAACACTATCCCTGTTCCTGATAGTCTAAACTGTGGAATACTGGAACACTATTCCCTGTTCCTGATAGTCTATACTGTGAAATACTGGAACACTATCCCTGTTCCTGATAGTCTCAACTGTGGCATACTGGAACACTATTCCCTGTTCCTGATAGTCTATACTGTGAAATACTGGAACACTATCCCTGTTCCTGATTGTCTCTTCTGTGAAATAATGGAAGACTATCCCTGTTCCTGATAGTCTATCCTGTGAAATACTGGAACACTATCCCTGTTCCTGATAGTCTATACTGTGAAATACTGGAAGACTATCCCTGTTCCTGATAGTCTATACTGTGAAATACTGGAAGACTATCCCTGTTCCTGATAGTCTAAACTGTGAAATACTGGAAGACTATCCCTGTTCCTGAAAGTCTATACTGTGAAATACTGGAAGACTATCCCTGTTCCTGATAGTCTATGCTGTGAAATACTGGAAGACTATCCCTGTTCCTGATAGTCTATACTGTGAAATACTGGAAGACTATCCCTGTTCCTGATAGTCTATACTGTGAAATACTGGAAGACTATCCCTGTTCCTGATAGTCTATACTGTGAAATACTGGAAGACTATCCCTGTTCCTGATAGTCTAAACTGTGAAATACTGGAACACTATCCCTGTTCCTGATAGTCTATACTGTGAAATACTGGAACACTATCCCTGTTCCTGATAGTCTATACTGTGAAATACTGGAACACTATCCCTGTACCTGATCGTCTATACTGTGAAATACTGGAACACTATCCCTGTTCCTGATAGTCTATACTGTGAAATAATGGAACACTATCCCTGTTCCTGATAGTCTATACTGTGAAATACTGGAAGACTATCCCTGTTCCTGATAGTCTATACTGTGAAATACTGGAACACTTTCCCTGTTCCTGATAGTCTATACTGTGAAATACTGGAAGACTATCCCTGTTCCTGATAGTCTATACTGTGAAATACTGGAAGACTATCCCTGTTCCTGATAGTCTATGCTGTGAAATACTGGAACACTATCCCTGTTCCTGATAGTCTATGCTGTGAAATACTGGAACACTATCCCTGTTCCTGATAGTCTATACTGTGAAATACTGGAAGACTATCCCTGTTCCTGATAGTCTCTACTGTGAAATACTGGAAGACTATCCCTGTTCCTGATAGTCTATACTGTGAAATACTGGAAGACTATCCCTGTTCCTGATAGTCTATACTGTGAAATACTGGAAGACTATCCCTGTTCCTGATAGTCTATACTGTGAAATACTGGAAGACTATCCCTGTTCCTGATAGTCTATGCTGTGAAATACTGGAACACTATCCCTGTTCCTGATAGTCTATGCTGTGAAATACTGGAACACTATCCCTGTTCCTGATAGTCTATACTGTGAAATACTGGAAGACTATCCCTGTTCCTGATAGTCTCTACTGTGAAATACTGGAAGACTATCCCTGTTCCTGATAGTCTATGCTGTGAAATACTGGAACACTATCCCTGTTCCTGATAGTCTATGCTGTGAAATACTGGAAGACTATCCCTGTTCCTGATAGTCTAAACTGTGAAATACTGGAACACTATCCCTGTTCCTGATAGTCTATACTGTGAAATACTGGAAGACTATCCCTGTTCCTGATAGTCTAAACTGTGAAATACTGGAACACTATCCCTGTTCCTGATAGTCTATACTGTGAAATACTGGAACACTATCCCTGTTCCTGATAGTCTATACTGTGAAATACTGGAACACTATCCCTGTTCCTGATAGTCTCTACTGTGAAATACTGGAAGACTATCCCTGTTCCTGATAGTCTAAACTGTGAAATACTGGAACACTATCCCTGTTCCTGATAGTCTATGCTGTGAAATACTGGAACACTATCCCTGTTCCTGATAGTCTATACTGTGAAATACTGGAAGACTATCCCTGTTCCTGATAGTCTATGCTGTGAAATACTGGAACACTATCCCTGTTCCTGATAGTCTATACTGTGAAATACTGGAAGACTATCCCTGTTCCTGATAGTCTCTACTGTGAAATACTGGAAGACTATCCCTGTTCCTGATAGTCTAAACTGTGAAATACTGGAACACTATCCCTGTTCCTGATAGTCTATACTGTGAAATACTGGAACACTATCCCTGTTCCTGATAGTCTCTACTGTGAAATACTGGAAGACTATCCCTGTTCCTGATAGTCTAAACTGTGAAATACTGGAACACTATCCCTGTTCCTGATAGTCTATGCTGTGAAATACTGGAACACTATCCCTGTTCCTGATAGTCTCTACTGTGAAATACTGGAAGACTATCCCTGTTCCTGATAGTCTAAACTGTGAAATACTGGAACACTATCCCTGTTCCTGATAGTCTATGCTGTGAAATACTGGAACACTATCCCTGTTCCTGATAGTCTATACTGTGAAATACTGGAAGACTATCCCTGTTCCTGATAGTCTATGCTGTGAAATACTGGAACACTATCCCTGTTCCTGATAGTCTATACTGTGAAATACTGGAAGACTATCCATGTTCCTGATAGTCTCTACTGTGAAATACTGGAAGACTATCCCTGTTCCTGATAGTCTATGCTGTGAAATACTGGAACACTATCCCTGTTCCTGATCGTCTATACTGTGAAATACTGGAACACTATCCCTGTTCCTGATAGTCTATACTGTGAAATACTGGAAGACTATCCCTGTTCCTGATAGTCTCTACTGTGAAATACTGGAAGACTATCCCTGTTCCTGATAGTCTATGCTGTGAAATACTGGAACACTATCCCTGTTCCTGATAGTCTACACTGTGAAATACTGGAAGACTATCCCTGTTCCTGATAGTCTCTACTGTGAAATACTGGAAGACTATCCCTGTTCCTGATAGTCTATACTGTGAAATACTGGAACACTATCCCTGTTCCTGATAGTCTCAACTGTGGCATACTGGAACACTATTCCCTGTTCCTGATAGTCTATACTGTGAAATACTGGAACACTATCCCTGTTCCTGATTGTCTCTTCTGTGAAATAATGGAAGACTATCCCTGTTCCTGATAGTCTATCCTGTGAAATACTGGAACACTATCCCTGTTCCTGATAGTCTATACTGTGAAATACTGGAAGACTATCCCTGTTCCTGATAGTCTATACTGTGAAATACTGGAAGACTATCCCTGTTCCTGATAGTCTAAACTGTGAAATACTGGAAGACTATCCCTGTTCCTGAAAGTCTATACTGTGAAATACTGGAAGACTATCCCTGTTCCTGATAGTCTATGCTGTGAAATACTGGAAGACTATCCCTGTTCCTGATAGTCTATACTGTGAAATACTGGAAGACTATCCCTGTTCCTGATAGTCTATACTGTGAAATACTGGAAGACTATCCCTGTTCCTGATAGTCTATACTGTGAAATACTGGAAGACTATCCCTGTTCCTGATAGTCTAAACTGTGAAATACTGGAACACTATCCCTGTTCCTGATAGTCTATACTGTGAAATACTGGAACACTATCCCTGTTCCTGATAGTCTATACTGTGAAATACTGGAACACTATCCCTGTACCTGATCGTATATACTGTGAAATACTGGAACACTATCCCTGTTCCTGATAGTCTATACTGTGAAATAATGGAACACTATCCCTGTTCCTGATAGTCTATACTGTGAAATACTGGAAGACTATCCCTGTTCCTGATAGTCTATACTGTGAAATACTGGAACACTTTCCCTGTTCCTGATAGTCTATACTGTGAAATACTGGAAGACTATCCCTGTTCCTGATAGTCTATACTGTGAAATACTGGAAGACTATCCCTGTTCCTGATAGTCTATGCTGTGAAATACTGGAACACTATCCCTGTTCCTGATAGTCTATGCTGTGAAATACTGGAACACTATCCCTGTTCCTGATAGTCTATACTGTGAAATACTGGAAGACTATCCCTGTTCCTGATAGTCTCTACTGTGAAATACTGGAAGACTATCCCTGTTCCTGATAGTCTATACTGTGAAATACTGGAAGACTATCCCTGTTCCTGATAGTCTATACTGTGAAATACTGGAAGACTATCCCTGTTCCTGATAGTCTATACTGTGAAATACTGGAAGACTATCCCTGTTCCTGATAGTCTATGCTGTGAAATACTGGAACACTATCCCTGTTCCTGATAGTCTATGCTGTGAAATACTGGAACACTATCCCTGTTCCTGATAGTCTATACTGTGAAATACTGGAAGACTATCCCTGTTCCTGATAGTCTCTACTGTGAAATACTGGAAGACTATCCCTGTTCCTGATAGTCTATGCTGTGAAATACTGGAACACTATCCCTGTTCCTGATAGTCTATGCTGTGAAATACTGGAAGACTATCCCTGTTCCTGATAGTCTAAACTGTGAAATACTGGAACACTATCCCTGTTCCTGATAGTCTATACTGTGAAATACTGGAAGACTATCCCTGTTCCTGATAGTCTAAACTGTGAAATACTGGAACACTATCCCTGTTCCTGATAGTCTATACTGTGAAATACTGGAACACTATCCCTGTTCCTGATAGTCTATACTGTGAAATACTGGAACACTATCCCTGTTCCTGATAGTCTCTACTGTGAAATACTGGAAGACTATCCCTGTTCCTGATAGTCTAAACTGTGAAATACTGGAACACTATCCCTGTTCCTGATAGTCTATGCTGTGAAATACTGGAACACTATCCCTGTTCCTGATAGTCTATACTGTGAAATACTGGAAGACTATCCCTGTTCCTGATAGTCTATGCTGTGAAATACTGGAACACTATCCCTGTTCCTGATAGTCTATACTGTGAAATACTGGAAGACTATCCCTGTTCCTGATAGTCTCTACTGTGAAATACTGGAAGACTATCCCTGTTCCTGATAGTCTAAACTGTGAAATACTGGAACACTATCCCTGTTCCTGATAGTCTATACTGTGAAATACTGGAACACTATCCCTGTTCCTGATAGTCTCTACTGTGAAATACTGGAAGACTATCCCTGTTCCTGATAGTCTAAACTGTGAAATACTGGAACACTATCCCTGTTCCTGATAGTCTATGCTGTGAAATACTGGAACACTATCCCTGTTCCTGATAGTCTCTACTGTGAAATACTGGAAGACTATCCCTGTTCCTGATAGTCTAAACTGTGAAATACTGGAACACTATCCCTGTTCCTGATAGTCTATGCTGTGAAATACTGGAACACTATCCCTGTTCCTGATAGTCTATACTGTGAAATACTGGAAGACTATCCCTGTTCCTGATAGTCTATGCTGTGAAATACTGGAACACTATCCCTGTTCCTGATAGTCTATACTGTGAAATACTGGAAGACTATCCCTGTTCCTGATAGTCTCTACTGTGAAATACTGGAAGACTATCCCTGTTCCTGATAGTCTATGCTGTGAAATACTGGAACACTATCCCTGTTCCTGATCGTCTATACTGTGAAATACTGGAACACTATCCCTGTTCCTGATAGTCTATACTGTGAAATACTGGAAGACTATCCCTGTTCCTGATAGTCTCTACTGTGAAATACTGGAAGACTATCCCTGTTCCTGATAGTCTATGCTGTGAAATACTGGAACACTATCCCTGTTCCTGATAGTCTACACTGTGAAATACTGGAAGACTATCCCTGTTCCTGATAGTCTCTACTGTGAAATACTGGAAGACTATCCCTGTTCCTGATAGTCTATACTGTGAAATACTGGAAGACTATCCCTGTTCCTGATAGTCTATACTGTGAAATACTGGAACACTATCCCTGTTCCTGATAGTCTAAACTGTGAAATACTGGAAGACTATCCCTGTTCCTGATAGTCTATACTGTGAAATACTGGAACACTATCCCTGTTCCTGATAGTCTAAACTGTGAAATACTGGAAGACTATCCCTGTTCCTGATAGTCTATACTGTGAAATACTGGAACACTATCCCTGTTCCTGATAGTCTAAACTGTGAAATACTGGAAGACTATCCCTGTTCCTGATAGTCTATACTGTGAAATACTGGAAGACTATCCCTATTCCTGATAGACTATCCTGTGAAATACTGGAAGACTATCCCTGTTCCTGATAGTCTATACTGTGAAATACTGGAAGACTATCCCTGTTCCTGATAGTCTATACTGTGAAATACTGGAACACTATCCCTGTTCCTGATAGTTTATACTGTGAAATACTGGAACACTATCCCTGTTCCTGATAGTCTATACTGTGAAATACTGGAAGACTATCCCTGTTCCTGATAGTCTAAACTGTCAAATACTGGAACACTATCCCTGTTCCTGATAGTCTACACTGTGAAATACTGGAAGACTATCCCTGTTCCTGATAGTCTATACTGTGAAATACTGGAAGACTATCCCTGTTCCTGATAGTCTATACCGTGAAATACTGGAAGACTATCCCTGTTCCTGATAGTCTATACAGTGAAATACTGGAACACTATCCCTGTTCCTGATAGTCCATACTGTGAAATTCTGGAACACTATCCCTGTTCCTGATAGTCTATACTGTGAAATACTGGAAGACTATCCCTGTTCCTGATAGTCTATACTGTGAAATACTGGAAGACTATCCCTGTTCCTGATAGTCTCTACTGTGAAATACTGTAAGACTATCCCTGTTCCTGAAAGTCTATACTGTGAAATACTGGAAGACTATCCCTGTTCCTGATAGTCTATGCTGTGAAATACTGGAAGACTATCCCTGTTCCTGATAGTCTATACTGTGAAATACTGGAAGACTATCCCTGTTCCTTATAGTCTAAACTGTGAAATACTGGAACACTATCCCTGTTCCTGATAGTCTATACTGTGAAATACTGGAAGACTATCCGTGTTCCTGATAGTCTATGCTGTGAAATACTGGAAGACTATCCCTGTTCCTGATAGTCTATACTGTGAAATACTGGAAGACTATCCCTGTTCCTGATAGTCTATGCTGTGAAATACTGGAAGACTATCCCTGTTCCTGATAGTCTATACTGTGAAATACTGGAAGACTATCCCTGTTCCTGATAGTCGATACTGTGAAATAATGGAAGACTATCCCTGTTCCTGATAGTCTATACTGTGAAATACTGGAACACTATCCCTGTTCCTGATAGTCTCTTCTGTGAAATACTGGAAAACTATCCCTGTTCCTGATAGTCTATACTGTGAAATACTGGAACACTATCCCTGTTCCTGATAGTCTATACTGTGAAATACTGGAACACTATCCCTGTTCCTGATAGTCTATACTGTGAAATAAGGGAACACTATCCCTGTTCCTGATAGTCTATACTGTGAAATACTGGAACACTATCCCTGTTCCTGATCGTCTATACTGTGAAATACTGGAAGACTATCCCTGTTCCTGATAGTCTATACTGTGAAATACTGGAAGACTATCCCTGTTCCTGATAATCTAAACTGTGAAATACTGGAACACTATCCCTGTTCCTGATAGTCTAAACTGTGAAATAATGGAAGACTATCCCTGTTCCTGATAGTCTATACTGTGAAATACTGGAACACTATCCCTGTTCCTGATAGTCTATACTGTGAAATAATGGAACACTATCCCTGTTCCTGATAGTCTATACTGTGAAATACTGGAACACTATCCCTGTTCCTGATTGTCTAAACTGTGAAATACTGGAACACTATCCCTGTTCCTGATAGTCTATACTGTGAAATACTGGAAGACTATCCCTGTTCCTGATAGTCTATACTGTGAAATACTGGAAGACTATCCCTGTTCCTGATCGTCTATACTGTGAAATACTGGAACACTATCCCTGTTCCTGATCGTTTATACTGTGAAATACTGGAAGACTATCCCTGTTCCTGATAGTCTATACTGTGAAATACTGGAAGGCTATCCCTGTTCCTGATAGACTATCCTGTGAAATACTGGAAGACTATCCCTGTTCCTGATAGTCTATACTGTGAAATACTGGAAGACTATCCCTGTTCCTGATAGTCTATACTGTGAAATACTGGAACACTATCCCTGTTCCTGATAGTTTATACTGTGAAATACTGGAACACTATCCCTGTTCCTGATAGTCTATACTGTGAAATACTGGAAGACTATCCCTGTTCCTGATATTCTAAACTGTGAAATACTGGAACACTATCCCTGTTCCTGATAGTCTACACTGTGAAATACTGGAAGACTATCCCTGTTCCTGATAGTCTAAACCGTGAAATACTGGAAGACTATCCCTGTTCCTGATAGTCTATACAGTGAAATACTGGAAGACTATCCCTGTTCCTGATAGTCTATACTGTGAAATACTGGAAGACTATCCCTGTTCCTGATAGTCTATACAGTGAAATACTGGAACACTATCCCTGTTCCTGATAGTCTATACTGTGAAATAATGGAACACTATCCCTGTTCCTGATAGTCTATACTGTGAAATACTGGAACACTATCCCTGTTCCTGATTGTCTAAACTGTGAAATACTGGAACACTATCCCTGTTCCTGATAGTCTATACTGTGAAATAATGGAACACTATCCCTGTTCCTGATAGTCTATACTGTGAAATAATGGAACACTATCCCTGTTCCTGATAGTCTATACTGTGAAATAATGGAACACTATCCCTGTTCCTGATAGTCTAAACTGGGGAATACTGGAACACTATTCCCTGCTCCTGATAGTCTATACTGTGAAATAATGGAACACTATCCCTGTTCCTGATAGTCTATACTGTGAAATACTGGAACACTATCCCTGTTCCTGATAGTCTATACTGTGAAATAATGGAACACTATCCCTGTTCCTGATAGTCTATACTGTGAAATACTGGAACACTATCCCTGTTCCTGATTGTCTGAACTGTGAAATACTGGAACACTATCCCTGTTCCTGATAGTCTATACTGTGAAATAATGGAACACTATCCCTGTTCCTGATAGTCTATACTGTGAAATAATGGAACACTATCCCTGTTCCTGATAGTCTATACTGTGAAATAATGGAACACTATCCCTGTTCCTGATAGTCTATACTGTGAAATACTGGAAGACTATCCCTGTTCCTGATTGTCTAAACTGTGAAATACTGGAACACTATCCCTGTTCCTGATAGTCTATACTGTGAAATAATGGAACACTATCCCTGTTCCTGATAGTCTATACTGTGAAATACTGGAAGACTATCCCTGTTCCTGATAGTCTCTTCTGTGAAATAATGGAAGACTATTCCTGTTCCTGATAGTCTATACTGTGAAATACTGGAACACTATCCCTGTTCCTGATAGTCTATACTGTGAAATACTGGAAGACTATCCCTGTTCCTGATAGTCTCTTCTGTGAAATAATGGAAGACTATTCCTGTTCCTGATAGTCTATACTGTGAAATACTGGAACACTATCCCTGTTCCTGATAGTCTAAACTGGGGAATACTGGAACACTATTCCCTGCTCCTGATAGTCTATACTGTGAAATACTGGAACACTATCCCTGTTCCTGATAGTCTATACTGTGAAATACTGGAACACTATCCCTGTTCCTGATTGTCTCTTCTGTGAAATAATGGAAGACTATCCCTGTTCCTGATAGTCTATCCTGTGAAATACTGGAACACTATCCCTGTTCCTGATAGTCTATACCGTGAAATACTGGAACACTATCCCTGTTCCTGATATTCTCTTCTGTGAAATAATGGAAGACTATCCCTGTTCCTGATAGTCTATACTGTGAAATACTGGAACACTATCCCTGTTCCTGATTGTCTCTAATGTGAAATAATGGAAGACTATCCCTGTTCCTGATAGTCTATCCTGTGAAATACTGGAACACTATCCCTGTTCCTGATCGTCTATACTGTGAAATACTGGAACACTATCCCTGTTCCTGATAGTCTATACTGTGAAATACTGGAACACTATCCCTGTTCCTGATAGTCTCTACTGTGAAATACTGGAAGACTATCCCTGTTCCTGATAGTCTATACTGTGAAATACTGGAACACTATCCCTGTTCCTGATAGTCTCTACTGTGAAATACTGGAACACTATCCCTGTTCCTGATAGTCTATACTGTGAAATACTGGAAGACTATCCCTGTTCCTGATAGTCTCTACTGTGAAATACTGGAAGACTATCCCTGTTCCTGATAGTCTCTACTGTGAAATACTGGAAGACTATCCCTGTTCCTGATAGTCTATACTGTGAAATACTGGAACACTATCCCTGTTCCTGATAGTCTCTACTGTGAAATACTGGAACACTATCCCTGTTCCTGATAGTCTATACTGTGAAATACTGGAAGACTATCCCTGTTCCTGATAGTCTATACTGTGAAATACTGGAACACTATCCCTGTTCCTGATAGTCTCTACTGTGAAATACTGGAAGACTATCCCTGTTCCTGATAGTCTATACTGTGAAATACTGGAAGACTATCCCTGTTCCTGATAGTCTATACTGTGAAATACTGGAAGACTATCCCTGTTCCTGATAGACTATCCTGTGAAATACTGGAAGACTATCCCTGTTCCTGATAGTCTATACTGTGAAATACTGGAAGACTATCCCTGTTCCTGATAGTCTATACTGTGAAATACTGGAACACTATCCCTGTTCCTGATAGTTTATACTGTGAAATACTGGAACACTATCCCTGTTCCTGATAGTCTATACTGTGAAATACTGGAAGACTATCCCTGTTCCTGATATTCTAAACTGTGAAATACTGGAACACTATCCCTGTTCCTGATAGTCTAAACCGTGAAATACTGGAAGACTATCCCTGTTCCTGATAGTCTATACAGTGAAATACTGGAAGACTATCCCTGTTCCTGATAGTCTATACTGTGAAATACTGGAAGACTATCCCTGTTCCTGATAGTCTCTACTGTGAAATACTGGAAGACTATCCCTGTTCCTGATAGTCTATACTGTGAAATACTGGAACACTATCCCTGTTCCTGATAGTCTATACTGTGAAATACTGGAAGACTATCCCTGTTCCTGATAGTCTCTACTGTGAAATACTGGAAGACTATCCCTGTTCCTGATAGTCTATACTGTGAAATACTGGAAGACTATCCCTGTTCCTGATAGTCTATACTGTGAAATACTGGAAGACTATCCCTGTTCCTGATAGTCTATACTGTGAAATACTGGAAGACTATCCCTGTTCCTGATAGTCTCTACTGTGAAATACTGGAAGACTATCCCTGTTCCTGATAGTCTATACTGTGAAATACTGGAAGACTATCCCTGTTCCTGATAGTCTATACTGTGAAATACTGGAAGACTATCGCTGTTCCTGATAGTCTATGCTGTGAAATACTGGAAGACTATCCCTGTTCCTGATAGTCTATACTGTGAAATAATGGAACACTATCCCTGTTCCTGATCGTCTATACTGTGAAATACTGGAACACTATCCCTGTTCCTGATAGTCTCTACTGTGAAATACTGGAAGACTATCCCTGTTCCTGATAGTCTCTTCTGTGAAATAATGGAAGACTATCCCTGTTCCTGATTGTCTAAACTGTGAAATACTGGAACACTATCCCTGTTCCTGATAGTCTATACTGTGAAATAATGGAACACTATCCCTGTTCCTGATAGTCTATACTGTGAAATACTGGAAGACTATCCCTGTTCCTGATCGTCTATACTGTGAAATACTGGAACACTATCCCTGTTCCTGATAGTCTCTACTGTGAAATACTGGAAGACTATCCCTGTTCCTGATAGTCTCTTCTGTGAAATAATGGAAGACTATCCCTGTTCCTGATAGTCTATACTGTGAAATACTGGAACACTATCCCTGTTCCTGATAGTCTAAACTGTGGAATACTGGAACACTATTCCCTGTTCCTGATAGTCTATACTGTGAAATACTGGAACACTATCCCTGTTCCTGATAGTCTCAACTGTGGCATACTGGAACACTATTCCCTGTTCCTGATAGTCTATACTGTGAAATACTGGAACACTATCCCTGTTCCTGATTGTCTCTTCTGTGAAATAATGGAAGACTATCCCTGTTCCTGATAGTCTATCCTGTGAAATACTGGAACACTATCCCTGTTCCTGATAGTCTATACTGTGAAATACTGGAAGACTATCCCTGTTCCTGATAGTCTATACTGTGAAATACTGGAAGACTATCCCTGTTCCTGATAGTCTATACTGTGAAATACTGGAAGACTATCCCTGTTCCTGATAGTCTATACTGTGAAATACTGGAAGACTATCCCTGTTCCTGATAGTCTATGCTGTGAAATACTGGAAGACTATCCCTGTTCCTGATAGTCTATACTGTGAAATACTGGAAGACTATCCCTGTTCCTGATAGTCTATACTGTGAAATACTGGAAGACTATCCCTGTTCCTGATAGTCTATGCTGTGAAATACTGGAAGACTATCCCTGTTCCTGATAGTCTATACTGTGAAATACTGGAAGACTATCCCTGTTCCTGATAGTCTATGCTGTGAAATACTGGAAGACTATCCCTGTTCCTGATAGTCTAAACTGTGAAATACTGGAAGACTATCCCTGTTCCTGATAGTCTATACTGTGAAATACTGGAACATTATCCCTGTTCCTGATAGTCTATACTGTGAAATACTGGAAGACTATCCCTGTTCCTGATAGTCTATGCTGTGAAATACTGGAAGACTATCCCTGTTCCTGATAGTCTATACTGTGAAATACTGGAAGACTATCCCTGTTCCTGATAGTCTATACTGTGAAATACTGGAAGACTATCCCTGTTCCTGATAGTCTATACTGTGAAATACTGGAAGACTATCCCTGTTCCTGATAGTCTAAACTGTGAAATACTGGAACACTATCCCTGTTCCTGATAGTCTATACTGTGAAATACTGGAACACTATCCCTGTTCCTGATAGTCTATACTGTGAAATACTGGAACACTATCCCTGTACCTGATCGTCTATACTGTGAAATACTGGAACACTATCCCTGTTCCTGATAGTCTATACTGTGAAATAATGGAACACTATCCCTGTTCCTGATAGTCTATACTGTGAAATACTGGAAGACTATCCCTGTTCCTGATAGTCTATACTGTGAAATACTGGAACACTTTCCCTGTTCCTGATAGTCTATACTGTGAAATACTGGAAGACTATCCCTGTTCCTGATAGTCTATACTGTGAAATACTGGAAGACTATCCCTGTTCCTGATAGTCTATGCTGTGAAATACTGGAACACTATCCCTGTTCCTGATAGTCTATGCTGTGAAATACTGGAACACTATCCCTGTTCCTGATAGTCTATACTGTGAAATACTGGAAGACTATCCCTGTTCCTGATAGTCTCTACTGTGAAATACTGGAAGACTATCCCTGTTCCTGATAGTCTATACTGTGAAATACTGGAAGACTATCCCTGTTCCTGATAGTCTATACTGTGAAATACTGGAAGACTATCCCTGTTCCTGATAGTCTATACTGTGAAATACTGGAAGACTATCCCTGTTCCTGATAGTCTATGCTGTGAAATACTGGAACACTATCCCTGTTCCTGATAGTCTATGCTGTGAAATACTGGAACACTATCCCTGTTCCTGATAGTCTATACTGTGAAATACTGGAAGACTATCCCTGTTCCTGATAGTCTCTACTGTGAAATACTGGAAGACTATCCCTGTTCCTGATAGTCTATGCTGTGAAATACTGGAAGACTATCCCTGTTCCTGATAGTCTATACTGTGAAATACTGGAAGACTATCCCTGTTCCTGATAGTCTATACTGTGAAATACTGGAAGACTATCCCTGTTCCTGATAGTCTATACTGTGAAATACTGGAAGACTATCCCTGTTCCTGATAGTCTCTACTGTGAAATACTGGAAGACTATCCCTGTTCCTGATAGTCTATGCTGTGAAATACTGGAAGACTATCCCTGTTCCTGATAGTCTATACTGTGAAATACTGGAAGACTATCCCTGTTCCTGATAGTCTATACTGTGAAATACTGGAAGACTATCCCTGTTCCTGATAGTCTATACTGTGAAATACTGGAAGACTATCCCTGTTCCTGATAGTCTATGCTGTGAAATACTGGAACACTATCCCTGTTCCTGATAGTCTATGCTGTGAAATACTGGAAGACTATCCCTGTTCCTGATAGTCTATACTGTGAAATACTGGAACACTATCCCTGTTCCTGATAGTCTAAACTGTGAAATACTGGAACACTATCCCTGTTCCTGATAGTCTATGCTGTGAAATACTGGAACACTATCCCTGTTCCTGATAGTCTATGCTGTGAAATACTGGAACACTATCCCTGTTCCTGATAGTCTATACTGTGAAATACTGGAAGACTATCCCTGTTCCTGATAGTCTATGCTGTGAAATACTGGAACACTATCCCTGTTCCTGATAGTCTATACTGTGAAATACTGGAAGACTATCCCTGTTCCTGATAGTCTCTACTGTGAAATACTGGAAGACTATCCCTGTTCCTGATAGTCTATGCTGTGAAATACTGGAACACTATCCCTGTTCCTGATCGTCTATACTGTGAAATACTGGAACACTATCCCTGTTCCTGATAGTCTATACTGTGAAATACTGGAAGACTATCCCTGTTCCTGATAGTCTCTACTGTGAAATACTGGAAGACTATCCCTGTTCCTGATAGTCTATGCTGTGAAATACTGGAACACTATCCCTGTTCCTGATAGTCTATACTGTGAAATACTGGAAGACTATCCCTGTTCCTGATAGTCTATGCTGTGAAATACTGGAACACTATCCCTGTTCCTGATAGTCTATACTGTGAAATACTGGAAGACTATCCCTGTTCCTGATAGTCTCTACTGTGAAATACTGGAAGACTATCCCTGTTCCTGATAGTCTATGCTGTGAAATACTGGAACACTATCCCTGTTCCTGATAGTCTCTACTGTGAAATACTGGAAGACTATCCCTGTTCCTGATAGTCTATGCTGTGAAATACTGGAACACTATCCCTGTTCCTGATCGTCTATACTGTGAAATACTGGAACACTATCCCTGTTCCTGATAGTCTATACTGTGAAATACTGGAAGACTATCCCTGTTCCTGATAGTCTCTACTGTGAAATACTGGAACACTATCCCTATTCCTGATAGTCTCTACTGTGAAATACTGGAACACTATCCCTATTCCTGATAGTCTATACTGTGAAATACTGGAAGACTATCCCTGTTCCTGATAGTCTATGCTGTGAAATACTGGAACACTATCCCTATTCCTGATAGTCTATACTGTGAAATACTGGAAGACTATCCCTGTTCCTGATAGTCTCTACTGTGAAATACTGGAAGACTATCCCTGTTCCTGATAGTCTATACTGTGAAATACTGGAAGACTATCCCTGTTCCTGATAGTCTATACTGTGAAATACTGGAAGACTATCCCTGTTCCTGATAGTCTATACTGTGAAATACTGGAAGACTATCCCTGTTCCTGATAGTCTATACTGTGAAATACTGGAACACTATCCCTGTTCCTGATAGTCTATACTGTGAAATACTGGAACACTATCCCTGTTCCTGATAGTCTCTACTGTGAAATACTGGAAGACTATCCCTGTTCCTGATAGTCTATACTGTGAAATACTGGAAGACTATCCCTGTTCCTGATAGTCTATACTGTGAAATACTGGAAGACTATCCCTATTCCTGATAGACTATCCTGTGAAATACTGGAACACTATCCCTGTTCCTGATAGTCTATACTGTGAAATACTGGAAGACTATCCCTGTTCCTGATAGTCTCTACTGTGAAATACTGGAAGACTATCCCTGTTCCTGATAGTCTATACTGTGAAATACTGGAACACTATCCCTGTTCCTGATAGTCTATACTGTGAAATACTGGAACACTATCCCTGTTCCTGATAGTCTAAACTGTGAAATACTGGAAGACTATCCCTGTTCCTGATAGTCTATACTGTGAAATACTGGAACACTATCCCTGTTCCTGATAGTCTAAACTGTGAAATACTGGAAGACTATCCCTGTTCCTGATAGTCTATACTGTGAAATACTGGAACACTATCCCTGTTCCTGATAGTCTAAACTGTGAAATACTGGAAGACTATCCCTGTTCCTGATAGTCTATACTGTGAAATACTGGAAGACTATCCCTATTCCTGATAGACTATCCTGTGAAATACTGGAAGACTATCCCTGTTCCTGATAGTCTATACTGTGAAATACTGGAAGACTATCCCTGTTCCTGATAGTCTATACTGTGAAATACTGGAACACTATCCCTGTTCCTGATAGTTTATACTGTGAAATACTGGAACACTATCCCTGTTCCTGATAGTCTATACTGTGAAATACTGGAAGACTATCCCTGTTCCTGATAGTCTAAACTGTCAAATACTGGAACACTATCCCTGTTCCTGATAGTCTACACTGTGAAATACTGGAAGACTATCCCTGTTCCTGATAGTCTATACTGTGAAATACTGGAAGACTATCCCTGTTCCTGATAGTCTATACCGTGAAATACTGGAAGACTATCCCTGTTCCTGATAGTCTATACAGTGAAATACTGGAACACTATCCCTGTTCCTGATAGTCCATACTGTGAAATTCTGGAACACTATCCCTGTTCCTGATAGTCTATACTGTGAAATACTGGAAGACTATCCCTGTTCCTGATAGTCTATACTGTGAAATACTGGAAGACTATCCCTGTTCCTGATAGTCTCTACTGTGAAATACTGTAAGACTATCCCTGTTCCTGAAAGTCTATACTGTGAAATACTGGAAGACTATCCCTGTTCCTGATAGTCTATGCTGTGAAATACTGGAAGACTATCCCTGTTCCTGATAGTCTATACTGTGAAATACTGGAAGACTATCCCTGTTCCTGATAGTCTAAACTGTGAAATACTGGAACACTATCCCTGTTCCTGATAGTCTAAACTGTGAAATAATGGAAGACTATCCCTGTTCCTGATAGTCTATACTGTGAAATAATGGAAGACTATCCCTGTTCCTGATAGTCTATACTGTGAAATACTGGAAGACTATCCCTGTTCCTGATAGTCTATGCTGTGAAATACTGGAAGACTATCCCTGTTCCTGATAGTCTATACTGTGAAATACTGGAAGACTATCCCTGTTCCTGATAGTCTATACTGTGAAATAATGGAAGACTATCCCTGTTCCTGATAGTCTATACTGTGAAATACTGGAACACTATCCCTGTTCCTGATAGTCTCTTCTGTGAAATATTGGAAAACTATCCCTGTTCCTGATAGTCTATACTGTGAAATACTGGAACACTATCCCTGTTCCTGATAGTCTATACTGTGAAATACTGGAACACTATCCCTGTTCCTGATAGTCTATACTGTGAAATAAGGGAACACTATCCCTGTTCCTGATAGTCTATACTGTGAAATACTGGAACACTATCCCTGTTCCTGATCGTCTATACTGTGAAATACTGGAAGACTATCCCTGTTCCTGATAGTCTATACTGTGAAATACTGGAAGACTATCCCTGTTCCTGATAGTCTCTTCTGTGAAATAATGGAAGACTATCCCTGTTCCTGATAGTCTATACTGTGAAATACTGGAACACTATCCCTGTTCCTGATAGTCTAAACTGTGGAATACTGGAACACTATCCCTGTTCCTGATAGTCTATACTGTGAAATACTGGAACACTATCCCTGTTCCTGATAGTCTCTTCTGTGAAATAATGGAAGACTATCCCTGTTCCTGATAGTCTATACCGTGAAATACTGGAACACTATCCCTGTTCCTGATATTCTCTTCTGTGAAATAATGGAAGACTATCCCTGTTCCTGATAGTCTATGCTGTGAAATACTGGAGGACTATCCCTGTTCCTGATAGTCTATACTGTGAAATACTGGAAGACTATCCCTGTTCCTGATAGTCAATACTGTGAAATACTGGAAGACTATCCCTGTTCCTGATAGTCTATACTGTGAAATACTGGAAGACTATCCCTGTTCCTGATATTCTATACTGTGAAATACTGGAAGACTATCCCTGTTCCTGATAGTCTATACTGTGAAATACTGGAAGACTATCCCTGTTCCTGATAGTCTATACTGTGAAATACTGGAACACTATCCCTGTTCCTGATAGTCTAGACTGTGAAATACTGGAAAACTATCCCTGTTCCTGATAGTCTATACTGTGAAATACTGGAACACTATCCCTGTTCCTGATAGTCTATACTGTGAAATACTGGAACACTATCCCTGTACCAGATCGTCTATACTGTGAAATACTGGAACACTATCCCTGTTCCTGATAGTCTATACTGTGAAATAATGGAACACTATCCCTGTTCCTGATAGTCTATACTGTGAAATACTGGAACACTATCCCTGTTCCTGATCGTCTAAACTGTGAAATACTGGAACACTATCCCTGTTCCTGATAGTCTCTACTGTGAAATACTGGAAGACTATCCCTGTTCCTGATAGTCTCTTCTGTGAAATAATGGAAGACTATCCCTGTTCCTGATAGTCTATACTGTGAAATACTGGAACACTATCCCTGTTCCTGATAGTCTAAACTGTGGAATACTGGAACACTATCCCTGTTCCTGATAGTCTATACCGTGAAATACTGGAACACTATCCCTGTTCCTGATATTCTCTTCTGTGAAATAATGGAAGACTATCCCTGTTCCTGATAGTCTATGCTGTGAAATACTGGAACACTATCCCTGTTCCTGATAGTCTCTTCTGTGAAATAATGGAAGACTTCCCTGTTCCTGATAGTCTATCCTGTGAAATACTGGAACACTATCCCTGTTCCTGATAGTCTATACTGTGAAATACTGGAACACTATCCCTGTTCCTGATAGTCTATACTGTGAAATACTGGAAGACTATCCCTGTTCCTGATAGTCTATACTGTGAAATACTGGAACACTATCCCTGTTCCTGATAGTCTATACTGTGAAATACTGGAAAACTATCCCTGTTCCTGATAGTCTATACTGTGAAATACTGGAACACTATCCCTGTTCCTGATAGTCTATACTGTGAAATACTGGAACACTATCCCTGCTCCTGATCGTCTATACTGTGAAATACTGGAACACTATCCCTGTTCCTGATAGTCTATACTGTGAAATACTGGAACACTATCCCTGTTCCTGATAGTCTATACGGTGAAATACTGGAACACTATCCCTGTTCCTGATCGTCTATACTGTGAAATACTGGAACACTATCCCTGTTCCTGATCGTCTATACTGTGAAATACTGGAACACTATCCCTGTTCCTGATAGTCTATACTGTGAAATACTGGAAGACTATCCCTGTTCCTGATAGTCTCTTCTGTGAAATAATGGAAGACTATCCCTGTTCCTGATAGTCTATACTGTGAAATACTGGAACACTATCCCTGTTCCTGATAGTCTAAACTGTGGAATACTGGAACACTATCCCTGTTCCTGATAGTCTATACTGTGAAATACTGGAACACTATCCCTGTTCCTGATAGTCTCTTCTGTGAAATAATGGAAGACTATCCCTGTTCCTGATAGTCTATACCGTGAAATACTGGAACACTATCCCTGTTCCTGATATTCTCTTCTGTGAAATAATGGAAGACTATCCCTGTTCCTGATAGTCTATGCTGTGAAATACTGGAACACTATCCCTGTTCCTGATAGTCTCTTCTGTGTAATAATGGAAGACTATCCCTGTTCCTGATAGTCTATCCTGTGAAATACTGGAACACTATCCCTGTTCCTGATAGTCTATACTGTGAAATACTGGAACACTATCCCTGTTCCTGATAGTCTATACTGTGAAATACTGGAAGACTATCCCTGTTCCTGATAGTCTATACTGTGAAATACTGGAACACTATCCCTGTTCCTGATAGTCTATACTGTGAAATACTGGAAAACTATCCCTGTTCCTGATCGTCTATACTGTGAAATACTGGAACACTATCCCTGTTCCTGATCGTCTATACTGTGAAATACTGGAACACTATCCCTGTTCCTGATCGTCTATACTGTGAAATACTGGAACACTATCCCTGTTCCTGATAGTCTATACTGTGAAATACTGGAACACTATCCCTGTTCCTGATCGTCTATACTGTGAAATACTGGAACACTATCCCTGTTCCTGATCGTCTATACTGTGAAATACTGGAAGACTATCCCTGTTCCTGATAGTCTATACTGTGAAATACTGGAACACTATCCCTGTTCCTGATAGTCTATACTGTGAAATACTGGAAGACTATCCCTGTTCCTGATAGCCTTTCCTGTGAAATACTGGAACACTGTCCCTGTTCCTGATAGCCTGTACTGTGAAATACTTGAACACTATCCCTGTTCCTGATCATCTATACTGTATAATACTGGAAAAGTATCCCTGTTTCTGATTAATTATATTTTGAAATACTGGAACACTATCCCTGTTCCTGATCATCTATACTGTGAAGTATGGAACACTATCCCTATTCCTTATCGTCTATACTGTGAAATACTGGAACACTATCCCTGTTCCTGATCATCTATACTGTGAAGTATGGAACACTATCCCTGTTCCTTATCGTCTATACTGTGAAATACTGGAACACTATCCCTGTTCCTGATAGCCTTTCCTGTGAAATACTGGAACACTGTCCCTGTTCCTGATAGCCTGTACTGTGAAATACTGGAACACTATCCCTGTTCCTGATAGTCTATACTGTGAAATACTGGAACACTATCCCTGTTCCTGATAGTCTATACTGTGAAATACTGGAAGACTATCCCTGTTCCTGATAGTCTATACTGTGAAACACTGGAAGACTATCCCTGTTCCTGATAGTCTATACTGTGAAATACTGGAACACTATCCCTGTTCCTGATAGTCTCTTCTGTGAAATACTGGAAAACTATCCCTGTTCCTGATAGTCTATACTGTGAAATACTGGAACACTATCCCTGTTCCTGATAGTCTATACTGTGAAATACTGGAACACTATCCCTGTTCCTGATCGTCTATACTGTGAAATACTGGAACACTATCCCTGTTCCTGATAGTCTATACTGTGAAATAAGGGAACACTATCCTTGTTCCTGATAGTCTATACTGTGAAATACTGGAACACTATCCCTGTTCCTGATCGTCTATACTGTGAAATACTGGAAGACTATCCCTGTTCCTGATAGTCTAAACTGTGAAATACTGGAAGACTATCCCTGTTCCTGATCGTCTATACTGTGAAATAATGGAAGACTATCCCTCTTCCTGATAGTCTATACTGTGAAATACTGGAACACTATCCCTGTTCCTGATAGTCTCTACTGTGAAATACTGGAAGACTATCCCTGTTCCTGATAGTCTCTACTGTGAAATACTGGAACACTATCCCTGTTCCTGATAGCCTTTCCTGTGAAATACTGGAACACTGTCCCTGTTCCTGATAGCCTGTACTGTGAAATACTGGAACACTATCCCTGTTCCTGATAGTCTATACTGTGAAATACTGGAACACTATCCCTGTTCCTGATAGTCTATACTGTGAAATACTGGAAGACTATCCCTGTTCCTGATAGTCTATACTGTGAAACACTGGAAGACTATCCCTGTTCCTGATAGTCTATACTGTGAAATACTGGAACACTATCCCTGTTCCTGATAGTCTCTTCTGTGAAATACTGGAAAACTATCCCTGTTCCTGATAGTCTATACTGTGAAATACTGGAACACTATCCCTGTTCCTGATAGTCTATACTGTGAAATACTGGAACACTATCCCTGTTCCTGATCGTCTATACTGTGAAATACTGGAACACTATCCCTGTTCCTGATAGTCTATACTGTGAAATAAGGGAACACTATCCTTGTTCCTGATAGTCTATACTGTGAAATACTGGAACACTATCCCTGTTCCTGATCGTCTATACTGTGAAATACTGGAACACTATCCCTGTTCCTGATAGTCTCTTCTGTGAAATAATGGAAGACTATCCCTGTTCCTGATCGTCTATACTGTGAAATAATGGAAGACTATCCCTCTTCCTGATAGTCTATACTGTGAAATACTGGAACACTATCCCTGTTCCTGATAGTCTCTACTGTGAAATACTGGAAGACTATCCCTGTTCCTGATAGTCTCTACTGTGAAATACTGGAACACTATCCCTGTTCCTGATAGTCTCTACTGTGAAATACTGGAAGACTATCCCTGTTCCTGATAGTCTCTACTGTGAAATACTGGAACACTATCCCTGTTCCTGATAGTCTATACTGTGAAATACTGGAACACTATCCCTGTTCCTGATAGTCTATACTGTGAAATACTGGAACACTATCCCTGTTCCTGATCGTCTATACTGTGAAATACTGGAAGACTATCCCTGTTCCTGATAGTCTATACTGTGAAATACTGGAACACTATCCCTGTTCCTGATAGTCTATACTGTGAAATAAGGGAACACTATCCTTGTTCCTGATAGTCTATACTGTGAAATACTGGAACACTATCCCTGTTCCTGATCGTCTATACTGTGAAATACTGGAAGACTATCCCTGTTCCTGATAGTCTAAACTGTGAAATACTGGAAGACTATCCCTGTTCCTGATAGTCTCTTCTGTGAAATAATGGAAGACTATCCCTGTTCCTGATCGTCTATACTGTGAAATAAGGGAACACTATCCCTGTTCCTGATAGTCTATACTGTGAAATAAGGGAACACTATCCTTGTTCCTGATAGTCTATACTGTGAAATACTGGAACACTATCCCTGTTCCTGATCGTCTATACTGTGAAATACTGGAAGACTATCCCTGTTCCTGATAGTCTAAACTGTGAAATACTGGAACACTATCCCTGTTCCTGATAGTCTATACTGTGAAATAAGGGAACACTATCCTTGTTCCTGATAGTCTATACTGTGAAATACTGGAACACTATCCCTGTTCCTGATCGTCTATACTGTGAAATACTGGAAGACTATCCCTGTTCCTGATAGTCTAAACTGTGAAATACTGGAAGACTATCCCTGTTCCTGATAGTCTCTTCTGTGAAATAATGGAAGACTATCCCTGTTCCTGATAGTCTCTACTGTGAAATACTGGAAGACTATCCCTGTTCCTGATAGTCTATACTGTGAAATAATGGAAGACTATCCCTCTTCCTGATAGTCTATACTGTGAAATACTGGAACACTATCCCTGTTCCTGATAGTCTCTACTGTGAAATACTGGAAGACTATCCCTGTTCCTGATAGTCTCTACTGTGAAATACTGGAACACTATCCCTGTTCCTGATAGCCTTTCCTGTGAAATACTGGAACACTGTCCCTGTTCCTGATAGCCTGTACTGTGAAATACTGGAACACTATCCCTGTTCCTGATAGTCTATACTGTGAAATACTGGAACACTATCCCTGTTCCTGATAGTCTATACTGTGAAATACTGGAAGACTATCCCTGTTCCTGATAGTCTATACTGTGAAACACTGGAAGACTATCCCTGTTCCTGATAGTCTATACTGTGAAATACTGGAACACTATCCCTGTTCCTGATAGTCTCTTCTGTGAAATACTGGAAAACTATCCCTGTTCCTGATAGTCTATACTGTGAAATACTGGAACACTATCCCTGTTCCTGATAGTCTATACTGTGAAATACTGGAAAACTATCCCTGTTCCTGATCGTCTATACTGTGAAATACTGGAACACTATCCCTGTTCCTGATCGTCTATACTGTGAAATACTGGAACACTATCCCTGTTCCTGATCGTCTATACTGTGAAATACTGGAACACTATCCCTGTTCCTGATAGTCTATACTGTGAAATACTGGAACACTATCCCTGTTCCTGATCGTCTATACTGTGAAATACTGGAACACTATCCCTGTTCCTGATCGTCTATACTGTGAAATACTGGAAGACTATCCCTGTTCCTGATAGTCTATACTGTGAAATACTGGAACACTATCCCTGTTCCTGATAGCCTTTCCTGTGAAATACTGGAACACTGTCCCTGTTCCTGATAGCCTGTACTGTGAAATACTTGAACACTATCCCTGTTCCTGATCATCTATACTGTATAATACTGGAAAAGTATCCCTGTTTCTGATTAATTATATTTTGAAATACTGGAACACTATCCCTGTTCCTGATCATCTATACTGTGAAGTATGGAACACTATCCCTATTCCTTATCGTCTATACTGTGAAATACTGGAACACTATCCCTGTTCCTGATCATCTATACTGTGAAGTATGGAACACTATCCCTGTTCCTTATCGTCTATACTGTGAAATACTGGAACACTATCCCTGTTCCTGATAGCCTTTCCTGTGAAATACTGGAACACTGTCCCTGTTCCTGATAGCCTGTACTGTGAAATACTGGAACACTATCCCTGTTCCTGATAGTCTATACTGTGAAATACTGGAACACTATCCCTGTTCCTGATAGTCTATACTGTGAAATACTGGAAGACTATCCCTGTTCCTGATAGTCTATACTGTGAAACACTGGAAGACTATCCCTGTTCCTGATAGTCTATACTGTGAAATACTGGAACACTATCCCTGTTCCTGATAGTCTCTTCTGTGAAATACTGGAAAACTATCCCTGTTCCTGATAGTCTATACTGTGAAATACTGGAACACTATCCCTGTTCCTGATAGTCTATACTGTGAAATACTGGAACACTATCCCTGTTCCTGATCGTCTATACTGTGAAATACTGGAACACTATCCCTGTTCCTGATAGTCTATACTGTGAAATAAGGGAACACTATCCTTGTTCCTGATAGTCTATACTGTGAAATACTGGAACACTATCCCTGTTCCTGATCGTCTATACTGTGAAATACTGGAAGACTATCCCTGTTCCTGATAGTCTACACTGTGAAATACTGGAACACTATCCCTGTTCCTGATAGTCTAAACTGTGAAATACTGGAACACTATCCCTGTTCCTGATAGTCTAAACTGTGAAATACTGGAAGACTATCCCTGTTCCTGATAGTCTCTTCTGTGAAATAATGGAAGACTATCCCTCTTCCTGATAGTCTATACTGTGAAATACTGGAACACTATCCCTGTTCCTGATCGTCTATACTGTGAAATAATGGAAGACTATCCCTCTTCCTGATAGTCTATACTGTGAAATACTGGAACACTATCCCTGTTCCTGATAGTCTCTACTGTGAAATACTGGAAGACTATCCCTGTTCCTGATAGTCTCTACTGTGAAATACTGGAACACTATCCCTGTTCCTGATAGCCTTTCCTGTGAAATACTGGAACACTGTCCCTGTTCCTGATAGCCTGTACTGTGAAATACTGGAACACTATCCCTGTTCCTGATAGTCTATACTGTGAAATACTGGAACACTATCCCTGTTCCTGATAGTCTATACTGTGAAATACTGGAAGACTATCCCTGTTCCTGATAGTCTATACTGTGAAACACTGGAAGACTATCCCTGTTCCTGATAGTCTATACTGTGAAATACTGGAACACTATCCCTGTTCCTGATAGTCTCTTCTGTGAAATACTGGAAAACTATCCCTGTTCCTGATAGTCTATACTGTGAAATACTGGAACACTATCCCTGTTCCTGATAGTCTATACTGTGAAATACTGGAACACTATCCCTGTTCCTGATCGTCTATACTGTGAAATACTGGAACACTATCCCTGTTCCTGATAGTCTATACTGTGAAATAAGGGAACACTATCCTTGTTCCTGATAGTCTATACTGTGAAATACTGGAACACTATCCCTGTTCCTGATCGTCTATACTGTGAAATACTGGAAGACTATCCCTGTTCCTGATAGTCTCTTCTGTGAAATAATGGAAGACTATCCCTGTTCCTGATCGTCTATACTGTGAAATAATGGAAGACTATCCCTCTTCCTGATAGTCTATACTGTGAAATACTGGAACACTATCCCTGTTCCTGATAGTCTCTACTGTGAAATACTGGAAGACTATCCCTGTTCCTGATAGTCTCTTCTGTGAAATAATGGAAGACTATCCCTGTTCCTGATCGTCTATACTGTGAAATAATGGAAGACTATCCCTCTTCCTGATAGTCTATACTGTGAAATACTGGAACACTATCCCTGTTCCTGATAGTCTCTACTGTGAAATACTGGAAGACTATCCCTGTTCCTGATAGTCTCTACTGTGAAATACTGGAACACTATCCCTGTTCCTGATAGTCTCTACTGTGAAATACTGGAAGACTATCCCTGTTCCTGATAGTCTCTACTGTGAAATACTGGAACACTATCCCTGTTCCTGATAGTCTATGCTGTGAAATACTGGAGGACTATCCCTGTTCCTGATAGTCTATACTGTGAAATACTGAAAGACTATCCCTGTTCCTGATAGTCAATACTGTGAAATACTGGAAGACTATCCCTGTTCCTGATAGTCTATACTGTGAAATACTGGAAGACTATCCCTGTTCCTGATATTCTATACTGTGAAATACTGGAAGACTATCCCTGTTCCTGATAGTCTATACTGTGAAATACTGGAAGACTATCCCTGTTCCTGATAGTCAATACTGTGAAATACTGAAAGACTATCCCTGTTCCTGATAGTCAATACTGTGAAATACTGGAAGACTATCCCTGTTCCTGATAGTCTATACTGTGAAATACTGGAAGACTATCCCTGTTCCTGATAGTCTATACTGTGAAATACTGAAAGACTATCCCTGTTCCTGATAGTCAATACTGTGAAATACTGGAAGACTATCCCTGTTCCTGATAGTCTATACTGTGAAATACTGAAAGACTATCCCTGTTCCTGATAGTCAATACTGTGAAATACTGGAAGACTATCCCTGTTCCTGATAGTCTATACTGTGAAATACTGGAAGACTATCCCTGTTCCTGATAGTCAATACTGTGAAATACTGGAAGACTATCCCTGTTCCTGATAGTCTATACTGTGAAATACTGAAAGACTATCCCTGTTCCTGATAGTCAATACTGTGAAATACTGAAAGACTATCCCTGTTCCTGATAGTCAATACTGTGAAATACTGGAAGACTATCCCTGTTCCTGATAGTCTATACTGTGAAATACTGGAAGACTATCCCTGTTCCTGATATTCTATACTGTGAAATACTGGAAGACTATCCCTGTTCCTGATAGTCTATACTGTGAAATACTGGAAGACTATCCCTGTTCCTGATAGTCTATACTGTGAAATACTGGAAAACTATCCCTGTTCCTGATAGTCTATACTGTGAAATACTGGAACACTATCCCTGTTCCTGATAGTCTCAACTGTGAAATACTGGAAAACTATCCCTGTTCCTGATAGTCTATACTGTGAAATACTGGAACACTATCCCTGTTCCTGATAGTCTATACCGTGAAATACTGGAACACTATCCCTGTTCCTGATATTCTCTTCTGTGAAATAATGGAAGACTATCCCTCTTCCTGATAGTCTATACTGTGAAATACTGGAACACTATCCCTGTTCCTGATAGTCTATGCTGTGAAATACTGGAGGACTATCCCTGTTCCTGATAGTCTATACTGTGAAATACTGGAAGACTATCATTGTTCCTGATAGTCAATACTGTGAAATACTGGAAGACTATCCCTGTTCCTGATAGTCTATACTGTGAAATACTGGAAGACTATCCCTGTTCCTGATATTCTATACTGTGAAATACTGGAAGACTATCCCTGTTCCTGATAGTCTATACTGTGAAATACTGGAAGACTATCCCTGTTCCTGATAGTCTATACTGTGAAATACTGGAAAACTATCCCTGTTCCTGATAGTCTATACTGTGAAATACTGGAACACTATCCCTGTTCCTGATAGTCTATACTGTGAAATACTGGAACACTATCCCTGTTCCTGATCGTCTATACTGTGAAATACTGGAACACTATCCCTGTTCCTGATAGTCTATACTGTGAAATACTGGAACACTATCCCTGTTCCTGATAGTCTAAACTGTGAAATACTGGAAGACTATCCCTGTTCCTGATAGTCTATACTGTGAAATACTGGAACACTATCCCTGTTCCTGATAGTCTATACTGTGAAATACTGGAAGACTATCCCTGTTCCTGATAGTCTCTTCTGTGAAATAATGGAAGACTATCCCTGTTCCTGATAGTCTATACTGTGAAATACTGGAACACTATCCCTGTTCCTGATAGTCTAAACTGTGGAATACTGGAACACTATCCCTGTTCCTGATAGTCTATGCTGTGAAATACTGGAACACTATCCCTGTTCCTGATAGTCTAAACTGTGAAATACTGGAACACTATCCCTGTTCCTGATAGTCTCTTCTGTGAAATAATGGAAGACTATCCCTGTTCCTGATAGTCTCTTCTGTGAAATACTGGAACACTATCCCTGTTCCTGATAGTCTATACTGTGAAATACTGGAAGACTATCCCTGTTCCTGATAGTCTATACTGTGAAATACTGGAACACTATCCCTGTTCCTGATAGTCTAAACTGTGGAATACTGGAACACTATCCCTGTTCCTGATAGTCTATGCTGTGAAATACTGGAACACTATCCCTGTTCCTGATAGTCTAAACTGTGAAATACTGGAACACTATCCCTGTTCCTGATAGTCTAAACTGTGAAATACTGGAACACTATCCCTGTTCCTGATAGTCTATACTGTGAAATACTGGAACACTATCCCTGTTCCTGATAGTCGATACTGTGAAATACTGGAACACTATCCCTGTTCCTGATAGTCTATACTGTGAAATACTGGAACACTATCCCTGTTCCTGATAGTCTATACTGTGAAATACTGGAAGACTATCCCTGTTCCTGATAGTCTATACTGTGAAATACTGGAACACTATCCCTGTTCCTGATAGTCTATACTGTGAAATACTGGAAAACTATCCCTGTTCCTGATAGTCTATACTGTGAAATACTGGAACACTATCCCTGTTCCTGATCGTCTATACTGTGAAATACTGGAACACTATCCCTGTTCCTGATCGTCTATACTGTGAAATACTGGAACACTATCCCTGTTCCTGATAGTCTATACTGTGAAATACTGGAACACTATCCCTGTTCTTGATAGTCTCTTCTGTGAAATAATGGAAGACTATCCCTGTTCCTGATAGTCTATACTGTGAAATACTGGAACACTATCCCTGTTCCTGATCGTCTATACTGTGAAATACTGGAACACTATCCCTGTTCCTGATAGTCTATACTGTGAAATAATGGAACACTATCCCTGTTCCTGATAGTCTATACTGTGAAATACTGGAACACTATCCCTGTTCCTGATCGTCTATACTGTGAAATACTGGAACACTATCCCTGTTCCTGATCGTCTATACTGTGAAATACTGGAACACTATCCCTGTTCCTGATAGTCTATACTGTGAAATACTGGAAGACGATCCCTGTTCCTGATAGTCTCTTCTGTGAAATAATGGAAGACTATCCCTGTTCCTGATAGTCTATACTGTGAAATACTGGAACACTATCCCTGTTCCTGATAGTCTAAACTGTGGAATACTGGAACACTATCCCTGTTCCTGATAGTCTATACTGTGAAATACTGGAACACTATCCCTGTTCCTGATAGTCTCTTCTGTGAAATAATGGAAGACTATCCCTGTTCCTGATAGTCTATACCGTGAAATACTGGAACACTATCCCTGTTCCTGATAGTCTCTTCTGTGTAATAATGGAAGACTATCCCTGTTCCTGATAGTCTATCCTGTGAAATACTGGAACACTATCCCTGTTCCTGATAGTCTATACTGTGAAATACTGGAACACTATCCCTGTTCCTGATAGTCCATACTGTGAAATACTGGAAGACTATCCCTGTTCCTGATAGTCTATACTGTGAAATACTGGAACACTATCCCTGTTCCTGATAGTCTATACTGTGAAATACTGGAACACTATCCCTGTTCCTGATAGTCTATACTGTGAAATACTGGAAGACTATCCCTGTTCCTGATAGTCTATACTGTGAAATACTGGAACACTATCCCTGTTCCTGATAGTCTATACTGTGAAATACTTGAAAACTATCCCTGTTCCTGATAGTCTATACTGTGAAATACTGGAACACTATCCCTGTTCCTGATAGTCTATACTGTGAAATACTGGAACACTATCCCTGTTCCTGATCGTCTATACTGTGAAATTCTGGAACACTATCCCTGTTCCTGATAGTCTATACTGTGAAATACTGGAACACTATCCCTGTTCCTGATAGTCTATACTGTGAAATACTGGAACACTATCCCTGTTCCTGATCGTCTATACTGTGAAATACTGGAACACTATCCCTGTTCCTGATCGTCTATACTGTGAAATACTGGAACATTATCCCTGTTCCTGATATTCTATACTGTGAAATACTGGAAGACTATCCCTGTTCCTGATCGTCTATACTGTGAAATACTGGAACACTATCCCTGTTCCTGATCGTCTATACTGTGAAATACTGGAACATTATCCCTGTTCCTGATATTCTATACTGTGAAATACTGGAAGACTATCCCTGTTCTTGATAGTCTCTTCTGTGAAATAATGGAAGACTATCCCTGTTCCTGATAGTCTATACTGTGAAATACTGGAACACTATCCCTGTTCCTGATCGTCTATACTGTGAAATACTGGAACACTATCCCTGTTCCTGATAGTCTATACTGTGAAATAATGGAACACTATCCCTGTTCGTGATCGTCTATACTGTGAAATACTGGAACACTATCCCTGTTCCTGATAGTCTATACTGTGAAATACTGGAACACTATCCCTGTTCGTGATCGTCTATACTGTGAAATACTGGAACACTATCCCTGTTCCTGATAGTCTATACTGTGAAATAATGGAACACTATCCCTGTTCCTGATAGTCTATGCTGTGAAATACTGGAACACTATCCCTGTTCGTGATCGTCTATACTGTGAAATACTGGAACACTATCCCTGTTCCTGATAGTCTATACTGTGAAATACTGGAACACTATCCCTGTTCCTGATAGTCTATACTGTGAAATACTGGAACACTATCCCTGTTCCTGATCGTCTATACTGTGAAATACTGGAACACTATCCCTGTTCCTGATAGTCTATACTGTGAAATACTGGAACACTATCCCTGTTCCTGATCGTCTATACTGTGAAATACTGGAACACTATCCCTGTTCCTGATAGTCTATACTGTGAAATACTGGAATACTATCCCTGTTCCTGATAGTCTAAACTGTGAAATACTGGAACACTATCCCTGTTCCTGATAGTCTAAACTGTGAAATACTGGAAGACTATCCCTGTTCCTGATAGTCTATACTGTGAAATACTGGAACACTATCCCTGTTCCTGATAGTCTATACTGTGAAATACTGGAAGACTATCCCTGTTCCTGATAGTCTCTTCTGTGAAATAATGGAAGACTATCCCTGTTCCTGATAGTCTATACTGTGGAATACTGGAACACTATCCCTGTTCCTGATAGTCTATGCTGTGAAATACTGGAACACTATCCCTGTTCCTGATAGTCTAAACTGTGAAATACTGGAACACTATCCCTGTTCCTGATAGTCTCTTCTGTGAAATACTGGAACACTATCCCTGTTCCTGATAGTCTAAACTGTGGAATACTGGAACACTATCCCTGTTCCTGATAGTCTATACTGTGAAATACTGGAACACTATCCCTGTTCCTGATAGTCTAAACTGTGAAATACTGGAACACTATCCCTGTTCCTGATAGTCTCTTCTGTGAAATAATGGAAGACTATCCCTGTTCCTGATAGTCTCTTCTGTGAAATACTGGAACACTATCCCTGTTCCTGATAGTCTAAACTGTGGAATACTGGAACACTATCCCTGTTCCTGATAGTCTATGCTGTGAAATACTGGAACACTATCCCTGTTCCTGATAGTCTAAACTGTGAAATACTGGAACACTATCCCTGTTCCTGATAGTCTAAACTGTGAAATACTGGAACACTATCCCTGTTCCTGATAGTCTCTTCTGTGAAATAATGGAAGACTATCCCTGTTCCTGATAGTCTCTTCTGTGAAATACTGGAACACTATCCCTGTTCCTGATAGTCTAAACTGTGGAATACTGGAACACTATCCCTGTTCCTGATAGTCTATGCTGTGAAATACTGGAACACTATCCCTGTTCCTGATAGTCTAAACTGTGAAATACTGGAACACTATCCCTGTTCCTGATAGTCTCTTCTGTGAAATAATGGAAGACTATCCCTGTTCCTGATAGTCTCTTCTGTGAAATACTGGAACACTATCCCTGTTCCTGATAGTCTATACTGTGAAATACTGGAAGACTATCCCTGTTCCTGATAGTCTATACTGTGAAATACTGGAACACTATCCCTGTTCCTGATAGTCTAAACTGTGGAATACTGGAACACTATCCCTGTTCCTGATAGTCTATGCTGTGAAATACTGGAACACTATCCCTGTTCCTGATAGTCTAAACTGTGAAATACTGGAACACTATCCCTGTTCCTGATAGTCTAAACTGTGAAATACTGGAACACTATCCCTGTTCCTGATAGTCTAAACTGTGAAATACTGGAACACTATCCCTGTTCCTGATAGTCTATACTGTGAAATACTGGAACACTATCCCTGTTCCTGATAGTCGATACTGTGAAATACTGGAACACTATCCCTGTTCCTGATAGTCTATACTGTGAAATACTGGAACACTATCCCTGTTCCTGATAGTCTATACTGTGAAATACTGGAAGACTATCCCTGTTCCTGATAGTCTATACTGTGAAATACTGGAACACTATCCCTGTTCCTGATAGTCTATACTGTGAAATACTGGAAAACTATCCCTGTTCCTGATAGTCTATACTGTGAAATACTGGAACACTATCCCTGTTCCTGATCGTCTATACTGTGAAATACTGGAACACTATCCCTGTTCCTGATCGTCTATACTGTGAAATACTGGAACACTATCCCTGTTCCTGATAGTCTATACTGTGAAATACTGGAACACTATCCCTGTTCTTGATAGTCTCTTCTGTGAAATAATGGAAGACTATCCCTGTTCCTGATAGTCTATACTGTGAAATACTGGAACACTATCCCTGTTCCTGATCGTCTATACTGTGAAATACTGGAACACTATCCCTGTTCCTGATAGTCTATACTGTGAAATAATGGAACACTATCCCTGTTCCTGATAGTCTATACTGTGAAATACTGGAACACTATCCCTGTTCCTGATCGTCTATACTGTGAAATACTGGAAGACGATCCCTGTTCCTGATAGTCTCTTCTGTGAAATAATGGAAGACTATCCCTGTTCCTGATAGTCTATACTGTGAAATACTGGAACACTATCCCTGTTCCTGATAGTCTAAACTGTGGAATACTGGAACACTATCCCTGTTCCTGATAGTCTATACTGTGAAATACTGGAACACTATCCCTGTTCCTGATAGTCTCTTCTGTGAAATAATGGAAGACTATCCCTGTTCCTGATAGTCTATACCGTGAAATACTGGAACACTATCCCTGTTCCTGATAGTCTCTTCTGTGTAATAATGGAAGACTATCCCTGTTCCTGATAGTCTATCCTGTGAAATACTGGAACACTATCCCTGTTCCTGATAGTCTATACTGTGAAATACTGGAACACTATCCCTGTTCCTGATAGTCTATACTGTGAAATACTGGAAGACTATCCCTGTTCCTGATAGTCTATACTGTGAAATACTGGAACACTATCCCTGTTCCTGATAGTCTATACTGTGAAATACTTGAAAACTATCCCTGTTCCTGATAGTCTATACTGTGAAATACTGGAACACTATCCCTGTTCCTGATAGTCTATACTGTGAAATACTGGAACACTATCCCTGTTCCTGATCGTCTATACTGTGAAATACTGGAACACTATCCCTGTTCCTGATAGTCTATACTGTGAAATACTGGAACACTATCCCTGTTCCTGATAGTCTATACTGTGAAATACTGGAACACTATCCCTGTTCCTGATCGTCTATACTGTGAAATACTGGAACACTATCCCTGTTCCTGATCGTCTATACTGTGAAATACTGGAACATTATCCCTGTTCCTGATATTCTATACTGTGAAATACTGGAAGACTATCCCTGTTCCTGATCGTCTATACTGTGAAATACTGGAACACTATCCCTGTTCCTGATCGTCTATACTGTGAAATACTGGAACATTATCCCTGTTCCTGATATTCTATACTGTGAAATACTGGAAGACTATCCCTGTTCTTGATAGTCTCTTCTGTGAAATAATGGAAGACTATCCCTGTTCCTGATAGTCTATACTGTGAAATACTGGAACACTATCCCTGTTCCTGATCGTCTATACTGTGAAATACTGGAACACTATCCCTGTTCCTGATAGTCTATACTGTGAAATAATGGAACACTATCCCTGTTCCTGATAGTCTATGCTGTGAAATACTGGAACACTATCCCTGTTCGTGATCGTCTATACTGTGAAATACTGGAACACTATCCCTGTTCCTGATAGTCTATACTGTGAAATACTGGAACACTATCCCTGTTCGTGATCGTCTATACTGTGAAATACTGGAACACTATCCCTGTTCCTGATAGTCTATACTGTGAAATAATGGAACACTATCCCTGTTCCTGATAGTCTATGCTGTGAAATACTGGAACACTATCCCTGTTCGTGATCGTCTATACTGTGAAATACTGGAACACTATCCCTGTTCCTGATAGTCTATACTGTGAAATACTGGAACACTATCCCTGTTCCTGATAGTCTATACTGTGAAATACTGGAACACTATCCCTGTTCCTGATCGTCTATACTGTGAAATACTGGAACACTATCCCTGTTCCTGATAGTCTATACTGTGAAATACTGGAACACTATCCCTGTTCCTGATCGTCTATACTGTGAAATACTGGAACACTATCCCTGTTCCTGATCGTTTATACTGTGAAATACTGGAAGACTATCCCTGTTCCTGATAGTCTATACTGTGAAATACTGGAACACTATCCCTGTTCCTGATCGTTTATACTGTGAAATACTGGAAGACTATCCCTGTTCCTGATAGTCTATACTGTGAAATACTGGAAGACTATCCCTATTCCTTATCGTCTATACTGTGAAATACTGGAACACTATCCCTGTTCCTGATCATCTATACTGTGAAGTATGGAACACTATCCCTGTTCCTTATCGTCTATACTGTGAAATACTGGAACACTATCCCTGTTCCTGATAGCCTGTACTGTGAAATACTTGAACACTATCCCTGTTCCTGATCATCTATACTGTGAAGTATGGAACACTATCCCTATTCCTTATCGTCTATACTGTGAAATACTGGAACACTATCCCTGTTCCTGATCATCTATACTGTGAAGTATGGAACACTATCCCTGTTCCTTATCGTCTATACTGTGAAATACTGGAACACTATCCCTGTTCCTGATCATCTATACTGTAAAATGCTGGAAAAGTATCCCTATTTCTGATTATTTATATGGTGAAATACTGGAACACTATCCCTGTTCCTGATCATCTATACTGTAAAATGCTGGAAAAGTATCCCTATTTCTGATTATTTATATTGTGAAATACTGGAACACTATCCCTGTTCCTGATAGTCTGCATCGAGTGGCAATGAAGTGTAATTCCCTATGTTTGGATTTAAGAATGGAATATAGTATATTCTATTTTGTATTCAGTGTTTCTATAGTCTATTTTATAATGATGAATTCTTCAATATGCTTGATAATTGTGTGTGCCATAGTTCATTTTATATCTGTGTACACTGTAGTATATTTCATATTGCTCCTGCGATGGTATTTTGTTCTAATGTATACTACACTGTATTTTATAATGGTATGTACTGTTATACATTTGATAATGACATGCACTATAGTATTAGAATATTAGTGAAATATAGTTCTTCTAATAATTATCCTAGATTAAAAATTATTATTGCTGATGTTATCATTCAAACTCACCATCTGCATGTGCCTAATTCCTCTCCTGGCTTTTTTACCAGGTCATCAACTGTGTACAATCAATGAACTATTGGCACTTTTTGTTGTGATCATCATCAGTAATTTCTCTCCCTTTTCAAATCTTTCCGGATCCATATTTATGTCACTGCATCCAGTCTTTCAGAGTGCTTCCTCTGCAATGATCTGTTGTTGTGTGAACAAAACAAGAACCATGTTGCATGCAACAAGATCTCACAAATGTCGAAGACCACCAGTAGGAGATGTTGTTTGAGTGAGGCAGCTTGGCTGGGACATTCCCTGCTCTGTCTCAAAGGTGCATGGTAATATCACCACCTCCACGTTCCCCTCCAAGTCACACACCATCCCCTGCATTGCGTTCTTTCACCGTATTCGGATCAAAATCCTGGATCTCACTACCCATCAGCATTGTAGGAGTAACTTCACCACATAGACTGCAGCAGTTCAACAGTAAGGTCAACCACCACTATCACGAGGGCAACTAGGGGTGGGTAATAAATGCTGGTCTTGTCAACAACATCCACATCCCAGGAATGAATAAAAATTATGGTAAGAAGGATCTTTAATAACCACTTGAACTTTCAGGAGTTTAGCTTTCGCATTTTATCCATATGAATGGCACATCTGGCAATGGTGCATTTCTGAGTGTCTTGTATAGAAGTGCCAGCCCAGATCATGTATTCAAATCCTGGAGTGGAGCTTAAATTCACAATCTTATCACGTAGTCAAGAGTATGCCAAGGCAAGTGATACTGTCAGTGCTAATCACTTGGTGTGATTTAACTACTCTTGTTTTCTTTAGCCTTGTTTGTTTGGGAAGTCTGTTGAGAATTAGCCATTTGAAGAATCAGCCAGTAAGGGACAAGTTAAATGGTTAGAAAAGTTTGGGCAGTGTGCAGTGCAACTCCTTGTCACACAAGCCTGTAAAATGACTCCCATAGATCAAACATCCATTGAAGTGTCAGCCATGATTCAGTGGTAGCACTCTCACTTCTGAGCCAGAAGATCACAGGTTCAAGGTTCATTGCAGAAACGTGAGCACAAAATGTAGGCTTACACTCCAGTACAGTACCGAATGAGTGCTGCACAGTAGGAGGCGCTGCCTTTCATGTGAGGTGTCAAACCGAGGCCCCGTCTGCCCTGTAAGGTGGATATAAAAGAGTCAATGGCACTTTCTCGAAGAACAGTAGGAGGTTCTCCCCATAGTCCTGTCCAATATTAATGTCTCAACCAACATCACTAAGGAAAAATACCTGGCCATTATCACATGGATATTTGTGGGATCTTGCTGTATGCAAATTAGCTGTTACATGATAACATTTCAAAATACTTCATTGGCTGTAAAGAGCTTTGGGACAACCTGAGGTTGGAATGGTGCTATCGAAATGTAAGCTCTTTCTTTCTTTCCAGTAATACTCTGAGCCTACAACTGCTTGGAATATGATGCTTGACTTTAACCTGTAATTGGAACCTGATTCCCGATCACCTTCCCCAGGTTAAAGGAGTGTGGGATCAGTGCTGAGTAGCCACTTCATCCTCTATTTATAGCTTCCTTGCAAAAGATGAGTACAATCATAGGCGGCTACTTTTAGCAACTGTATTGCGGGATATTGTTGCTGAGTATAAACAGCGGGAAAACTGAACCCAGACGGCAACACCCAGCATCCCTAACTTTTACAATCATGAAATTCAGTTATTTCAAAAACCTATATACGGTTTGACATCCCCGCTTCTGACACATTGGTTTGTTTCAGCCATGACTGAGTGGCAGCACTCACAGCTCTGAGTTGGACGGTTGAGAGTACAAGCCCTTCAGAGACCTGAGTACAAAATCTGGGCTGAGGGAGTGCTGTATTTCAGAGGTACTGACTTTCAGATGAGATGTTGAACCAAAGCTCAATTTGCTCTCTCAAGTGGATGTAAAAGATCCCACTGCTATGTCGAAAAAAGAACAAGACAGGTCTCCCGGTGTCTTGGTGAATATTTTTCTCTCACCACTGTCACTAAAACAGATCTTATTGCTATTTGTGGGAGCTTGCTGTGCACAAATTGGCCACTACATTTCCTACATGACACCAATGACTACACTTCAAATGTACTTCATTAGCTGTAAAGCACTTTAGGATGTAGTGAAATGCAAATCTTTTGCTAAAAGAACTGTTGGTGTTTTGTATTAAATGAATAAGATCTGAGTAGACCATTTTTGCAAAGAGCAAACTGCTCTTTGGAAAGGTACCAAGAAATATCTTTAGACTCTCAAAGTAATAAATTATTTCTAGCTAAGGAAGAGCTGCGGACTAATAATCGGCTTCTTGATCATAGACAGGATACACCTGAACAACTAATGCAGAGGAAGCAGTAATGAGGAGCTATTAATTCATTACTACAGTCGTTTCAGTGACACACCAGAAAATATGGCACAGATTTGGCCAATTTAAAGGCATTATGATCAGAATTAATACAATGCTTATCTACTCTTGGTAATCTCATTGCTGGAAAGTTTTTTTTGGACAGTGCTTTATACAGAAACAGATTAGTAGAAAGGTGTCATTGGTTAAATATACATGGAGCACCTTCAGTCTCACTGCATATTTTCTCAACTTTGAAACAGCTGCCTGCTTTTCTGTTTATTTTGTGGGATCCAGCTTCAGGCTGTGATTGTTGGCCTCGGTATGCAGCACCGCCTGTGCTAATCTGCAAGGTTTCACTGAACCCAATGTGAAAACCTGTGTGAGTTCGCTGCAGGTCTCAGATTAAAGCTGTGGCTGGAATGCGATTTATTGTAGTTTAATGGTTATCTTTTCAATTTGCACTGGTTTTATATTACTGTGCTGTATGTGTGGGGCATACTGCAAAGGTAAAATAAGGATGAAATTTACTCTTACCGATATTGTACTATTTCCTCTGGTGGGGAGAGAGAGAACAAGGTGGCATAATCTTAAAATTAGAGTTAGGCCATTCAGGGGTGATGTCAGGAAGCACCTTGTCACACAAATGGAGTGGAAATCTAGAACTCTTTCCCCCAAAAAGCTGTTGAGGCTTGGGGGTCAATTAAAAATGTCAAATCTAAGACTGATAAGTTTTTGTTAGGCAACGGTATTGAGGGTTACGCAACCAAGGCAGGTAGATGGTGTTAAAAAACAAATCATCAAGTATGACAGAATGGGCTTGAGGGGCTGAAAGGCCTCCTGCTGTTTCTATGTTCCAGCATTGAATTCTTGTCTGGTATCGTAACGAGTTGATTAACCCATTTAAAGTCAATGAATTGACAGCTTCAATAAAATAGCTGAGAGCGGAATTTGATACAATACTGCTGCCAAAAGCGGTTTCTAGCATAGAATGTGTGAGAGCAAAGACAGACTATCATACCACAAAAGTAGAAACATCACAGTCCATTACTGACATGATACATTCTAGACTTAGACTGGAGCTGATCCTCTGTCAGTTAGACACAGACTAAGGGGTAATATTTTTGGACTGTTTCTGCATCTTCTTTAGCCATTTCACAGAAATAACTTGGGAGTTTTGGAGCAGTTACCAGTTAACTTGCTGATGTTTGTATCAGTATATTAATCACTAACTAGCTGATCTGCTGTGGCATAGCTCATTGTCAAAAATAATGTTTTTCTTTCTTTCCCATGATTGTTTTTATCTCCCTCTATCCAGTTCTGTCTATTTTTTTCTGCCCATATTCTTTCTTGCTCAAATTCTGACTCTCACACACTAACAAAGCTTACCTCAGTTACAGTGGGAAGGCTGAAAGAAACGACGGGAGATCTGTGTTTATTCCGGTTCTGTTATTGAGAAAATATAGATTCTCAGGTTTTAAAATAAAAGGCAGACAATCTTGGCAACACAGCACACAGTGGGTCACGTCTGACAGGGAAGTGTTTGGGATGGAAATCTTTACATCAGAAGTATCATGATTAGGGGAGTCCTTTGCAGGACTGAGATGAAAGGGGAGGACAATGGGTAGAGGTCGAGAGTTCACTTCACAATGAGTTTAAGAAGCAGTGCTAGACTACGAGGCATTTTCACTTTGCATTCCCTTGGCAGTCAAACTTTGACTGGTTGAGAACTGGACATATATGCCAGGATATTAGGGAAAATATCCGGGCTACTTTTATTAGACATGTCTTTATTTATCACAGTGTATGTATATTGCCATCAGTTCACAAAGGATCAAATAGAACCATTGAAAAGCTACAGCACAGAAAGAGGCCATTCAGCCCTTCGTGTCTGCGCCAGCTGAAAAAACTAGCCACCCAATCTAATCCCACCTTCCAGCACCTGCTCCATAGCCTTGCTGGTTACAACACTTCAGGTGCAGGTCCAATACCTTTTAAATGAATTGAGGGTTTCTGCCTCCACCATTGATCCGGGCAGTGAATTCCAGACACCCACCACTCTCTGGATGAAAAAGTTTTTCCTCATGTTCCCTCTAATCCTTCTACCAATCACCTTAAATCTGTACCCCCAGTAATTGACCGCTCCGCTAGGGGAAACAGGTCCTTCCTGACTACTCTATCTAGGTCCCTCATAATTTTGTACACCTCAATTAAATCACCCCTCAGCCTCCTGTGTTCTAAGGAAAACAACCCTAGCCTATCCAATCTTTCCTCATAGCTGCAATTTTCAAGCCCTGGCAACATTCTTGTAAATCTCCTTTGTGCTCTCTCCAGAACAATTATGTCCTTTTTGTAATGTGGTGACCAGAACTGTACACAATACTCCAGTTGTGGCCTAACCAGCATTTTATACAGTTCCAGCATTACATCCCTGCTTTTGAATTCTATACCTCGGCCAATAAAGGAAAGCATTCCATATGCCTTCTTCACCACTTTATCGACCTGTCCTGCCACCTTCAGGGACCTGTGGACGTACACTCCAAGGTATCTCACTTCCTCTACCTCTCTCAATATCCTCCCGTTTATTGTGTAGAGAAAGCCCCAACCGACCACCAGAAATTGAAACACATCTCCACCATTAAAGTGCTACAAGCACCTCTGGTGTGGGACAGGCACACCCACATGCAAACTGCACTCCGTTGTAGGGTTGTTAATTCTGGTTGGAGGCATTCCTGAAGTTTTGATCATGTGACATTCTGATGACATGAATCTGACCATGTGAGGTCCAATCCCATGATATCTGATCACAGGACTTCCATAGAGGTTTCTGCAGTTATTAAGGTTGTGTTCTCTGCAGTTGAGTATATTTGCGCATGGTTTCACAACAACTGCTGTTGTACAACAAGTTCCCAAGAACCAGCAAGCCACCTGTGGGGAGGGGGGAGAGTGAGGGTGAGGGAGAGAGTGTTTAGTTTAGAGATACAGCACTGAAACAGGCCCTTCGGCCCACCGAGTCTGTGCCGACCATCAACCACCCATTTATACTAATCCTACACTAATCCCATATTCCTACCACATCCCCACCTGTCCCTATATTTCCCTACCACCTACCTATACTAGGGGCAATTTATAATGGCCAATTTACCTACCAATCTGCAAGTCTTTTGGCATGTGGGAGGAAACCGGAGCACCCGGAGGAAACCCACGCAGACACAGGGAGAACTTGCAAACTCCACACAGGCAGTACCCAGAATTGAACCTGGGTCGCTGGAGCTGTGAGGCTGCGGTGCTAACCACTGCGCCACTGTGCCGCCCCGAAAGTGGAAGTGGAAGTGGAAAGCGTGTTCTGGGGAGAGAGGGGAAAGTGAGGGCAAGGGGAAGGGAAAGTGATGGTGAGGATAGAGAGGAAAGCGATGGTGGCGGAGGGGAAAATGAGGGTCTGGGGGCATGGAGGTGGGGGAGCGATGCTCAGAGGAGAGACCAGGTTTGGGAGAAACTTTGATTACAACACTGACTACAGTTCAAAAGTACTTCATTAGCTATAAAGCGCTTTGGGATGTCTGGTGTGATAGGTGCTATATAAATGCAAGTCTTTCTTTTCGTTAACTCATGGAACTTGCACTGGTAACTAATAGTAATAGTGGTAACACTCTGGGTGGAATCTTCTCAACTTAGAAAATTCTTGGGCGCAGGCCTATATGTGGGACCTGACCCCGATGGTGTCCGAGTCCTACCCGCCTGTTCAATCTTCCCGGAGGCAAACGATTGACAGGCTGTTTCCGGGAGCCCTGTCCAATTAGGGATGGTGAGTGGGCTGAACAAGCAGGAGGGTCAATTGGAGCACCTGAGGATGTGGCCGGTCGGCAGCCCCACTGGGAGCGGTGGGTGCTGCCGATGTAGGATGGGGACTGCGAAGGCATCTCAAAATGGAGGTGCCCTCAAAAGACTGCAATAAAGGGTAAGAGTTAGGTGTGGCCATTGCTGCCAGGCCTTCATTTGGAGGTTGAACCCCTCCACTGGATGGTGTGTGGCCGCAGCTGTGGTCCTTTTATCCCCGCGGCTCTGGGGGCGGGGGGAATTTAAAGGAGGCATTGTTGGCCCCCAACCTGCTGCCGGGAGGCTGCCTACATGCGCCTACTGGGCTTTGGCCTCAGCGGGGGGACTGTACACTGTCAGGAAGATCCCAGCGGTGCCACCAATTTTGCCCCCAAGTTGGCACTTAATTGCCACCAACTGTCCACCCGCCGCTGCCGGCTGATTAGCTGGTGCCAGTCTGACCATGCCTCTGGCAAGATCGCTTGGAGGTGGGAACACTTTGGGGTGGGGATGCATTGGGGAGCCAATCAGATGCAAAGCTTTCAAAAACGCCCCGCCCTTCCACCTCCAACGCTGCCTCTGTGCGGCTGATAAGATTCTGCTCTCAGATCATGCTCAGAGCCAACAGTTATAGAATAACTCACTTATTGTCAATGTGTAATTAGCTGTACTAGGTGTAGTGCCCTGATATCCTACCTGTAACTCGTAGTAATCCTATTATCCTGTTATTCACCCTGACACCATAGCCAGAATCCGCCTGCACTCACAAGCTATGGTCAAGCTCCTCAGTTAATGCTCCATCTCTCTCCCTGTCTCCGTGGACTCTGGTTTGAGCTCTGGTTCCATGGGAAGGTAACAACTCTGAATTGGGAGCCTCAGTCAGAGCTGATCGATCCTTGGACTTCACACCGGGCCAGCACAGACCGGACTGAATCAAGCCCATAGGTCACACAGAGGACAGTTGACTCAGTGTTTGGGACAGTTCTCACAGGGCTCAGCATCCTAAACTTAGGGCGGCACAGTGGAGCAGTGGTTAGCACCTCAGCATCACAGCTCCAGGGACCCGGGTTCGATTCTGGGTACTGCCTGTGCGGAGTTTGCAAGTTCTCCCTGTGACCGCGTGGGTTTTCGCCGGGTGCTCCGGTTTCCTCCCACCGCCAAAGACTTGCAGGTGATAGGTAAATTGGCCGTTGTAAATTGCCCCTAGTGTAGGTAGGGGAATATGGGATTACTGTAGGGTTAGTATAAATGGGTGGTTGTTGGTCGGCACAGACTCGGTGGGCCGAAGGGCCTGTTTCAGTGCTGTATCTCTAAATAAAATAAAATAAACTCAGCAAAGCACCAACATTTCAAAAGCACTCTGGTGATGAAAGGTCACTGACCTGAAACCTTAACTCAGTTTCTCTCTCCACAGATGCTGCCAGGCCTGCTGATTATTTCCAGCATTTCCTGTTTTTATTTCTAAACCACTTCCTGAGCAATAAAGCAACATTTTGATGGAATATTAGAAATTACAGCACAGGAGGAGGCCATTCAGCCCCTGGTGTCAGCACTCTCTCCTGTAATCCCACCCCCCACCCCAAGATATTTTTAAATTCCTCCCTTTTAAATATTTATCCCATTTGCTTTGCAATGTAGTTTTATTCTCCACTTCAATAGCCACATGTGGTGAAGCATTCCATGGTCTAATAGCTCTCAGTCCACAAATCAGGGGGAAAACCCTCCACTGGTTGGAGTCATACGTAGCACAAAGGAAAATGGTTGTGGCTGTTGGAGGTCAATCATCTCAGTCGCAGGACATCACTGCAGGAGCTCCTCAGGATAGTGTCCTAGGCCCAACCATCTTCAGCTCCCTCATCAATGACCTTCCCTCCATCATAAGGTCAGAAGTGGGGATGTTCCCAGATGATTGAACAATGTTCAGCACCTCAGGTACTGAAGCAGCCCATATCCTGATGCAACAAGACCTGGACAACATCCAGGTTTGGGCTGATAAGTGGCAAGTAACATTCGTGCAACACAAGTGCCAGGCAATGACCATCTCAAGCAAGAAAGAATCTAACCATCTCCCTTTAACGTTCAGTGGCATTACCATTGCTGAATCCCACACTATCAACATCCTAAGGGTCACCATTGACCAGAAACTGAACTGGACCAGACACATTATTGCTGTGGCTACAAGAACAGGTCAGAGGCTGGGAATTCTGCAGAGTTACTCACCTCCTGTCTCCCCAATGCCTGTCCACCATCTGCAAGGCACAAGGGGAGGTGGTGGCATAGTGGTAATGTCACTGGACGAGTAGTCCAGAGCCCAGCCTAATGCTCTGGGGACATGGGTTCGAATCCCACCATGGGAGATGGTGAAATTTGAAGTCAATTAATAAATCTGGAATTAAACGCGAGTCTAATGGATACCATTGTCGATTGTGGGTAAAAACCCATCTGGTTCCCTAATACACTTTAGGGAAAGAAATATGCTGTCCTTACCTGTGACTCCAGACCCACAGCAATGTGGTTGACTCTTAAATGGTCTAGCAAGCCACTCAGTTCAAGGGCAATTAGGGATGGGCAATAAATGCTGGCCTAGACAGCGATGTCCACATCCTACAAATGAATAAAAAAACAATCAGGAGTGTGATGGAATACTCTCCATTTGTCTGGATGGGTGCAGCTCCAACAACACTCAAGAAGCTCGACTTCGTTCAGGACAAAGCAGCCCACTTGATTGGCACCCCATCCACAAACATTCACTCCCTCCACCACCGACACACAGTGGCAGCAGTGCAGCAACACACCAAGGATCCTTCGACAGCATTTTCCAAACCTGCAACCTCTACCACCTAGAAAGACAGGGTGATGCATGGGAAAACCACCACCTGCAAGTTCCCCTCCAAGCCACACACCATCCTGACTTGGAACTATATCGCTGTTCCTTCATTGTCGCTGGGTCAAAATCCTGGAACTCCCTTCCTAACAGCACTGTGGCTGTATCTACACTCCAAGGGCCGTAGCTGTTCAAGAACACAGCTCACTGCCACCTTCTCAAGGGTAATTAGGGATAAGCAATAAATTCTGGGCAAGCCAGCGATGCCCACATCCCCTGAATGCATAAAAAATCCTTTTCAACCTTGACATCAAGTTCTGAGTCTTGACGTTTCACCTTGGTGGTATGCAGCTCTGTGGATTTATCAACACTTTCAATGGAAAATAAACTCCAAACAACCACAGTTCATATAATATGATCCACCAAAGTTATTAAAGGCAGGCCTTACATTTGTAATTTCAAGGATTTTAGCTTTGAAACAGAAATTGTGAAATGCGATGGTAGATTTTGTACCTTCCCATCTCTTCGTTTCATATTTGTCCTTTCTTCCTTCCACTCCTTTTTCTAAAGCACTGAATCCTTGCTGGCGTAAGGCTTTATGAGCACCAGGTGGCCGCTATTAATGTGTGAACCTGTGCATTGAGGATGAGGTGAGGAGTCTCAAAGAACATTGCAGTTCAGCACAATCCTGTCCTCACACTAATAGCAGAGGCTGCTAGCTGGCAACCAATAGCTGAGGCCAGTTTTATTGCCTCTGTCATTGCCCCAGTGAGATCAGCTAACTTAATACAGATCATGGATTGAGCTTGGAACCTTCCTAGTCTGTACAACCTAGCCAATCACTGTCTTAACTATCGCCTTGGTTAACTAGCTGAGGAGAGGAACATGTATTTTGCATTGTAGAACACAGCTTTATGTGCAAGTGGCTCCAATGCAGGTTGTAAAGGGGATGAAATTCAACTTTAGTTGGGGGGTTGATGGTGGGGGGGGTGGGGGGGGTGGTGTAAAACAAGCAATGGAGCATGGGTCTGTTGGAGGATGGGTCTGGAAAGGATAATCGGGCCTGGGCCTGTTCTCCTTGGAGAAGAGAAGATTCAGAGGCGATTTGATAGAGGTGTTCAAAATCACAAGAAGTTTGGGCAGAGTAGATAGAGTCATAGAGTTATACAGCACAGAAACAGGCCCTTCGGCCCATCGTGTCCCTGCCGGCCATCAAGCACCTAACTATCCTAATCCCATATTACTGCACTTGGCCCATAGCCAAGCTATGGCGTTTCAAGTGCTCATCTAAATACTTCTTAAATGTGGTGGTTCCTGCCTCTACCACTTCTTCAGGCAAAGCGTTCCAGATTCCAACCACCCTCTGGCTGAAAATAGTTTTCCTCAAATCCCCTCTAAACCTCCTGCCCCTTACCTTAAATCTATGCCCCCTGGTTATTGACACCTCCGCTAAGAGAAATAAATTCTTCCCATCTAATCTATCAATGCCCCTCATAATTTTGTATACCTCAATCAGGTCCCCCCTCAGCCTTCTCTGCTCTAAGGAAAACAACAATAGCCTATCCAGTCTCTCTTCATAGCTGAAATGCTCCAGCCCAGGCAACATCCTGGTGAATCTCCTCTGCACCCTCTCCAGTGCAATCACATCCTTCCTATAGTGTGACGACGAGAACTGTACACAGGACTCCAGCTGTGGCCTAACTAAGGTTTTAAACAGCTCCATCATAACCTCCCTGCTCTTATATTCTATGCCTCGGCTGATAAAGGCAAGTATCCCATATGCTTCCTAACCACCTTATCTACCTGTGCTGCTGCCTCCAGTGATCTATTAACAAGTACACCAAGGTCCCTCTGACCCTCTGTACTTCCTAGGGTCCTACCATCCATTGTATATTCCCTTGCCTTGTTAGTCCTCCCAAAATGCATCACCTCACACTTCTCAGGATTATATTCCATTTGCCACTGCTCTGCCCATCTTACCAGCCCATCTATATTGTCCTGTAATCTGAGGCTTTCCTCCTCACTATTTACGACACCACCAATTTTCATGTAATCTGCGAACTTACTTATCATACCTTACTTATCATATTCACGTCTAAATCATTAATGTACACTACAAACAGCAAGGGTCCCAGCACCGATCCCTACCGTACACCACTGGTCACAGGCTTCCACTCGAATAGGGCGAAACTGTTCCCATTGGGCAAAGGATCCAGAACTAGAGGGCACTGATTTAAGGTGATTGGCAAAAGAATCAGAGACAACATGTGGAAAAACATATTTACACAGTGAGTGGTTAGGATCTGGAATGCGAGTGTGGTGGAGGCAGATTCAATCGAGGCCTTCAAAAGAGAATGGGACAATTATATGAGGAGAAAAATTTGCAGCGCTATGGGGACAAGGCCAGAGTGTGGGACTAGGTGAGTTGCTTTTGCAGAGAGTCAGCACAGACATGGTGGGCCAAATGGCCTACTTTTGAGCTGAAGACAGTCTACGATTCTATGATAGTGTGTACTTTTGATGGCTGATCTGTCACCTCCAGTTTGCTGCTCCCAGTGGAGTTGAATTTCACCCCAAAAGTCATAAATCATAGAAAATAATGGTGGTGTGGTAATTTAACATACATAATTTCATTGCTGGGTGCTGGGTTTGATTTCCTCATAGGGATGAATCACAGAATGATACAGCACAGAAAGAGGCCATTGTGTCTGTGCCAGATCTTTGAAAGAGCTATCCAATTAGTCCCAATCACCTGCTCTTTCCCCATAGCCAGGCAAATCTTTCAGCTTCATGTATCAATCTAATTTCCTTTTGAAAGTTATAATTGAATCTGCTTCTAACACCCTTTCAGGCAGCACATTCCGTAACTCTTTACTGCATAAAAAAATTCTGTTTCCTTTTCTAATTACCTTGAATCATTGTCCTGTGGTTACCAATCCTTCTGCCACTGTAAACAGTTTCTCTTTAATTACTCCCTCAAAGCCCATCATCTTTTTGAACACCTTCATTATATCACCCCTTAACCTTCTCTGCTCTAAGCAGAACAATCACAGCTTCTCCAGTCTCTCTGTGTAACTGAAGTCCCACATCCCTGGTGCCATTCTAGTAAATCTCCTCTGCATTCTCTCTAAGGCCTCGACAGGCTTTCTAAAATGTGGTGTCCAGAATGGGACACAATACTCTGGCTGGGACCTAACCAGTGATTTATGAAGATTTAGCCTAACTTCCTCACTTTTATTAGCTCTGCCTTTGTTTATATTTATATACTGGCTAATATTTATTCTTCAATCAGCATCACTAAAAACAGATCATTTGTACATGTATCTCATTACTGTGCTCAAATTGGCTGCCATGTTTCCATACACCACACAGTACAAAAAGTATTTTATTGGCTGTAAATGTACGACTTTGTCAGTGTGCTACTAGTATTAAATAAGGACCGTAAACTCTGGGTCAAAGTAACAAGAGTTTATTTACAGGGGTCTTCTTACATGAACACTGAGTAGCATGAGGTACAGACGTGTGACATCACATCCTGTGATGATGTTTAAGGTCGATACATAATCTTCCCAGCAACAGCTTATGTACATTATACTACAGTAAAGTGCTTTAGGACATCCCGAGGTCATGGAAAGCACTATAGAGATGCAAGTCTTTTCCTTTTGTTATGACCAGGTGAGGAAGGGGTCTCAGGCTCCCCTCTTGGCCCTTTCCTGGTTTGGCCATAACAGGGTTTATCTTTTAAAACACAGTGTTTTTAGCTTCACCTCAGTGAGTCCTTGCTCACTGCTCTCTAATTATAATTGTAAATGAACCAACCAGACAGGTTTTCTCAGGTTTAAACAAGAAAGATGTCATTTTATTAACCTTATCACTCTAACTCAGTTAAAATGGCTAAGCTACGCGATGTAATCACGCTAGCATGCGTATGAGATAAACACACACACACAAATAGATACAGAGGGGGAGAAAGAATTAAAAGGGGATGTTTAAGTAGGGTTGGCAATAAATAGAATTCAGTTACTGTCTTTTGGTTTGGATGTAAAGTCCTTGGTTGGAGCTGAGGTCCTGCAGTTCTCGCTGAGGCCCAATGCACATTTTCAAACTTGCTTCTCTGGTACTAGAAGGCTGAAGAGGTCCTCTGTTTTGAACTTAAGCTGCTTCCGTGGGATCCTGGGACTTTGCTTGAGACAGAGAGAGAGAGAGAGGGAGCTTCCTTCTCTTTGGTTTTCAAATTGCAGCCTGCCCAAACCTTTCTGTCAGGCACAATTCAAACAGTTTCCAGTCTGGCCAGCAGGTAAATCATGTGACCAGCTCTTTCTTTGAAACAGCATCGTCTGCGATGGTTGTTGATTCTCAAAGTTCTCCAGTCACACTCGGTGGGGTGTGGAGCTCTGGATATTACACAGACAAAGAAGGTTGATTATTAAGGTTGCCCAGACCAATCTTGTTAATTGAATCAGTGAGCACTCCCATTGACTCTATTCAACTGTCTCTCAGAATGCAAATGTGCAACTGTCTCTCAGAATGCAGTTGTGTTTCAGTTGTCCAACTCTGTGGTCTTTTTTAAACAAGTTCTGTGCAATGTGCAACAAAAGGGTTCAGGTAGTGTGCCATCTGACAAAATTAATATGTTTCCATTTGGTAGGTGATTTTCGTCACACTTTACTCAGTCAATTTGGCCCACTGCACAACAATTTCGACACAATTTGAGGGAAGGTTAATTATTTATTTCAGGTAATTTTTGTATTACTAATTCATGTATTATGAACTGCTTAGCTTTACTAGTTATAAAGAGATGAAGAGAAAGATGGACAATCAGATTGACAACAGCTACTGTTTGTATTTAGGAATCTGAAACAATGTTTCATAAAATAACTTTGTCTCAGTGGAAGAACTGATTTGTAGTATTTGTTGGTTTCTCAATGATTTTAAATTAGACTGGAATATGATATTGAATTATTGGGTTGGGCTTTGCTGACTTTCATCTGTAACTGTCAATGAGAGCAAATCCCTCTACTCTTCACTATGAGCTCCCCATGTAGTAGGGATCTTTTCTGAGTCAAATGAAGATCCACAGAGCCATGAAGGTAGCAATCATTTTATGATTGTTGACTGCTTTATAGTTTCTGTACTTGGAAGCTGCTGCCAACAGTTCTGTAAGCGCTGTCTGTAGTGATTCCTTTATATTCCACAACATTAATACATCTCCTCAAAAGGAAACAGCATAAAGTATGGTCTTCTTTAAAATTCTTCTTTATGACATAATATTTCAGACAATGTATGTAATGGTTCTTACTGATGTAATTAAAGCAGCAATGTGTTTATTTACTAGTCCAGAAAGGGAGAGACAGAAAAAACAGATGGGGGAGTCTTCTTTTGCCTCCCTTTAATCCTTCCCCATAATACTGTCAAACCCCTTGTCCTTTTTGCACCCTTAATGCTGACAAACCTCAGGAATCCTTCAGTGAGCCAACTCCACAATCCACCACCACCAAGTTCTTCCAACCTGCAAGTTCCTACACGTGCACACACCTGGAGAATCCTTGTATCCCCAATATAACCCTATCAAACTCCAGGATGACCATCCCAGTTCCGCCAGATCCATATCATTCCCCCCCAACACTAAGAAGAACCAAGAGCCCCTTCATTGATGCTAATCCCCATGATGCCCCCTCACTCCTCAAGACTGCAAAATGCCAGGTAATGCTTTCAACACGGTCGATGCAAACTTTGATCCTGAGAAATACTCGTAAAAATCCCACAATTTAACATCTCTGTCAATATAAGTCAGTAGTCCCGATACCACATCATGGAGACAAATAATCATAGAGTCATTTATGGCAAAGAAGGAGGCCATTCGGCCCATCAAGTCCATGCCGGCCCTCCGTGGAGCAATCCAGTCAGTCCCACTCCCTCGCTATAGATGGAGTAACATCATGGATTAACATCTGTATTGTTATAAAACAGAATAGCCTCTGATTCTTACCATAAACAATACCATAGGGCAGTCATCAGCAGTATAAGAAACAACATGCCGAGCATGCATTCCTTCTACTTTAAACTTGAAATGTCACACTCAACTGTCTGTGTCACATGTCAAAAGAAAAAGCAATGGCAATCATTTGGCACAAGAGCCAGAACATTACAAATCATACTTTGACAACAAGAAAGCTAGGATTTTGACCGTAAGTGTCAAGAGAAATTAAACTCTGACCTCACCTATTGTTTACTTAACAGCAATGGCCTTCTGTGGCCTTAAAGGAACACAGCTTCACCTTAGTAGCAGAATAATGTATTCTGCATTACACCGTCCTTATAAAACATTGTATCATCAATGTACCATGATATTCAGCAGTAATATATTAAAATCAGTGCAGTGACACACCTGAATGTCACACTCCAGACACCATGGGCTGGATCTTTAGCCCCTGCTGGGGGTGGGCATGGAGGCAGGTGGGTGTGGCCATTTTCCCTGCTGCAGGATTGTGGTGGTGGGTAGCCAATTAAAGTAATATAAGGCCTATTGAAGCCGATTTTCAGAGGAATTTTCCAGTCAGCCTCCAGGCCCGAGAAGTGTGGGGGAACATGCGGCTGCATGGAGGTGGCCTCCTGGCCTCAAACCAGGGGCCAGCACTTTAGGTAGGCTTTGAGGCCCACCCCGTCTGCCTGGCATCAGCTGCAGCCAGCCATAGGCCACCCCCTGGAGGGGCTTCCTCTCCACAGTGGTGGCTCAGCTGCTGAGGGGATTTTTTTATTTTGAAGTTTAAGAAGTTGGAGGGCACCTCCATCTTGTGGCACCCTCTCTCTTACTTACCTGAAAAGGCAGCTTGCTGCTTCTTCCATGTTGGAGCACCTCCTATTGGCCCTCAAGCTTCAAGAGCCTGCCTGCCATCCTTAAGGATGGCGAGCCCACCCTATGGCCATTAATTGGCCAATTCATGGACTGCTGGGTGTCTTTTCCCCACACATTGCGAGCTTCTGACCCACATTTGACCCTGACGTAGGGTTTCCGAAGCCTGTGGGGAAAATCCGGCCTTAAATTTTGTTACAGCTGTGAACAATCTTAAAATCTCTTATCGTTGTGAGTTGCACTTCCAACCAGCTTGGAACTGACAAGCACATTTCAATCTTCTACCTGGTTGAACAAACAATGATTAAACTGTAATAAAAACAAGAAATGCAGGAAATACTCAGCAGGTCTGGCAGCATCTGTGGAGAGAGAAGCAGAGTTACCATTTCAGATCTGTGACCCTTCATCAGAACTGGCAAATGTTAGAAATGTAATAGGTTTTAAGCAAATAAAGTGGGGGTGGGGCAAGAGATAACAAAAGGCAAGCTGTTGATAGGATCACAGAGAATAACTGACCAGAAGGTCATGGAGGCAAACGGTATGTTAATGGTGTGGTGAAAGACAAAGCGTTAGTGCAGAGAGGGTGTTAATTGACAGAAAAATGAACAGCCCTGGCCCAAAGGACAAACATGAAAAAAAACAGTGGGTAGTCACATGGTAAAAAAATGAATGATGAAACAAACTAAAATAAAATAAACAAACAAAAAGTAAAAAGAACTAAAAATAAAAAGGGGGGCCCGTCATGCTCTGAAATTATTGAACTTAATGTTCAGTACGGCAGGCTGTAGTGTGCCTAATTGGTAAATGAGATGCTGTCCCTCGAGCTTGCGTTGATGTTCACTGGAACACTGCAGTGAGCCCAGGACAGACATGTCGGCATGAGAGAAGGGGGTTTGTTGAAATGGCAAGCAACCGGAAGCTTGGGGTCCTGCTTTTGGACTGAGCGGAGGTGTTCAGCAAAGGAGTTACTCAATCTGTGTTTGATTTCCCCAGTGTAGAGGAGACCACATTGTGAGCATCGAATACAGTATACTACATTGAAAGAAGTACAAATAAATTGCTGCTTCACCTAAAAGGAGTGTTTGGGGCCTTGGATGGTGAGGAGAGAGGAGGTAAATGGGCAGGTATTGCACCTCCTGTGATTGCAGGGGAAGGTGCCTTGAGAAGGGACGAGGTGGTGGGGGTAATGGAGGAGTGGACCAGGGTGTCGCGGAGGGAACGACCCCTTCGGAATGCTGACAGGGGAAGGGAGGGGGAGATGCCTTTGGTAGTGGCATCACGCTGGAAATGGCGGAGGATGATCCTTTGGATCAGGAGGCTGATGGGGTGGAAAGTGAGGACAAGGGGAACCCTGTCGCGGTTCTGGGATGGAGGGGAAGGGTGAGGGTAGAGGTGCAGGAAATGGGCCGGACATGGTCGAGGGCCCTGTCAACAACAGTGGGAAGAATCCTTGGCTGAGGGAAAAGGAAGACATATCAGAAGCGCTGTCATGGAAGATAGCATCATCAGAGCAGATGCGTTGGATACGGAGAAACTGGGAGAATGGAACGGAGTCCTTACAGGAGGCAGAGTGTGAAGAAGTGTCGTCGAGATAGCTGTGAGAGTCGGTGGGCTTATAATGAATATTAGTATGATTAAACTGTGAATGGCCTTAACAGCAATTTGACTTTGTGACCTTAAAGAAACTTAAGCTCCATATTAGCAGAATGATACGTTGTGTGTTTCATGGTGTAGGGCGATCAGTGCCATGTCAAAGCTTTGAATCTGTCACACCTCACACATCACTTTAAGCTGCTAAAAAATTAACAAAACAGAGACATGAAGCCAAGCGTTTCATCCTGGTTTCTTTCTTCATGGAGCTAGAAATTAACAAGCACTTGCCAATCTCCAATCTTCCCTCAGCAACTCTGACTCTACTCTTAACTTTCCTGAGGATGTTCTTTGCAAAGAGCAGTTAGACTTACATACTCAGGTCAATAAACAGAGCAACACCTCAGCAGCAGCAGATCATAACATCTATTTATAGAATGCATTTTATAACACGCAAGATGTCCCAAGGGTTGTTCACAACCAATTACATTTGTAGTGCAGTCACATACCAACCAACCTGTATTCAACTAAATCCCACAAACAGCAAACTAAATGTAAGACCTTTTAACCTGTGTTTCCTTTTGGTGGCAGTGGTTTAAGCAGAAACACAGGGACAGCAAGAAAACATCTTGCTCCCCCCTGTAGTGACATAGGATCTTTTGTGTCCGTCTGAACATGCAGAGAGAGTTTCATCTCAGTGACTTGTCTGAAGACAGCACCTCCAGCAGTGCAGCACTCTCGCAGTGCTGCAATGAAATGCCAGTCTGGCTTATGCATTCAAGTACCTGAGGTGGCTTCTGACAGAGGTGCTGCTGAGCAAATTTGACAGGGTAGGACCTTCCTGTCATTTTAAACACATGGGTCAACAACATGAAGGTAAAACTGCTTGTGGTAAAGAGTAATGCCCAGTCTGAAATGCACTGGAAAGCTGTATCTAAACTCTGCCAGTTCCATGCTGGGAACAGATTGCTATAATAATGGGGAGTAGATTATACAGTAAAGAGTATTAGAACTGGAAACACTGATTGAATGGAAACAAATTATAGGTTTCCTCCAGGACTTATTCTGACATTGCTTTGTGAAAAATACTTTCGTTTGAAAACAGAAAATTCCCCTTGTCGGCCCTAGATCACTGACCCCCCTCCCTGTGCTGCTGTCTTAAGGGATGCCTCCCCAGCACACCATCCACCCCCCCTCCCCCCCACCACCCCACCTTCACCAGCCCAGCAAACAATGGAAGGGCTTTTGCTTCCATTCTATTAAAAATGTAGCTGCTTCCATGATGAGTCACACCCAGAGTCCACTTGAGGTTTGCCCCCAGACCCTCTGGTTAATGGGGTTTAGTGTCTGTGAACCGGTCGCTGAAGCAATGAACTGGTGGGTAAATCACGTCATCCCAAACACACGAACAGCTACCGTATCAAAACAGGTCATGCAGCCTGTAGCATAAGTCAAAAGTTCAGGTTGTAAAACACTGGGAATGAGAGAAATTAAAGTAGGAATGAGAGGCAGGGAAAAGAGGGAGATGGGGAGAAAAGGAACATGAGGCAAGGAGAATTGGAATGAGGATAAGGGAGGAAACAGGGAATGAGAGATGGAATGAATTAAAGAATGAAGGAGTGAGAAACAGGAGGAAGGTAGTCTAAACTGACTCTGGATCATAAGTTGGGCGGCACAGTGGCGCAGTGGTTAGCACCGCAGCCTCACAGCTCCAGCGACCCGGGTTCAATTCTGGGTACTGCCTGTGTGGAGTTTGCAAGTTCTCCCTGTGTCTGCGTGGGTTTCCTCCGAGTGCTCCGGTTTCCTTCCACATGCCAAAGACTTGCTGGTTGATAGGTTAATTGGCCATTATAAATTGCCCCTAGTATAGGTAGGTGGTAGGGAAATATAGGGACAGGTGAGGATGTGGTAGGAATATGGAATTAGTGTAGGATTTGTATAAATGGGTGGTTGATGGTCGGCACAGACTCGGTGGGCCGAAGGGCCTGTTTCAGTGCTGTATCACTAAACTAAACTAAACTAAATTCCGTCTGTGGCCGTCACTGCAGAATCAGGACAGGACACACTCTAGATTCCTGTTACACCTTAGTATCAGTTTGAAGCTGATACTTTGTGCTGATACCACTGTTGCAATGCAGTTATAGACAATGCTAATTGATAATTTCTTTCCACTCCCCACCATGATCAGTGGTGCAGGAATTCCACAATTCAGACCGGCAGCTAATGTGCAAGCACACAGCAATAGATCAACAAATTGGGGAGAAAAGCTTTCCTTCTGTGACAGGGTTCACTGGTGAATAAAATTGAATGTTAATCAGATGGTGATCGGGTTGGATAAACTCAGTAATGGAAATATGTTAGTTGCGCATATGAGTTGTCATTCCACACTGTAAGTGCAGCCAAACCTTTTTAAAACTGTGTAGTTAATAAATAGAATGTAACTGTAGATGTGATTACAAATCGGTAACACTTAGATCTGGTTTCATTGCAATGTGACTAGACATTATAAGCTTACTGAGAATTAATAGACAGCTTACTCTGCAAGAACGTTTAGAGCAGATTAAAGACACTGGGAAGAGTAGGCAGCCAGACTTCAGAGAAGGTCACATCCTAGGGGCTCCAATGTCACCATTTGGCAGGACATGGGGCTAAAGGAAGGGGAGAAGCAGAAAGGGTATCATCAGAATTTTCCTCAGGACTTCTAGCAGGAGATTGTGGGCTAACCTGTGGAAATTCCAGGTCAGTCCATCCTGGCACGGTAAGAGATTAAAAGCGGAGGGAGAAAAATCTGGAAATGTTGGAAATGTGAATAATAACAGAAAATGCTGAAAATTCACAGCCAGTTAACCAACACCTAGAAAGATGAAAGACATGTTAACACATCTGAACTGGATCCTTCTTCAGAATACAGTTTAGGAAGTCTCTTATCTAAATGATCACCTGTCCTTTTTCCTTTTCTGTTATAACAGCCCTGCTGGGTCTTTGTTGCATCATCTGCTCTTTAAAATAAGATGAATGTGTTTTTGAAGATTAAAATATGTGCACAACTAGACAGGGTTTTAATTTAGTCCTGGTATCTGAAAGGTTATAAGAGATGTAAAGGTACATATTTTAAAATTAATAAAAACAACTTGCATTTGTATCAGGGCTTTCATGACCTCAGGATGCCCTAAAGCGCTTTCCAGCTAATTAAGTACTTTTTTTTGGAAGTGCAGTCACTTTTGTAATGCAGGAAATGCGGCATCTAATTTTCATACAGCAAGGTCCCACAAACAGCAATGTGATAATGACCAGATAGTCTCTTTTTGTGATGTTGATTGAGGGATAAATATTGTCCAGGACACTGGGGAGAACTCCCCTGCTCTTCTTTGAAATAGTGCCATGGGATCTTTTACATCTATCTGGGGGCAGACAGGCTTTGGTCTATATGCTCATCCAAAATTCAGTAACTTTGACAGTGTAGCACTTCCTCAGTACTGCACTGGAGTGTCAGCCTAGATTGCTGTGCTCAAGTCCTCGAGTGGGACTTGAACCCACAAACTGAGGCTAGAGCACTACCAACTGAGCCACTAATTTGGGCACAGCAACATCCCACAAACAGCAATGAGATAATGACCAGATACTCTGTTTTTTTAGAAATGTTGGTTGAGGGATAAATGAAGTCCCCTGCTTTCTTCAAATAGTTGCATGGGATCTTTTACATCCAGCTGAGAAGGTAGATAGGGCCTTAATTTAACATTTCATCAGAAAGATTACACCTCTGATAGTGCAGCACGCCCTTTACTGCTGGACTGAATGTCAGCCTAAATAACATGCTGGAGTGCAACTTGAACCCACACAACCTTCTAATTTAAGAGGTGAGAGGGCTATCACTGAGTCAAGGCTGATGCCTTTTAAAAACTAAACTAGCTGATGTATCCTGTATGTGGAGTGATTCTGCATTGTTGGAGTTTGCTTAAGTGATATAATTAGAATGGAGGTCATACAGAAAGCAAGGTAGCTTCTGTGATCGATTTATCTAGCACCAAATCCCAAATAATACCACTTTAATTGTTTGGCAAATCATCACAAGGAGGAATAGAATTGAGATAATTATTAGAAGAATGAGAGGCATAAAAAGAACTTTTTCACGCAGAGGATTATTAGAGGACTGCTTTATATACTAAGGAGATTACAAGTGAGACTCCTTTCAACTCTGAGAGAAGTTCCTTTACTTTAGGTCCAACAGCTGCAGCTGTCTTTCAGTCAGTTTATCCAAAGGAGAAGTTAGTCTTGGGAACAAGATGTCAAAAGTATTAAAGCAGTTTGTTTGTAGCGTCTGACACCATTTGGCTGTTAATGGAGCAGTAACAATTGTGAATCACACCCACAGCAGTGTGGATAGAAATGAACATGCGTGGTTGATGTCAAGAAAGAACTTGAATGTCTATAGCACCTCTCATAACCTCATTGGCTTCACAGCCAATGAAGTGCTTTTGAAGTGTAGTCACTATTGTACTGTAGGGAAATGCAGCAGCCAATTTGCACACAGCAAGCTCCTAACAGCAATAGTATCATAAATGACCAGATAATCTGTCTGAGTGATGTTGGTTGTGAGATAAATATTGACCAGGTCACTGGGAGAACTCCCTTGCTCTTCTTCAAAATGGTGTCCTGGGATCTGTAACATCCAGCTGAGAGGGTCTTGGTTTAATGTCTCGTCTAACAGTGCAGCACTCCCTCCGTACTGCACAAGATTCTCAGCCTAGATTTTATGCTTAAGTCTCTGAAGTGAGAGTTGAACCCACATCTTCTGGCTCAGAGGCAAGAGAGCTGCCCACTGAGCAAAAGTAACTTTCATTTTGTTAAGTTGTAAACAGTATGTTATTCCTGTCCAGGAAGCCAGAAAATGCTGGAAATACTCAACAGTTCAGGCAGCAGCTATGGAGAAAGAAACAGTGTTAACATTTCATGTTGGTGACTTTTAATCAGAGCTAGAAAAATGATGTAACATAAGAGATGTAACAGGTTTAAAGCAAGTACAGAGGCAGGGAAAGGGTTGGGGGAAGAACAAAAGGGAAGGTCTGTGATCGGGTGGAAGGCAGGCAAGTTTAAATAACAAAAGGGATGATGGTGCAAGACAAAAAAGGGTGATAATAGGAAAAGTAAAGAAATAGGGGAGGTGTAAACAGGAACAGCAGAATTGATACCAACAACTGCCATCTGAAAAAAAGTGCAGGTAGAGGTTATGATCTGAAATTGTTGAACTCAATGTTGAGTCTCTAATGGAAAGACGAAATCAAGCAACGCCTCGATTTTAAAATTCTCGTTCTTGTTTTCAAATCCCTCCATGGCCTCACCCCTTCCTATCTCTGTAATCTTCTCCAGTTCCACAACCCTCTGAGATATAACAGCACCCATCTAATTCTGGCATCTTGAATATCCCCAATTTTAACTGCTCCTTCAGCTGTGCCTTCAGCTACCTAGGCCCTAAACTCAGAAATTCCCTCCCTACACCTCTCCACCTCTCTGGCTCTTTTTCTTCCTTTAAGATGCTCCTTAAAACCTATCTCTGCGACAAAGCATTTGGTCATCTGCCTGAATATGTGGCTCAGTGTCTAATTTTGCTTTGTAAATCTCCTGTGAAGCGCCTTGGGATATTTTATTACATTAAAGACACTATATAAATGTAAGTTGTTGTTGTTCCTTGAGGTTACATTGAGCTTCATTGGAACCGTGTAGGAGGCTGAGGACTCAAAGGTCAGAGTGTGGGTGAGGGGGAGAATTAGAATGACCGGCAATGATACTGGGGATTCTGTTCTTTCAAGGGAATTTCCTAACGGCTTGTCTTGACACTGATTTACAGTGACTGAATAAATCAAATTCCATTCTTATTACATGGGATTCCAGGGTTTTTCCTGGTATTTTCTGTATTGAATTGCACAATAATGTCCCTTTACAATTAGACCCAGAGCTTGCAGTGACCAGTCATATTCCTTCCTTAATGTGCAGGATTTTGCACCAATTGTTTTTGCGGGTGAGTTCTGTGATTCTGTGTGTTTTCCCACTTGGATCTGTGGCCCTACTAAAACATTACTTTGAACAAGAATATGTGTATAATTGGTTGGTGGGTTTTCACCAAAAAGAAAAGTCTTTTTTGCAATGGGTTGTGCCTCACTGACCCAATTGTACAGACTGCTGGTGGTAAAAGTAAATATCTGTGAGTAAATGAGGACACTGATGGTCTGATTTAGGGTGGAATCTTGTAATTGGGTTTTCTTCCATTTTGAGTTATTGTTGGGGGCAGGAATTCATTCAAAAAAAAGATTGCTGAAGTCAGACCAAAGTACTATCTACAATTTTTCTACAGAAATTGATCTCTGGTTTAAAATAGCAGGGGAGCAGGCATCCTCGCTAGTGGACAACATAGTAGCATAACGAAGACTGCAAAATGGTAGCCCAAAAGGAAAAGATAGACTTGCATTTCTATAGCACCTTTCATGAGCTCAGGACATCCCAAAGTGCTTTACAGCCAATGAAGTTCTTTTGAAGTGTAGTTACTGTTGTATTGTAGGAAATGAGGCAGCCAATTTATACTCAGCAGGCTCCCACCACAGCAATGAGATAATAACCAGACAATCTGTTTCAGTAATGTTGGTTGTAGGATAAATATTGGACAGGATACTGAGAAGATCTCCCCTGCTGTTCTTCGAATAGTGCCATGGGATCTTTTATGTCCACCTGAGAAGGCAGACGGTACCTTGGTTTAATGGTTCATCCAAAAAATGGCATTTGGCTGCCAGTTTCAAGTGGTGCCCTGGACATCGTATTGGGTTCTGCAGTGTCCATATGCGCCCAAAAAATGTGCAATCAAATTTCTCGGCTGTTGCCTTTAATATTTTGAATTAATGGCTTGACGATTTCAGGTATTTGTCTTTCATATTCCAAATATTGCCTTCAATATTCATAAAATTACAGCACAGAAACAGGCCATTTGGCTGGTGTATATGCTCCACACAAACCTCCTCCCATTCTATTTACTTCATCTATAACAGATCCTTTTCTATTCCTTTCTCCCTCCTGTACTTATCTAGCTTTCCCTTAAATGCTTCTATGTTATTCACCTCACATGCTTCTTGTGGTCGTGGATTCTACATTTTTATCACTCGCAGCTTTCCAACTAAAGTTGTTGATATTCTAGATACTGTCTTTAATCGCTCCAAATGGTGCCCTTCAATAGTTACACCTTTGCTGATACCCAGTTAACTTCACTCCTGTTAATTCAAAATCATCTTTTTCCTTAAACAAAAAACACAATTATCCAGAAGTTTGAAATTAGCAATTTTTAATGAACCAGCACTTCTGCAAATATCTCTGTGTATAAACTTGCTGGGATACAGTTCCTAACATTTGGGTATCTGTAATTAGGTATTTAAATATTTTTGATTTTAATAGATAAGGAAATGCTGTAGCAGTGTGATTGGCTGTTCAATGCAGGTTAATTATTAATAGGACTGTTCCTATTAGTCTTTGATTGCAAACTGAGAGTTTGTACAGCTCGTTACATCATTGTAACACAAGATTCTCAGTATTGACTAGTATTTTGAGGTAAAGGAAGAGTATTATGTCAGTGCATGTTTTCTTAAATGTTTATGATGCTTTATAGACCATATAAACTTCCTGCCACATTCTGGATTTAACAGGCAGCAGACTTACTCCCAAGCTGTGTGGAACTCGCCAGGGTCACCAAGTTGAGTGCACAGCGGGAAGAGTCTCTTCAGTGTAACTGACAAGCTGGGAAAGCTTTGATCAGTGAAATTGAAGAGCTCCAGCCATGGCCATTGAGAGACTGCTGTTCAAAGCACTTCTTCTCTCTGAGAGGGCAACACTGCTTGACATGTGATTGTCAACTGTTTGGAAGTCACTTCACCTGTCTAGCACTTCACTCACCTTCAGCTGCACTTCTCTGCTGTCAGCCTTCACCACAGCATGGGAGCAGCTGATGCAGCTTCACCCTGCACCCCTGATGAGGGATAAGAGCAGCAGCAACATGAACACCAACAGCACCAGCAGCAGCAGTAACACCAGCAGCAGCACCAGCTGCCTTCTCCCCAGCTGCATGCCCCTCCACATGGCAGAGGGGATGGACAATGAGATACAGCTGGAAGGAGGCAAGACACCCAACACTGGGTCTACAGGCAGAGTATCCGCTCTCTCAACATATCTGAGCACCAGTGCCTCAGGAGGCGCAGGCTCTAACGGCAGGTCACTGCTGACATCTGCAGCCTCCTGCAACAAGATGTCCTTCCCAGTGGAGCAGGTGGGCACAAATTGTCAGTGGAGCAGGTGGGTGCTGGAGGACCACCCCCCCCCCCCCACCCCCCACCCCCTACCCCAGCTCTCTGCCTCTCCCTGAGCTTGTGTGCTCTCTCCTCCTGAAAGGAGAAAAAACAGAGAGGTGTGAGTGTGAGTAATGGCTTGTATGGAGAGGAATAAGTGCAACATTTGTGGAGGGTGACTATGAGGTATGGGTGTGAGAGGGCAATAGGATGAGTGTGAGTGTTATTCACATGGGGATGTGAGGAGGTGCCTGGAGAGAGAGGAATGAGTGGAGCAACAAGGTGTGTTGTTCTGAGGCGGTTGTGCAGGGGAATGCTGGGAAAGTCAGAGTGTGGGGCTTGGCACCTGGAAGTATTCTGCTGCTCACCTTTCCCGCCCTCCTGAAGCCCTGAATCCTCTTGGGGCACTGTCTCCAGGTTGAAGGGACCGCACTCCTGCTGCTGACTGCCTCAGGCACTTCCATCCATGCCTGCGTGGTTGGAGAGGTTGTCCTCTTCCTCCCATCCTTGGGAGAGTTCCCTTCACTGCAGTCCCTTAGATCCCACAGCAGGATCTCCAGGTAAGAGGGAGAGACCTGGGAAGCAGGTCCTGTAGTTGCTGCAGCCTCAAAAATCCAAGTGCTGGTGAGCCTTTGTAACCCATGCCAGAGTCCCTTTAAATAGAAATCCTTCCTTTGATAGTCCAGCATATGATCCCGCCCGCCCTCTCTGATCGGTCAGGGGACCCAGAAATGGGACACTAATGCTGTGGCTCAGTTAAAGAGCCAGGGAAAAGCCCGCTGAAGTGTCCAACGGGTTCCTGATACGCTACCGGTCTCACTATTCAGGCAAGGACCAAGTTTTTAAAATTCCACCCTCCGTCTTCAATAATCTTGGACTCTGCGCCCATTTCCACCCAAAGGGGTCCAAATGTTGTGGGTTTGATTCCCATTCCCTGGACTTGAGTCCAGGCCAATATTTATCCCTTAACCAACATCATTAAAACAGATTATCTGGTAAATTATCACATTGTTGATTGTAGGTGCTTGCTGTGTGCAAATTGCCTGTTGTATTTCCTACATTACAACAGTGACAACATTTCAAAAGTATTTCATCAGCTGTAAAGTGCTTTGGGTCATATAGAGATCATGAAAGGTGCCATCAAAATCCAAGATTTTTTACTCTCTTTCCTTCATCAAGCTCTTGTCTCCACAATTCCTCAACACCAGTTTGGGTGCTGTATTTTGTGAGTTTTATCTCTCCAAATCAATTTGTGCTCCAAGTTCACAGGTCTCATGGGTCATGGAGGGGCTGATTGGTGTTGCTTTCTCTATGCGTTCCTCTGTTTAAAAAACTGTAATATGCATAAGCTCATAGAATGTTCAATAAAATATTTAATGTACATTGTTTTGAGATGAAGTGTTGTAGAGATATGACCCCTGATAATACATGACTAGTTATCAGTAACCTTTAGAAGTTGATATCCGTGCAACAAAGTATAGGACAGAGGCCATAAAATCAAGAGAAGGGTCATGAATAAATTCAGTAATACCATGCTGCCAGTGGGAATCTTTGTTTTAAATTCAGTCTTGGTTTGTCGATATTGCTGGCAAGGCCAGTATTTATTGCCCATCCCTAATTGCCCTTGAGAAGATGATGGTGAGCTGCCTTCTTGAACCGCTGCAGTCCATGTGGGGTAGGTACACCCACAGTGTTTCCACCAGGAGGGAGTTCCAGGATTTTAACCCAGAGAAGGAATGGCAACATATCTCCAGGTCAGGCTGGAGGGGACTCTGTCCCTAAAGGGAGCGGGGGCCAGTGAAAGGGTTTCAATGCTGTCATTCCAATTCCCTTTCTGACCTGGAAAAATAGGAGCCAAAGATCATAAACAAAACGATGGACTTTGTGCAGTTAGAAACAGATCATTTGGCACTAGGTGAACAAACTGAACAGGTGCACATTATTCTGGGAAGGTAATTTAAAACTTCTTAATGCGGAACAATGTTGTATTGACTACCATAATAAGCTTTTCATTAAAAAAAATCCTTCCTGCCTCTGTCAATTCATTCACATATGAATTGCTAGCCAAGGAAAGCCCAAAGTCCATCTCGTTTGCCTTCTACCATCCTGGTAGTCACATGATACAATGATAGTGGACTAATCATTGGCAATCAATCTCTATCAAGTAGAATAAACAGGCCCAGACATGAGACAAGGAAAATCCCCAGTGTTAGAGAGCTTTGGGAATCATATGTCCAAAGTAACCCAATCCTGCTACACTTACCACGTCATATCTCATATTACTCATAGACTGTATTACAAAAACGTTATCTTCCAGAATATCTTCTGGGGCGGCACAGTGGCTAGCACCTCAGCCTCACAGCTCCCGGGACCCGGGTTCAATTCTGGGTACTGCCTGTGCGGAGTTTGCAAGTTCTCCCTGTGACTGTGTGGGTTTTCACCGGGTGTTCCGGTTTCCTCCCACTGCCAAAGACTTGCAGGTGATAGGTAAATTGGCCATTGTAAATTGCTCCTAGTGTAGGTAGGTGGTAGGGAAAATGGGATTACTGAAGGGTTAGTATAAATGGGTGGTTCTTGGTCGGCACAGACTCGGTGGGCCGAAGGGCCTGTTTCAGTGCTGTATCTCTAAATAAAAAAATCGACTTTGCTTTTGCTCGCAGCTTCTATGTGCCCCTTACCACTCGCTGACTGAAGGGTCAGCCTGTTCCACACCCCTGTCATGATCGATCTGTAACTCACTGCTGGGCAATGCAAGAGAGCAGCCTGAGGTGATATACACTGCCAGTTTATTTGCCTCTGTAATGGGAAGCATCTGACTTTGTTTAAGTGATGCCCTCTTCCAACTTTCTCAGGTTTATGAAATCATGGTGCTGGATGTCCTCAATTTAAATAAATAAATTGCTGCCAAGTCAGAACACCAATCTGGTGCTCCACCCAACAAGCTGAAAGTGAAAATTAGTCTTTTCTGTATCCTCAGTTCTACACCAGATAGTAAATTCAAAATCTCTTGCAGTATCTTCACTGTCTACTTGTTGATTCTCTGACAACAACAGAAAGTATAATTTTCCTTGCAGAAGATTTTCAGGAAGTCACATTTACAATTTTAGGTGGAAAGGTGATTATATTAATTTCCTTTTTTTGTGAAGCAACTATTCCTCATATCTTTACATTTTTCCCTTGGAGAGAACAAAGTGAAGTAATGGGAGTTTAGAATGGTGTTTTTGTTATTTTTATATCGCCAGACTCTTCCCAAGGAGAACAGTGTGAGTAGTGGAAGGATTTACAGGCTGATTAACAGTCTGACAGGTCGTGATGGGAACGCTCTTTCCATGGCCATAGGCACTAGCCAATAGGGTGTCCTATACAGTGGGAAGATTTATGGGCTCCCACAACCCATACGATGATGGGGAAGGGTCGGGTGGATTGGATGCAGGTATCCCTTTGGATGTTAATCCAGAATTCAGAGCCAGAGCTCTAGTGTCCACTAGTCGGGACTATCTAGACCGAGCATCAGGAACACCTTCTAGATCAGAGGCAGGAATACTTCTTCTTTGGCCTCCTTGTCTCGAGAGACAATGGGTAAGCGCCTGGAGGTGGTCAGTGGTGTGTGGAGTAGCGCCTGGAGTGGCTATAAAGGCCAATACTAGAGTGAACAGACTCTTCCACAGGTGCTGCAGAAAAAATTGGTTGTCGGGACTGTTACACAGTTGGCTCTCCCCTTGCGCTTCTGTCTTTTTTCCTGCCAACTGCTAAGGAATACTACACTGAGCCAAAGGCTAATTCTTGTGTTGCTACTGGTAAAGAAAGATTTGCATTTCTGTAACACCTTGCACAAGCTCAGGATGTGTCCCAAACTGTTTCACAGTCAATGTAGTATTTTTGAAGTGCACTCATTGTTGTAATGTAGAAACATAGTAGACAATTTGCACACAGCAAGATCCCAAAGACAGTAGTAAAATGATTGACCAGATAATCAGTTTCAGTGATGTTAGTTGAGGGTTAAATATTGACCAGGACACCGGGAGAACTCCCCTGCTTTTCCTCAAATAATTCCACGGGATCTTTTACGTCCACCTCAGAAGGTAGATGGAGCCTCAGTCTTATTTACCATCGCATCTGAAAAAGGACACCGCCGGCAGTGTGGCATTCCCTTCGTGTCAGCCCAGATTACATGCTGAAGTCTCTGGAGTGGGATATGAACCCATGACACTCTGATTCAGAGGTATAAATGTCACGTCCTGAGCCATGGCTAACATGTGTAAATCAGCTTACTGTTGCGTGGTAGTTTGATTCAGTTGGCAACACTTTTGTCTCTACATCAGCAGGCCATGGGATGGAGCCCCATTCCAGGACTTCAGCACACAACATATGCCATCACTTCAGCACTGAGGGAGTGCTGTACTGTCGGAGGTTCCGTCTTTTGGATGAGATGTTAAACCAAGGCTCTGGTTGTAAAAAATTCCAGAAGACTATTTCAATATTTGAAGACAATCAGGGGAGTTCTCCTTGCCATCTGGCTAACATTTGTCCTTCAACCAAAAACTGATCAAATGGTCATTCATCTCATTTGCTGATTGTGGGATCTTGCTGTGCACAAATTGGTTGCTGCATTGGCCTATGTTAGAGGCATTGGCTGTAAAGTGCTCTGCAATATTCTTAAGATGTGCAAAGGCCTATGTAAATGCAAGGTCTAAGTGGAACGAAATTAAGAAAAAACTGGAATAAAACCAGAGAATGCCTGATGTGTATCGAGCGTTCATGTCGGGGGATAAAGTGACGTGAGATGAATGAACCTACATGAAAAGTATGCCATCCTTCTCCTCGGCACCCTGTGAACCTCAGGTCTGAACATGGACTCCAGCAACATCAGACCACAGCTGGCTCTCTCTATTGTCTGGCTTTCTCCTCCCAACTTTCTTTCACTTTTCTTATTAGGGTTTTCATTGTCACACCTTTCCATTGCCTGAAGTGAGCTGATTTCACCTCCTTTTGTCCTTCCACTGCCTGAGGTGGCCGTTGAATATTTATTCTGAATCACCTGTTCACAGGTTGTTACAGCGTAATCACAGGAGTCAACATTCCTAACTTCAGGTGTTTCACTGTTGAGCTTACATTTCCCACCCCACTACATGTTTGATTTGTTAAGTGCTGTAGAGTGATGTCACCTGTCTTCCAGTTTTTATGAACATATAAACAATGACAGACAGGGAGAAACCATTTGCTCCATCCAGCCTGTCCCACACAACTGTAACAGCCCCGACAAACAAATTTTTCTGCAGCACCTGTGGAAGAGCTTGTCACTCTAGAATTGGCCTTTATAGTCACTCCAGGCGCTGCTCCACACACCACTGACCACCTCCAGGCGCTTACCCATTGTCTCTCGAGATAAGGAGGCCAAAGAAGGATATATATACCTACCAGCCTCCTGTTTTGTTCAAGTGTCCAAGGCAGGAATTCACGTAAGGCCTAAAACAGCTTCTGCATGTCCCACTGTGATTATTACTGCAGTGCAAACGCAGCCTCTGATTGACTGCAACACCTTTCCACTCGAATCTGTCCTCTTTTCAATGATCAACAAGCAGCAACATATTTCTGGGGCCATTAACATTCCAGAAATGGTGACATTTCTCTCTGATTAATCCCACGGTCATGGGTTAACACAAGTAAATTTAAGATGCTTTTTTATTTGTGAGGTTGTTGCACTAATATGCTAATTTGTTATAGTTTGTCATTATATACCCTTCAGTAGTTTCTTTGTGCTGTGAAGTGATATATATCTGCACGTATACTGCATCAATGTCCAATTAAACAGATCAATGGCTGCTCCTTTCATGAGGGCACCGACATCTCCTATATCTTCATAACTAAACCGTTAACAGTTCAAAGAAACAGAAAAAAGAAAGACCATTTTTAATGCCCTTATGATTTTTCTCCCGCGATTGCTCAGAGCAGTGTCCAGGAGATTAATGTTTAATTCCTGGAGGGCTAGAAATCTTATTCAAGTCCCACCCTTGGATAACATAGGTTGGCACTTCAGTGCAATACTGAGGGAGTGCTGTATTACTAGAGAAGTTGCCTTTAAACATAAGAAAGAATACCAAGGTACTACATGCAGAAGAGCAAGGGAAGTTGTCCTGGCCAATATTTGTCCCCCAATGCAAAATACCTGGTCGTTTATCTCACTGCTGTTTGTGGGATCTTGCTGTGTGCAGAATGGCTGCTGTGTTTCCTACAATATAACCGTGACTATATAGGTTGTCAACTTTGGCTAAGTGGGTGGCATTTTCACCTGAGCCAGAAGGTCACAAGTTCAAGCCCACCTCCAGAGCACAAAATCTAAGTTGACAGTGCAGTGCAATACTGAGGAAGTGCTGCATTGTCGAAGGTGTTTTAAAATTCTTTCCAAGGGATGTGGGCGTCACTGGTTAGGCCAGCATTTATTGTTCATCTCTAATTGTCCATGAGAAGGTGGTGGTGAGCCACCTTCTTGAACTGCTGCAGTCCCTGGGGTGTAGGTACACCCACAGTGTTTAGGAAGGGAGTTCCAGGATTATGACCCAGCGACAGTGAAGGAACTGCGATATAGTTCCAAGTCAGGATGGTGTGTGACTTGGAGGGGAACTTGCAGGTGGTGGTGTTCCCATGCATCTGCTGCCCTTGTCCTTCTAGTTGGTAGAGGTCACGGGTTTGGAAGGTGCTATTGAAGGAGCCTTGGTGCATTGCTGCAGTGCATCTTGTAGATGGTACACACTGCTGCCACTGTGCATCGGTGCTGGAGGGAGTGAATGTTTGTGGATGGGGTGCCAATCAAGTGGGCTGCTTTGTCCTGGATGGTGTTGAGCTTCTTGCGTGTTGTTGGAGCTGCACCCATCCAGGCAAATGGAAAGTATTCCATCACACTCCTGACTTGTGCTTTGTAGATGGTAGACAGGCTTTGGGGAGTCAGGAGGTGAGTTACCTGCCGCAGAATTCCTAGCCTCTGACCTGCTATGGTAGTCACAATATTTATATGGCTACTCAGTTCAGTTTCTGGTCAATGGTAACCCCCAGCCCTCACCCCCACCCCTCCGCAGGATTTTAATAGTGAGCGATTCAGCCATGGTAATGCCATTGAATATCATGGGGAGTTGGTTGGATTCTCTGTTGCTGGAGATGGTCAGTACCTGGCACAAATGCAACTTGCCACTTATCAGCTGTCTTTTAGATGAGACGTTAAACTGTGACCCTGTCTGCCCTTTCAGGAGGAGGTAACAGATCCCATGGCACTATTTTGAAGAAGACTAGGGGTGCTTTCCCTGGTGTCCTGGCCAATTTTTATCCCTCAACCAACATCACTAAACCAGATTATCTGGTAATTATCACATTGCTGTTTGTGAGAACTTGCTGTGCAATTTAACCGCTGCGTTTCCCTACACTACAACAGTGATTACACTTCACAAGCGATTCATTCCTGAGGACCTGAAAGGCCCAATATAAATACAAGATTTTTCTTTTCTTTCCCTTCTTCAGACATCTTCTAGTTTAACTGACTGTCTAAGCTTGCTACAGATACATCACAATAGCAAGAGATTACCTTCGAACAAAGCCTGAATGAACTTTACTTGCCCCCCGCACCCTCCCTCATATGCCCTTTGGGATTAGGCCCCTGAAATGTGAATACAGATGTTGTTTCAGCTGCATTGTTGCTACCCACGTGCCATGTAATTGAAGTCTTTGGCCTTTTGACTGGGTTGCTGGGAACAATCTAAAGCACAATTGGCCTTTTGATTGGTCTGTAAATTGACAGCTTGCCAAAAAATGGCCATTTCTTGTTTTGCTGTGAGTCAAACAAATGAGATAAACATATATTCCAAGTGTTTGAAAAAGATTCAAAAACACAGCACATCTTTATATCATGAGTGTCATTCTCCATAATATTGTATGAAATGATCTTGGATGACTGAAGCAAGGACATGGTTTAAAAATAGGATTTTAATCTGGGTTTTGAGTCCTGATGCTCTCCAGGTGAGCGCAAGGCATCCTGGGAAACTTAAGAATTGGACAGGTGAAATACTGCGGTTTGTTAATTTTTTAGAACATTTGCAAGTAAACAACCAACAAATAAAAATACAATAAGCCTTTAGCAAAAAAGCATAGAGTTGTCGTAAAGAAAATGCAATTCTTGTCAGATTTTAGGGTAGCAAATCACAGCAGGAAAATTATTGAATTTTACAGTAGAGAATGTTAACCAGAAAGCCCAGTGGAGGCCTTAGGATCCATGGGGATTTGAGATGGTAAGCAGTGAAAGATCATTTCCACTGGTTGGTGAATGAGTGACACAGGAGCAGAGACTGAGGATCACCAGAAGAGTGAAGGGGCAGTTAGAAGAAATGCTTTCACTCAGTGGCTTATTCTTTTTTTCAGAGATACAGCACTGAAACAGGCCCTTCGGCCCACCGAGTCTGTGCCGATCATCAACCACCCATTTATACTAATCCTATACTAATTCCATATTCCTACCACATCCCCACCAGTCCCTATATTTCCCTACCACCTACCTATCCTAGGGGTAATTTATAATGGCCAATTTACCTATCAACCTGCAAGTCTTTTGGCATGTGGGAGGAAACCTGAGCACCCGGAGGAAACCCACACAGACACAGGGAGAACTTGCAAACTCCACACAGGCAGTACCTGGAATTGAACCCGGGTCACTGGAGCTGTGAGGCTGCGGTGCTAACCACTGCGCCACTGTGCAATGTTTCACAACAAGGTACAGTTGAGGCAGAGACTAAATAGGAAGTGGACAATTATTGGAAAAGGAAAGGGGAATGGGCAGGGAAATGGGATGGGTATAGACAGCTCTATGTTGTACTGTCTCCAATTCTATGCTAATAGGGAATCAAGAGATTGGCCTTCCATGTTCTGCTATGAAAACTTAGGTACCAGTTGCAAATAGGGCTGTTTTTGCTTAGTTAAAATTATTTTCTCTATGCAATTAAATAGGTTGTGATTTTTGTTAGGCAAGGGTATTAAGGGATTTGGAACTAAGTTGGTAAATGTAATTAACATGCAGATCAGACATGATCTAATTGAATGGCACAACAGGCTAGAGGGGCTGAATGGCCTTCCTATGAGAAAATTTCAAAGATGAGGGTTAATCCATGGGGTTTAGATGTAATCAGCTGCAAAGACAAATTTAGGTAGTTTATGAAATACTTTATGCTGCATGGAGGTTAAATTAACAAGGTTCATTTTACCTGGCTAGTGTCTAAAACTGGCTTTCTAATGCCCCTTAATATCATATTATGCTTTAGGTAATTTATGCATGTTTTCTTAAGCTTCCTAACTCCAGTGTTCCTGTTACTTACAATACTTTATAGGTTTATTTATGCAAACTCTGCTGTTTCCCGTTGTTCTCACATTCCCAAAGTTGCTCTTCAATGGTTGCTGATGACAAGCTGAATGTGAGCAGCCGAGGGAACCGCTCTCCCTCTCATTCCCTGTGGGAGTGGAGCACTGAGTGACGGTCACTCCTTCTCTGCTTACTGCCTCCCTGCGACTGCATGGCTGGACTACGGCACTCACCATTCATCCCATCACCCCTTCAGTTGCCCCATCACCCCAGTTACGTTGATGGAAAGCTTGTCACCAAGTTCATTCCAGGAAAGATAGGAAAGGAAGGAAAGGTGGAGCGGTAGCTGTATTGATAAAGGAGAACATTCGAGTGCTGGAGAGAGAGAATGTCCTCGAGGGATCGAGGACAGAATCTATTCGGTTAGAGCTAAGAAGCATTAAAGGCAACATTACATTGCTAGGTCACCAACTAGTGGGAGGATATAGAGGAACACATTTGCAAGAAAATTACAGAGAAGTGCAAGAATTATAGAGCAGCTATAATTATCCTAATATAGACTGTATAGATAGTAATAGTGTAAAAATGGATAGCAAATGTGAGGTAAGAGTTTCTAGAGTGTGTTCAGGAGAATTTTCTACATCAGTATGTTTACAGTCCAATGAGGAAGGAGGCATTGCTGGATCTGGTTCTGGGGAATGATGTGGTTCAAGTGGATCAAGTGGATCAAGTGTCAGTAGGGGAACATTTAGGGTACCGTGATCATAGTATCATAAGATTTAGGTTCGCTATGGAAAAGGACAAGCAGAAATCCAGAATAAAGATAATTAATTTGGGGAGGGGCAACTTCAATGGAGTGAGAATGGATCTGGCCCAAGTAAATTGGGATCAAAAATTGGAAGGCAAAATTGTAATTGAACCATGGGCTGCTTTTAAAGAGAAGAGAGCTTGGGTACAGTCAAGGCACATTCCCACGAGGGGAAAAGGTAGGGCAAACAGATACAGAGCTTCTTAATGACGAAAGAGATGGAGAGTAAGATGAAGCAGAAAAAGGATGCATATGACAGATGTCAGGTGGATAATACAATTGAAAACCAGGCTGAAAATAGAAAGCTCAGAGAGGAAGTTAAAAAACAAATAAGAGAAGCAAGGAAACAGTATGAAAAGAGATTTGCGGTTGATGTAAAAGGGAATCTAAAAGTGTTCTCTAGGCATATAAATAGGAAAAAGGCAAAAGGAGGAGTGGGGCCAGTTAGGGACCTAAAAGGGGATTTACGTATGAGGGCTGAGGTACTAAATGAATACTTTGCATCTGTCTTTACCAAGCAAGAAGATGTTGCCCAAGTCATGATGGAAGAGGAGGTTGTTGAGACACTGGATCTAAAAATTGATAAAGAGGACATATTGGATCGGCTGGCTGTATTTAAGATACTTCGGAAATTAAGGGTAGAAATTGCAGAGGCACTGGCCATAATCTTCCAAACCTACTTGGATACAGGTGTGATGCCAGAGAACTGGAGAATTGCAAATGTTACACCCTTGTTTAAAAAATCATGTAAGGATAAGGCCAGCAACTACAGGCCAGTCAGTTTAACCTCAGTGGTGGGAAAGATTTTAGAAACGATAATTTGGGACAAAATAATCGCTTGGACAAATGTGGATTAATTAAGGAAAGCCAGCACAGAGTTGTTAAGGACAGATCATATTTAGAACCATAGAACCTTGGAAAAATTACAACCATTCAGCCCGTCGTGTCCGTGCCAGCTGAAAAAACTAGCCGCTCAATCTAATCCCACCTTCCAGCACCTGGTCCATAGCCTTGCCAGTTACAGCACTTCAGGTGCATGTCCAGGTACCTTTTAAAAGAATTGAGGGTTTCTGCCTCCACCATCATTCCTGGCAGTGAATTCCAGACACCCACCACCCTATGGGTGAAAAAGTTTTCCCTCATCTCCCCTCTAATCCTTCTACCAATCACCTTAAATCTGTGCTCCTAGGTAATTGACCTCTCCGCTAGGGGAAACAGGTCCTTCCTGTCTACTCTATCTAGGACCCTCATAATTTTGTACACCTCAATTATTTAATTATTGTTAATTATTTAACTAACTTGCTTGAAGTTTTTGATGAGGTAACAGAGAAGGTTGATGAGAGTAATGCAGTTGATGTGAAGTACATGGACTTCCAAAAGGCATTTGATAAAGTGCCACATAACAGGCTTGTCAGCAAAGTTAGAGCCCATGGAATAAACAGGACAGTAGCAGCAGTACGAAATTGGCTGAGTGACAGGAAACAGGGAGTAGTTGTGAATGATTGTTTTTTGGAATGGAGGGAGGTATATAGTGGGGATCCCCAGGGGATAGTTTTGGGACCCCTGCTTTTCTTGATAGATATTAATGATCTAGACTTGGGTGTACAGGGCACAAATTCAAAGTTTGTAGATTACACAAAACTTGGAAGTATTGTGAACTGTTAGAAGGATTGTGATATACATCAAGATAGGCTGGTGGAATGGGTGGACAAGTAGCAGGTGAAATTCAATGTAGAAAAGTATGAAGTGATTCATTTTAGTAGGAAGAATGAGGAGAGGCAATATAAATTAAAGGATACAATTCTAAATGGTGTATAGGAGCAGAGGGACCTGGAGGTATATGTGCACAAAACATTGAAGGTTGCAGGGCAAGTTGAGAAACCGGTTAATAAAGCATACGGGATCCTGGGCTTTATAAGTAGGGGCATAGAGTACAAAGATGAGGAAGATATGATAAACCTGTATTTAAACAAAAGCTGATTTGGTCTTAACTGGAATATTGTGTCCAGTTCTGGGCACCACACTTTTGGGAGGATGTTAAGGCATTAGAGAGCCTGTAGAAAAGATTCATGAGAATGGTTCCAGGGATGAGACACTTCAGTTATGTGGATAGATTGGAGAAGCTGGGCCTGTTTTCCTTTGAGAAGAGATAATTAAGAGGAGATTTGTTAGAGGTGTTCAAAATAGTGGGGGTCTGGACAGAGTAGATAGGGAGAAACTCTTCCCATTGTCCGAAAGATCTAGAACCAGAGGACATGGATTTAAGGTGATTGGCATGAGAAGCAACACCGACGTGAGGAAAAACTTTTTTACGCAGCGAGTGGTTAGGATCTGGAATTCACTGCCTGAGAGTGTGGTGGAGGCAGGTTCAAATGAGGTCTCCAAAAGAGAACTGAATAATTATCTGAAGAGAAATAAATTTGCAGGGCTACGGCGAAAAGGCAGGGGCGTGGGGCTACGGGAGTTGCTCTTGCAGAGAACCAGCATGGACACGACGGGCTGAATGGCCTCTTTCTATGTTGTAAGCATTCTATGATTCTATGGTTACTTATTGGTCAATATGCTTGATGGTTAACTGGCTCCTGAAGATACTCTGTCACATTGCCACCTTCGCAGAGCAACTAGATGGGCAATACATGTCGACCTTGCCAGTGACGTCCACATGCCGGGAGTGAATTTTACAAAATACAGAGTGAATATTGACACCACTGTATTAGCTACTGAGTTAGAGGCAGGGTGGGACTTGTGGTTTTAATTTTTGGGAGTCTCTGACCTCATAAGCGAAACTGCAGCAAAGTCTCCTGGGTACAGCAGGATTATTTCTCTAGCCAAATGCTGTGAGTGGAGGAATGTTACATGGTGCAAATTATGTGTGTAAAATCAATCCCAGTGTGGTTTCCAGGTGTGATTGACTGGGTAATTATTCAGTCATCTCCATTCTGGCCAGCACTTGTGGTGCTGCTATATGCAGCCTAAAAAAAATGTACATTGTTATCACCATTTTGCTTGTTAGTTTCTATTTGGTCAGTACACTTCCACAACTAAATATTAACTCATGCTGGTAATAGGGTGAAAAACCACCTAGCTTCAGCAGCATGCGGTCCTGGAGATTTTAACAAAGCAGTTTGGGAAGGGCATGTAGATGGGCACGGGTATGATGGTTGAACAATCGGATTCCAAGGTGGGTAAGAGGATCAAGAAGAGTCAGAAGATGGCAGCTGCAGGAATGTTCTCTCTGCCACATGTGTGCTCTTTCAATGTAACCTTGTACTAAATGCACTTCCCATCTCACATATAACTTTACAACCCTGGCAGGCAGTCTGTTTCAGCATGTCTATCAGCTCCAATCACACTCCAGCCTCTCTCAGCCCCCATCTTAACTTTCACAAAACCAGCAAGCAGATCTACCACTTGGTGGTAGGGGAGGTATCCGAGAACCAAGGTTGGAAGAGGGGTTGGCAGGAGCTGAAGCTCATAGACTGTATACAAGTATCTCTGTTCCAAGCAGATGTGCACCGATCATAAGCTGGTAGACAAGTGACACCAGGTTATGATTTAAAACTGGCTGTTACTGAATGAATATTACTTGCAGCTTCTTGGTTGCTGACTTTGGTGTGCCTACCATTTTGGAAAAGCTTTCTGGAGGTAGATGTGGCCACACGCCCTGCTGCTCCCTCATGCTGCTCAGCGAGTGTGATTTATTGCCACCCTGACATTGCTCAGTTCCAGATGACCTCAGATTTCTGAGACCTGGATTCCATCCAGTTTTGATGGGATAATTGATGGATGCACTCCAGTGGAACAGTGTTTATTGTGACAAAAAAATGAAGCATGGAAGTCTTCGCTGGGAAAAACAGTGGAACAGTGAAGAAACAGTTTAACCGCTCCCTCTGATTCTTGCAGGTTTATTTTCCTATGCTGTTAAGATTCTTTGCTCTCCTCAGTGCCTGATACCATTTTCCACCTGAAAGGGATTGCAGTTGACCTATTCTCTGGGCTCTGTTGATGCTGGTGATGAGTCAGGTTGTTAGGAGGTGTGTGATAGAGTGACTTTGGATTTTGTAAAGGCGTTGACCAATTCTGTGCACTATTAGCAACACTGGAACTTTGAACACCATTCATTCAATCTAGAAAAACAGCAATTGCAGACAGCTTGAAAGAAAATCATGGCTCGAAAACCACCCTAAATATAAGCCTATGACTCATGAAAACAATTGGTTACGCTGCAAGTGCAGTAAAACATGGGCTTGTTGTAACGTAAGTGTCAGTTTGACTCAGTTGGTAAAACTTTCACCTCTGAGTCATGGGTTCAAGCCTTGCAGACATAATCTTAGTTTGAAGCTTCGGGCAGGATTTTTCCATGGACATCGGGACCCCACTGCAGAACTAAATGGGGGTTCTGGGACTGCACTTGCTGGCAGTGATGTTGACGAAGCAATCTTCCAGGAGGTGACCTCCTGATTGACCACCTCTATGTTCGAGATCCTCCAGGGGGAGGTGGGAGCTGCTGAAGTTTGTAGGGAGGCATCAGGGCTCCTCCATTCCTGGAAGCCCGCCACATGTAGGGGATATAAGAAGGGTCAAAAGGGTTAGGTCCGTCAGACCGGAGGCAAGAAGATCCCCACAGTAATGGGCACTATCCTGGTTGCAGCTGTTTATTAGTGCAGTGCCTTCCGCATTGAATGGAGCCTCTGGCTCTGAATGGCACCCCTCCCACTACCACCTGCCCCCCAGACTGCCTTTCCCGTTGCCTTTCCACCCCCGCTGCATTTTACGAGGGGCGGTGGCAGCGAGAAATGGCCCACCTACCCCAGGCCAATTAAGGCCCTTAAATAGCCAATTAACTGCCACTTAATGGCCTCCTCCCACCGACACTGGTATTTTATCAGTGGCGGGCGGGTGGCTCAGGCCCCCCAGGAGGCTGCCAGGTTTTACCTGGCGACCTCCTTGCATGCTGGGGGGTGCCCACCTGATCAGGCACTCTGTGCCCATGGAGGGCCCCCCCACAGCCCAATCTCTCCCACTGAAATACATTCCTCTCCTGCAGCTGATCCCCCTTGCCTCACTGGGGCCCAACTGATTGCCCCCGGCAAGGCCCTATGAACTGATTGGCTGGCTCTTGGCGACGGGACCTCCTGCCTCAGAGTAGTGTGACTGCCAAGCCTGGCGGAGGCGGGCTTGCCACCAACTTTTGAACTAATGGGTGGGGCCTCCCACCCAATATAAAATTCGGTTTTTTGTGTTGCTCATGGGCTACCCTGCAGATCCCAGGATGCGCCACCTTCGCCACACTGACTGGCCCCATTCAGTGCCAGTGGATATAATTAATCAGTGTTCAAGTTTTTCTCTCACCCAAATAAAGCTGCATGTGCAGCCTGAACCTTAGATTGGCACTTCTCCCACTCAGGCTGCATTTTTAATATCTAATTTATTTAAATAAAGTGATTTTTCTGGATAATATTGACAAAACCTTAGTACTAATTTCTCATTATTTGTTTTCTTTGTATATATGTCTGAGCATCTTCTTTGATATAAAATGTCCTGTGTTCTATAGGTCCACCACCTGAAACATTCACTTCCCGCACAATAGCAGCAGTGTGTACCATCTACAAGATGCACTACAGCAATTCGCCAAGACTCCTTTGACAGCACCTTCCAAGCCCATGACCTCAACCACATAGCACGACAAAGGCAGCAGATGCATGGGAACACGACCACTTGCAAGTCCCCCTCCAAGTCACACACCATCCTAACTTGGAACTATATCACTGTTCCTTCACTGTTGCTGGGTCAAAAACCTGGAACTCCCTCCCTAACAGCACTGTATGTGTACCTACACTACATGGACTGCAGCAGTTCAAGAAGGCAACTCACCACCAACTCCTCAAGGGCAGTTAGGGATGGGCGATAAATGCTGTCCTAGCCAGTGACTCTCAAATCCCAAGAATGAATGAAAAAAAAAATAGTAATTATCATAAAATATAGGTCCTACTTAGTGAAGCATAATGAATGCATTCACTCCCTGAAAGGGTGGTGGAAGCAGATTCAGTAGTAATTTTCAAAAGGGAATTTGATAAATATTTGAAAAAGACAAATTTACAAGGCTATGAGGAAAGAGCAAGGTAGAGTGGAATTAATTGGACAACTCATTCAAAGAACTGGCACAGGCATGAGGGGCCGAATGGCTTCCTTCTGTGTTGTATGATTTTATGTTAGATGTGTAAGCTGAGTAAATAATTCATTAATTCCAGTGCGATCCTATATTTTTTCTCAGTGCCCTGTTTGTGTTTCGACTTCTTCCCTTTCCATATAATAGCCGAAGCAGATTGTGCTTTCATCTCCTCTGTGCCTCCCTTTATTTCACCTACCCCTAACTCTCCGTGGAAAAGCATTAGTAACTGATATGAATTCCATGGGTTCAGTTCCAGTTTCAGACCCAAGAACTTCGACAGGTTGCAGAACGAACCTTTGTATTTAACAGTGATGACCTCAGATCAGCGGTTTGCAATAAGAACATTAAGAACATAAGATAAGGTAAGAACGTAAGAAATAGGAGCAGGAGTAGGTCATATGGCCCCTTGAGCCTGCTCTGCCATTCAGTAAGATCATGGCTGATTTGATCATGGCCTCAACTCCACTTTCCTGCCTGTTCCCCATAACCCTTGGCTTCCCTATAGTTCAAAAATCTATCTAACTCAGCCTTGAATATACTTAATGACTCAGCCTCCACAGATCTCTGGGAAAGAGAATTCCAAAGATTCATGAGCCTCTGAGAGAAGAAATTCCTCCATATCTCCATCTTAAATGGGCGAGCCCTTATTCTGAAACGGTGTCTCCTAGTTCTAGATTCCCCCACGAGGGGAAACGTCTTCTCAGCATCCACCCGGAGAAGCCCCCTCAGAATCTCTTATGTTTCAATAAGATCATTGTTATGTATTCACTGAGTAAGTCTAAAATGAGTCTTACTGTAAGCAGCCATTGTGGAACATTTTTATTTACACCTCCCCAACAGAGGGCAGCCTGTGTATGAATGGTAAGCAATTCTTTGCTCTTGTCAGTTAATTCTAATTGCAAATATGCATTACTGAACACCTTCCCATTTGCTAAATTAGAAAACAAATCATCACTACTAGGCAGTGGTTAAGTATCATTCTCAATCACCTTATTTACCGTTTGTTTATAATTTCCGCAAATCCGAACGGACCCATCTGCTTTCTGAACTACCACAATGGGTGCGGCCCATTCACTGGTCTTCACCTTTTCAATTGTCCCTGTTCTTTCTAATCTATCTAGCTCTTTATTTACTGCTTCTAACTGTGCATAAGGCACTGGCCTAGCTTTGCAAAATATCGGCTATACACTGTCCTTTATCTTGACTTCGTCCTTGTGATGCCTAATTTTATCATTTGGTCCTCCTTGCTCAAAGACCACTTTGTGCTCTCTTAGCACTTCTTCAATGTCAGACATACTCTTACTGATCCCTACTGTAAAAAGCTCAGGCCAGTGTAAACGTATTTTCTTAAGCCAATTTCTTCCCATCAGGGAGACTTTGTGCCCTCTAACTACTACCAGAGACAAGTAATAGGATGCATCATTATATTCCACCTTAACACTAACTTCACCTAACACTGTAACACTGTTATTGGAATCACTAATGAGTTTCACACTAGTTTTTCGTAAGGGAATGTGACTTAGGGACTCCTTGTACTCTCCTTCTGTGATAACAGACACTGCTGCAGCTTTATCAATGAAGAAAGTAAGTTGTGAATCTCTGACTTTCATTTTTTCTGTGGGCACTGGAATTATAGCTTCAGCCCTTTTTATCTCAACTTTCATGTGCTGTTTCTCTTGCTCTCTGACTGAGTACAACTCTTGATCTTCTTGCTTGATAACCTCAACTTCTGTTTCAATATCTCTATATGTGGATTCAGGGACTTCCAGGCTACCACCACCTCAACCTGGGTGCATTGCTGCAATCTGGAGCTTTACCGCGACCTGGAGCGTCACTGTTTCCTCTAATCCTGCATGCCATCTGGATGTGACTGACTTTCCCACAGGCATAGCACTTTTACTGGAAATGACAATGGTAGCATCTAAATTTTTGACTCTGAGTCTGTGAACCTGGCTGCCGAGGCCTGGTTCTTGCTAAAATCTGGTGGACCTCCCCTGCAGGCTCAGGAAAAGAATTTCCTTGCAACTATTTCTTCCTGCCATTTCCATGGCTGTGGCCTCATCGCAGGCCTCCTTCCACATTAGCATATTGCCTTTACTCAAAAGCTTGGCCTGGATTTTACTGTTCTTTAGACCTCCAAATGAATGTGTCTCTCAGATTGACTTCTCTGTTTGTGCCATAACCACAGTGACAAGAGAGTTTCTTTAATTCAAGAATATAATCTGCAATAGACTCACTTGGCAACTGCTTCTTTCCATGAAATGCAATTCAGAGTGCAATTTAATTCTTAGTCGTGCCATAATATGAGTCTACAATCTCACTAATTTCAGAATAATCCAAAGTACTGGGGTCGCGTGGGCAACATTAGTTAAACACCACCTCTAACGCATCTGGCCGCATCATGGTGAGGAAAACATTCATGTTATCCTCATTCCCTATTTTATTAGCTTGCAGCCGCATGTGTTACCTTCGTTCATAATTACACCAGTCCTCTTTGCTAGGGTTGAATTCCCCCATTGCCCCAAAATATGTCTTCAGTGTCATTTTTTTTCAATTACGTACTGTGCTGCAGACAAACCCACAGCAATCTTTCAAATCACCCAATCCTCCTGAAAATCTTCTTTGGGAGTTCCAAAATGTGTGTCACAATGTTCTTCAGAATGTAATCTCTTGAATGAATGTAAAACAAATTCCATCCCATCTTCGTCGCCATCTTTCTGTTGTGTATTCACTGAGTAAGTCTAAAGCAAGTCTTAATGTGAGCAGCCATTGTGGAACTTTTCCATTTACACCTCCCCAATAGAAAGGGCAACAAGGAGGCAGTATAGCAGTATACAAATGCTTAGCTATCACAATAGACTCGCCAGTTCAATACAATGCACTACACTCACCTCTCATAAACTCCAATGAGTATAGACTGAACCTGCTCAACCTTTCCTCAAAAGACAACTGCTTCATCCCAAGACTCAACCTAATGAACCTTCTCTGAATTGCCTCCAATGCAAGTAGTTAGGAGACCAAATGTGTATACGGTACTCTTGGTGTGGTCTCACAGATGTCCTGGTACCAATCTTTTCAGGGTGAGGAAAACACCCTGAACACTCTCAGAGAAATCCCCACCACAACCCCCACCCTCCCACACTCACGCTCCCCTAACTTTCTCAGATAACCAGAGGGAATTGGTGCTTATATCTGCAGATTTTTTTTTAACTTAATGTATGGAAAATGCTAACGTCAGGAAATTTGGAAAAATGCAGAAATCATATGAACTCAGAAACCTATTGGATTTTCTCTGTAGTTCTGAATTTGAAAACTAATGATGGGCAATGGTGATTTTGTGCCAGTGTAAAGTTTGATAGTAGTTTACCATAAAGTATGCATTTCAGTTCTATGCTGCTGCTCAGTATGGCTTTACAGTACTATTTGGTCTCAGCTTTGGCTCAGTTGATAGCATTCTCTCCTCTCAATCAGAAATTTGTGGATTCAAGCCCCACTCCAGAAAGCTGAGTACAAAGGCCAGGCTGACTCCAGTGCAGTACTGAGTCATAGATTCATAGAGAGATACAGCACTGAAACAGGCCCTTCGTCCCACCGAGTCTGTGCTGACCAACAACCACCCATTTATACTAATCCTACATTAATCCCATATTCCCAATCACATCCTACACTAGGGGCAATTTACAATGGCCAATTTACCTATCAACCTTCAAGCCTTTGGCTGTGGGAGGAAACCAGAGCACCCGGCAGAAACCCACACGGTCACATGGAGAACTTGCAAACTCTGCATAGACAGTACCCAGAACCAAACCCGAGTCACTGGAGCTGTGAGGCTATGGTGCTAACCACTGCACCACTGTGTCACCCAAAGGGAGTGTAGTACTGTCAGAGGTGCTGTTTTTCAGATGAGTTGTTAAACCGAGGATCTGTCTGCCCTCTCAGGTGGATGTAAAAAAATCTCACGGCACTATTCGAAGAAGAGGAGAGAAGTTTGCCGCAGTGATCTGGCCAATATTTCTCCCTCAATCAACATTGCTGAAACAGATTATCTGTCCATTATATCATTGCTGTTTGTGGCTGCCACGTTTCCCTACATTACAACAGTGATTACATTTTAAATGTATTTCATTGGCTGTAAAACACTTTGGGATGCCCTGAGGTTGGGAAAGATGCAAGTTCATTCTTTCTTTATTAAATGGAAATGTAATCATATATTGCAGAAAAACTGACTGAAAAGAGCCAACACAACCACATATCTCTTTGTGTGCAGGTGTTGTGACACATAGCTGGATTTTAACTAATGACATATTTTGTACTGCACGGAATCACAGAATTGTTACAGTGCCGAAGGAGGCTATTCGTCCCATCATATTTGCACTGCCTCTCTGAAAGAGCAATTCCCTCAGTTCCATTCCCCTGCCTTTTCCCTGTAACCCTGCACATTCTTCCTTTTCATATAGCTGTCTAATTCCCTTTTGAATGCTTCAATTGAACCTCCCTCCACTGTGTTCTCAGGCAGTGCATTCCAGACCGTAACCACTCGCTGTGTGAAAAAGTTTTTCCTCATATCACTTTTGCTTCTCTCACCGAATACTTTAAATCTGTGCCCTCTCGTTCTCGATCCTTTCATGAGTGGGAAAAGTTTCCCTCTATCTACTCTGTCCAGACCCCTCATGAATTTAAATACCTCTATCAAATCAACTCTCAGCCTTCTCTTCTCCAAGGAAAACAGTCCTAACTTCTCCAATCTATCTTCATAACTGAAATTGAAGTAATTGTGCCCTCAAGTGTTACACATTGGGATTCACTTGGTAATACCCTGTATTATTTGCCATTTCCTCTGCATAGGCTATTTCCAAATTATTTCCATTAGTTTCATCATTTTATTAACCAGGTACATTGTAGCTCTTCAAATCATAAACCCCAGCACCCCTTGCATGATTAGGCTGACTGTCAGTGGTTATCATTGAAGACATGGATCGAAGTTTGTAGTTATAATCCGGGAAATGCTAAGATGATGCTAGGAACGGAAAACTATAGTCACCAGGAGACACGTGAAATAATGAGAATATTTCACTGGAGCAGAGAACACTGCATTATTAAGGGAAACGTCGATAAATATTTGAAGCAGCAGATAGAGGGCTTTGAGGAGAGAGTGGAGCAGTGTGATTAATTTTGAATTGTTCCAGCAAAGACCCAGTACTGATACAATGGGTCAATGGGCCTCTTTCTTCTATCTCGTTGATGTACAAGCTGTTTTTCCAAAGCAATCAGACACAATGCAAAATGGCTGCACCTTCAATAAACAGTAATTTACAAAAATTCCTCAATAGTAAATTTTCTCATTAGCCAGACAACTCCAGGAAAGATCAATGAGTCTGCCTGCTTTTATCTATCGACAAAGTCTGAAAGCTTCTCACATTCAGTGCATTAGACAGACATGACAGATTTCAGTGTAAACTCTGCAGGTTTTCTCCAGTAGTCTAAACAGCCTGAATTCTGTTAAAAGTGGCAATCGTTGTGGTGTCATGTGCTTTAAATGACATTTTCCTCAGACTGTGAAGGGTACATAAGTAGCTAATCTTTTTAATCAACCATATATCCTGCTTGGTGAAGTAAGGTCAGCCGTTCTGATCACTTCTCCATTTGTGAGTCTCGCGGGGCATTATTGTGCTGACTTGATTGTGAGTGCCTTCTCTTTCCTACTCTCCATTATCATATTCACCAGACTGCAGACAGGAGAAGGTCAGGATCACTACTTTCCTTGATGACCTTGGCTCGAATGGAACCAGCCAAAGTCACAGGAGTGAATAATGAAAGGAAAGGGAGAGTGGATAGAAAGTAAAAAGCCAATCTGATGCCAAGCGGTTGCATTTGAGCCTGTGGTTAGAATGACTATTGTGGAACTTTAAGAGGTAGATTTCCACCTTCACCATTCTAGCAGTATCTATGAAAGACCTATCCAATTGGTCCCACTCCCCGGCTCTTTCCCCATAGCCCTTTTGTTCCATTAAGCATTTATCCAATTCCCTTCTGAAAGTTACTAATGAACCTGCTTCCACCGCCTTTTCAGACAATCTATTACAGATCATTGCAATTTGAGGCATAGCAAAAATTCTCCTCATCTCCTCTGTAGTTCTTTTGTCAACTTTCTTAAATCTGTGTCCTCTGGTTACCAACCTTCCTGCCACATGAAACAGTTTCTCCTTATTTGCTTCATCAAAACCCATCATCATTTTGAACATCTCTATTCAATCTCCCTTTAACCTTTTCTGCTCTGAGGAGAACAATCTCCGCTTCTCCAATTTCTCCGCATGCCTGCAGTCCGCTATCCCTGGAACCATTCTGATAAATCTCATCTACATTCTCTCTAAGGCCTTGACATCCTTCCTAAAGTGTGATGCCCAGATTTGGTGACAATACTGCAGCTGAGGCCTGACCAGTGTTTATAAAGGGCAGATGATTCCCTCCCCCAGATGGCCACCTAAATGATGAAGGTGCTAATCTACCACTAAGGGTGCTCAATGCACAATCATAGTTTCCTCTGTATTTTTGAAAGAATCATTTTTCCAGTAACCAGTTTGGTATCAATTTATTTGTATTTCTGTTTCCCCTATTTGTATTATTACTCATTCCTTTGGTATATGAACTGTTGTTAAGATTCACATGACTACAAGTAATATCCAAAGAATACATCTGTTTTTATTATAACTGAAACTAGAACACGTGTGTATATATACAGTTACTACAGGAGCCTCGCGTCTCAGTTTGTTGGGTTACACCCACAACTCCCTGGTCATGTGTGATACGACAATACTTGCTCCGGTGACCTTCACTTACAGCTTTTTAAGGTGGTCCTCTCAAGGTCGTCTAACAACATCCCCCTTTCTTCCAAAGATAATAATGTGTACAATATACAATGATGTTGCAGTTTGGACTAACTATACATGATTAAAACAAAACATTATTTACAAGTAAGCAAGTTTAACACTCTCTAAAATGTAGAGGAGGTTTGCTTATTCATCCCGATCTTGTTATCATAAACTGTTTCCCAGAGCTGAGCTCGTCTTGACAACTCCTCAGAGACTCTGGTGACTCGGTACTCTGGTTAGCAGATTCTTCCTCTGTGCTCGTAGCCTCTGTACATTCATCTTCAGACTTTGTCTTTGAACGTGTCTGAGCTGTCACAGCATTGTCACATGTAGTGTTATCATATACCTCTCAGTTGACCTCAGTTCCATCTGAAAATTGCACCATTGGGTTTCTGGACCTCGTATGATCTGGGATGGTCACATATCATAGGATACCAAGGTCCTGAGGCATGATTGAGGACTCTGACCTTCTGTCCTAGTCACAATTGAGCTAATTCAGGTCCTGCTTGCCTGTCATACGATGCCTTCAGTGTACAGATGGGCAGAATATTTGCACTTGCTCCGGCGTTAATTTCTACTCTAAGCTTATGCCTGCCACTCTTCTGCAGACATATAACCCTAATCATAGTGAATGCCTCAGATTGCATTGACACGTTGATCCAAATTAACTATGTGAAATGCTTGCTCACTGTTCACACGAGTGCATTCTTCACCCATGTCCTCCTGACAATCCATCAGTCCACTGACCTGGTGTACCTGCTTGGGCTTTTGTTGTGCGTTGGCATACCTTTTATTGTGTTTGCCAGTCTGTCTTGCAGATGTTTCTCTGCATTTGATCTGCCACCACTCCTGTGTGCAGTATCTGAACTCGACCATCTGCACTGTCTTGCCCAAAGTCTTCGCATGCCACAAGCTTTACACTGGTCCTAGTATGCCAGGCAACTATGAATTAGGTGTGTCAGACCACATTTGCCATAAGGCTTAGCAGATTTCAAAGCCTTGGTTACTATAACAATTGGCATAGCCACCCCCGAACCTTGTAACTGTTGGCACCCAGCCATGATGACTTCAAATTTCCTTCCATTATTAAGTAGTGCATCTATGATGTGCTCTTTCTTCTTTTCTAACAAGTCTTTTTGAAAGGCCTCTGCTGGGGTAGACGTGATTACTAGCTCTATAATTTGTTCCGACAATTCAATATCTGCAAAGTCACATTCTTGAGCTTTGTCTCGGCACCTTGCAACAAACTGGTCAAAATAATCATCTTGCCTTTGCTGGTAGGTCATAAGCTCAAGCCGATGTACTCAGCAATTGACATGTACCTTCAATTGATCTTCCACGAATGCCCATAGCTTGCTAGGGTTCTTCTGATCCTCAGCTGACAATCCTGATGTGTTGATCCATTGCAGGCCCTCATTGCCCAGTATGATCTCAACTTTTATAGCTTGTTTCTCAAGTTCGCTTACTTCTTGATCCAGGAAACATAGTTCCATCCGTTGTCTACAGTTTAAATTCAGACACTATGTCTGGCGCCTTCCTATCCATAATTGGATACTCAAAAGCCATTTGCCGCATGATCCTCCTTTTTTTATTATAGACATACAGGACTTTTTACATGTTTTCTTTTTCACAGGCACCATTCTTTTACAGGCTCTCTGCTTTTCAGTTTGTCTGTCTCACAGGTATAGCTTTCTGTTTCCTTTTTTAGACAGGTTTGTTTTTGCAGGTCTGCCCCTTTTAAGAGTGAGATGACAGCTGCTTTTGTTTACACAGTTTGTTCATTTCTCTTAAACCATGACAGCAGTTTTCTTTGTTTACACAGGCTGTTTTTGTTTTAAACTGAGAGAGCAGTTTTTTTTCTCTCTGGAGTGCTGCAGCTTGCAGTACCAGCAGCTGCCACAGTCAGCCTTTTACTTTGTGTTGGACCTCCAGTGGTGCTGTTGAACTCTTCCCGCTCCTTTTGGCTTAGGCCCCACCCACAAAATAAAAATAAACTGGGAAACAAAAGCAGTTATGGCTGTGCTACTTGTTTTCAAATGTTTCAACCCACTGCCAGATTAGTTGAAAGCTCTGATCATCTGGCAAATTGCCTACTGTACTTATAGAGTTTCAACACCTCCCAGGGTTCTCTTGGCAGTCCTAGCTTGCAGCACTGTTGTGAGGTCTCCTGACAATGTTCTCCGCATGAATCTTCAGCCACTCCAGATAGGCAGTAAGCTGTTCTTTGTTCTCTCTTGGTGTGTTCGTCAGAAAAAAAATCAAGCATTGCCACAATGCAATATTTGGTGTTCTTCATAAAAAAATATATCCCAGATATTGCCACCATGTAATATTACTCATTCCTTCGGTATTTGAATTGTTGTTAGATTCTGAGGACTACAAGTAATACAAAGAATACATGGGTTTTATTATAACAGACTAGAACATATGTATACATATTTTATATATATAGCTACTACGGGAGTCACATCTACATGCATCTTACTCTGTCAGTCTACACCCACATCTCCCTGGTCATGTGTGATGTGACATCATTTCCTCTGGTGACTTTCACTTACAGCTTCTTAAAGTGGTCCTCTTAAGGTGGTCCCACAACCTGGCTGTACTTGCTGTCAGTACTGTTCTTTTGGAACATGACAGCAGCTAGTCTGCAAACTGGAGGATTTTCCCAGTTTCTTTGACTGATGGGAAGTTCTGGTCATGTGAAATGCTCCAGCAACCTTGTCAACAGGCGCATTGTGGGAAGTATTTTGAACTGAACCTATCGAAACAGAAATCTAGAGGTCCATCATGAGAGCGAACAAATGTCCCTCCAGTTGTGATATTCCATATTTTCATGAGGCATGCTAGACAATTAAGTGGTAGCACTGTCCCCTCTGAGCCAGAAGGCCGAGAATTGAAAGCCCATCCCAGAGACTTCAGCACATAGTCCAGACTATTGTTCCAATAAATCGTTCTAAATTACTTGCTTTTATATAAAGCCTCTCATAACCTTGGGATGTCCCAAAGTTCTCTACAGCCAATTAAGTACTTTTGAAGTGCAGTCAATGTTGTAATGCCACTTTGTGCACAGCAAGCTCCCACAAACAGCAATTTGATGATTCATGGGTGATTTGCAGTAAGTTGGGTTCAAGAACCACTCCAGATATTTGAGCATATAATTTAGGCTGACATTGGCTCCTTGATTATTGAAGGAGTGCTGCACTGTTGGATGTGCTGTCTTTTTGGTGAGACATTAAACCGAGATCCTGTCTGCCCTCTCGGGTGGACGTAAAGAATCCCAGGGCGCTGTTTGAAGAAAAGCAGGGAGGTTCTGTTTGTGGAATCTTGCTGTACGCAAATCAACTTCCCCGTTTCCTACATTACAACAGTGGCTGCACTTCAAAACTAATTCAAAGTGTTTTGACCTGAGGACATGATAAAGAGCTAAATAACTGCAAGTGTGTTTTCTTCACATTGGAAATGAATGTGGGGGCTATTTGTGGATGGATGACTTCCCTCTGTCTATTAACAGAAGGCGTGAAAGTCTCAGTTAAAGTAATAGACAGAGAAATGGCATACTGATGCTCATCTGCTAAAATCATCAATTATTTCTGACCTTACATTTAAAAAGGTCATCATTTGGTGCCATTCTTGTATCAGTCCCAGGGCTAGAAAAGGCACTGAACAATGATATGATATGGGGATGATGCAGTGACACTTGCTTTGACAGTGGTAGTGAATAGGTGAATAAATCTGTACGTTTAACCTGGGGAGAGCTGAATACAGTTCAAACTCTTTCCTCGCTTGTACATTGCTCCTGTACATATTAAGTTTATGCAAGTGCATTTATTAAACTGGTTAACAACCATATAAAGATGAGGCAGTAGTTTGGCATTTTGGACCTGAACTTCAACCCTATGTTTCCAATCTCTGCTTCAGTGATAAAGTGAGATTTACAAGTGTGGATGTGTGGCATTGTTTCAATTAGTATCCTGAAAGAACCCTCTGATATCAACAACAAACAGATGGGAATGAAAATTGTACAGACGTTTTCCATTTCCTTTTTATTTTTGATTACGCAATCTGCACAGGAGAAAATCTAAGTAATAAATAAAAAGAGAGAAAGCAAAGCAAGATGGGAAAGGGTTTGGGCATCATACACTGTAGAGGCCATTGTGGGAGAGGGTGCTCCCAGTGGGGAGTGGTTCATAGGGAGTGTATCTCTGGAATTCCAGACACTCATGATTGCTTAAGGTCTGCTTCCCGTGAGCATCAGATCACAGAGTTGCCTCTTATACACATCAGAACGGCAGCTTTGTAACATTAACAAACTAGGATGCAAATTTGTAAAGAGAGAATTTGCATTTATAAAGAGCCTTGCCACATCTCAAAGTGCACCTCATCCACCTGTTGTTATGCAAGTAAACATGGTGGCCAATTCACACATAGCAGTGTCCCATGCACAAGTATGATAAATGGCCAGTTAACCTGCCTTTGACTGACAAAGAAATGTCCTATGGGATCATTTATGTCAACCTGAATCAGACAGATGGTTTAATAGCCCATCCAAAAAATGGCATCTCCAACTGTGCATCTATCTGTCAGTACTATGTTGAAATGTTAGCCTCAATTATGTCCTTAGGTCCGAAAGTGAGACTCAAACCCACAACCTTCTGACTGAAAAGTGGCTGTGTTACCAACTGATCTTACCTGACACTTATATATGTGGTGACATTAAGACAATCAACAGTAACATGAGAAAACCATGTAAAATAAGGAAAAAGGGAGTAGTCTGAACAAGGACTGCACCAAGTAGAACCATAATTCAGGCCTCGTATTAGCAAAGGCTGTTGAGGACAGGACTAACAAGTCAAGCAACTTACAGTAGGAAAGGTCTTCGCAGAAGATTAGAACAAGAAGAGGGAACTCAGACAGATAAGCAGACATAATGGCCTTGATTTTGCGGTCAGCGGCAAAGGAAGGTCGATCTAGCGACCTCTGAGGTGGGAATTTTTCCTTTCCACATTTAAATCTGGCACCAAGGGGATGTCTTGCTGTGTAGCAGCAGTGATGTTAGCAAGCAGGTAGGCAACCAATCAAATTGAAATATTCACACACAGCAAACCAGGAAGTTAAAAGCACTTAAAGTTACCATTAATTTAAATTTTCAGATAGCAAAATAACTGACGACTATATTAAGATGGAAGCTAAAATAAAGGTAAACAGACATTTAAATTTCTTTTCAAAATGTGGGATTTTTGATTATTATGGCAAAATTGGACATTCTATAAATATAAAATTAACTTCTCCGGGCCAGTGAGGGCGTTTAGCAGTAATTAATATACTGTTAGAAACCTAGTTATACCTCATTTAACAAAGTGTAACTTTTTCCAGGGCTTTTACAGCGAGACTAACAGTGGTAAGTTGGAAGTTTTCATCAATTCATGATTGCAAGGGAGATCGCAATCTGTGGAAACCTCGATAGTGCACCCTCTGAAGGAACGTAAACTCACTGACAGCAACTTCTGGATTTCTGCATTATTGGGTGCCTGTGTGGACTCCCGAAGTTGCTATCAGTTTCAGTGGAATAATGATGGAAAATGCTGATAGTTTCACCTTCATTACTAAAGCAAAATCTAGGCTATTGTGACTGTGGAATGGTAAACATCAGGAGGACAATCGACAAGGAATAATATGGAGCGGGGGTAGGAAAATTACGGGCATTAAAGGGGCAGAACTTGCAACAGGTCTCACACCCCTCTCCTCCATTATAAAATTAGATTGGTCGGTCTGTTGTCTTCCACATGTATAAACTCAAGAGTCTCTAAAGCAAACTACTGAGGTACTTGCATGAGAAATGCTGCCCCTTTGCCTGACATATAACAAACATTCTCACCCTGGAGGGTCATCACACTTACCACACTTACCTGAGCTCCAAACACCTGAGGACAGGTTGGCCAGGCATAGTATTTCCAGGGGTATTGCTGAAGTTTAACAAGCTAAAACCTTGGAGCCCACCAGAATGAATTATTGGCAGTTTAGCTTGGACTATCCTCTCCTTTCGGGCATTGACTTGTAGGGCAACTTGGAGCCAAGTGGCAAGAATCCCAAGGCCCAGTGACAGGAACCATTAATGAACGAGGCTCATTACTCTATCATCAACTGCAGACTCTTTCTGTCTCAATTGACAATTGACAGGTGTGGCTTTGAGGCCTTGCTAGGAGGAAGAGGTTACAGAGATAGGGAGGGGTGTGGTTATTGAGGGATTTAAATTGAAGTCATTGAGGGACCGAAAGCCTATGAAGGTCAGGGACGACAAGGGTGATGATTGAGCTGGACTTGGTATGGGATGGGATATAGCAACAAAGTTTTAGATAATCTGAAATTTAGGGAGGATAGGAGCGCAGCCAGAAGAACATTCGAAGAATCAAGTCTGCAGATGACAAAGGCATGAGTGAGGGTTACACTGGCAGTAGAACCAAATCATGGACAGAAGTGAGAAGGATTATAGAGGTGGAAGTAGACATCTTTGCGATGGAGTGGACATAGGGTTGGAAGCTCAGGTTGAATATGGTGGCAAGGTTGCAAGCAGTCCACTTCAGCTTGAGACAGGAAGATGGAGTCAGAGGTGAGGGGTTATGGAGTTCCTGGTGGAGGTCAAGGATGACAGGCTGTGTGTTTGTATAGCTTCCCTGAATACCTCTAGTACATGTCATCCCAAACTTCAGTGTTTCCTCAGCAGCTCCATGACAGACACTTACCTGCTTCAGCATGGTGGGATGCTTTATATAGGACAGCTTGCGATGTGCCACCTACTTCGATGTTTAAATATCCAAATCTAATGTCTTACTTTTCAAAATTATTCATTCCTGGGATGAGAGCATTGCTGACAAAGCCAGCATTTATTGCCTGGGGTAGGTGGTTAGGTGGACCTTCCTGTTTTTGCCACAAATCCATCTTCCAATTTGGTCCTGGATCTTGCCAGGTGAGATGAGATGATAGTGAGAGAGAAATATGGAACCTTCCAGAAACCATTCTGTATCTATTTTAACAAGCTACATTTTCAATGCTTCAATTTTCATTCTTGTTTTTGCAGGGGCGTTGCACTCGGGAAAACTGCAAATATCTCCACCCACCCCCACACTTGAAAACGCAGCTGGAGATCAACGGACGAAACAACCTGATCCAGCAGAAGACTGCAGCGGCCATGCTTGCACAGCAGATGCAGTTCATGCTGCCAGGCACACAGCTGCAGCCAATGGTAAGCACTAGCCTCATCACATAGCCTCTCCATCACCAAGATTGCCTACTTCCACCTCTGTAATATCGCCCATCTCTGTCTCTGCCTCAGCTCATCTGCTGCTGAAACCCTCTAGTTTAGACTATTCCAATGCTCTCTTGATTGGCCTCCCATTCTTTCATCCTCCATAAACTTGAGCTCATCCGAAACTCTGCTGCCTGTATCCTAACCTGCATCAGTGGTAGGAAAGATAATTAAATCTTCACACAAAGATGCAATAGGAGAATGTTTAGAAACCAAAAATATAATAAAGAATAGTCAGTACAGATTTCAAAAGAGAATTCCATGAAGTAACAGAAAGAGTAGACATGGGGAATGTAGAAGAGGTAATATATTTAGATTCTCAAAAGCCTTTGATGAGGTACCACATAATAGACTAAGGAACAAGGGCAGAGTACGTGATGTTAGGGGACATGTAGCACAATGGCTAGCTGCAAAATAGAAAACAGAGAGTAGGGTTAAAGGTATCTACTCGGACTGACAAAAGGTGGGAAGTGGTATTTCACAAGGATCAGTATTGGGGTTACTGTGATTGACAATTCAGATAAACAGTTTGGAGTTGGGAATTGGAAGTACAATTTCAAAATTTACAGACGACACCAATTGGGGGAGGTATAGTCTATAATGAGGACGAATATGACAAAATACAAGAGTCATTAATAAGCTTGTAGAATGGGTGAACAATTGGCAAATTTAGTTCAATAATAGATGGTGCATTTTGGTATGAAGAATAAGGAGGTCACATATTACTTGGAAAATAAGAATCTAAATGGGGTAGAGGAGTAAAGGTGTCTGGGAGTAGAAATACACAAATCACTAAAGTTGTGACATAAGTTAATAAGGCCATAAAAAAGCATACCAAGCACTAGGGTTTATTTCTGGAGGGATTGAATTGAAAAGCAGAGAAGGTATGCTAAACATATATAGAATTATGATTAGACGACAGCTGGAGTACTGTGCACAATTCTGATGTTCATATAATGAAAGAGATATTGAAGCACTGGAGAAGATACAAAAACCATTCACAAGGATGACTGCAATTGGTTGCAGCTCAGCAAAGCAAGTTCACCATGTGGCCTTTAATATCAACAGCACTGTTTTTTGCATATTCTAAGTATTAGTGTCAAGGCAAACCAGAGAATCTTTGGCCAATCATCTTTAGACTTTTCATGTTTTTGTAGTGCTTAGATATCTTTACTATTTTCCATCACTGCCCTAATAACAAGATGACTACATCTCAAAAGTACTTCATTGGCTGTAAAGCACTTTGGCACATTGGGGAGGTGGTGGCATAGTGATAATGTCACTAGATTAGTAATCCAGAGCCCAGGCTAATGTTCTGCAGCCATGGGTTCGAATCTCACCATGGCAAATGGTGAAATTTGAATTCAACTAATAAATATGGAATTAAAAATTGCTAGTCTAACAGCAACCATGAAACCATTGTCAATTGTTGTAAAAACACATTTAGTTCACTTACGTCATTTAGGAAGGAAATCTGCCATCCTGGTCTGGTCTACATTTCACTCCAGACTCACAGCAATGTGGCTGATTTTTAACTGTCCTTTCAAATGCTGAGCAAGCTGCTCAGTTCAAGGGCAATAAATGCTGGCATAGCTAACGACTTAAACAAAAACAAAAAAAAATGCAATTTCTCCCTTCTTTCTTTCCTTATAGTTCCACTAATCCTTATTGAAGAGCAAGAGCACAAATTTACTACAATGCCGATTAGTTTTTGAGGTGAAAGCATGTGAATTTCCATCTGGTCAATGTGAATGAGGCATGTTTGATGTCCTGGTCAATCTAGATTTGTTGTGGAGGTGAAGATACTTCAGTTTTATTTCTCATCACAGCTTGACCCGAGAACTCAGGAATCCTAGTCTTTTCTTCAAGATCTTAAAAATATAAATGTAATAATCACGCCCAGGTTTGGGAGGTTCTCGATGAGGCCCTTTGGGAAAGTTAGAATCTTAAATAGGTCTAAGCTGAAAAGATTTGATCCTGGACCATTTTGACACAAAATGAGGAGTGTCTGTTTTCCTGAAATTGCCCTCAAGTGAGAGTTGGACCTGTTTCTGGCTAGGCCACAGATCAAGAGGAAGGTACCATATGACATTAATCAAGGCAAGAGTTTTGAATATCTAAGAGGAGGGGGGGGGCAGAAAGGAATTTTCCAGATTTTTGGCCCTAATTAGTCTGGGTTATTAGCTGGTCTTTTGCCTTTCCCAGTAAACCACATGGGGAAATGTCAGTATTGTAATGCCGAGGATAACTGTAAGGCATAGGTTGGATGGGCCAGTGGTTCTTTCTGCTCTGTCATCGTTTGTATATCCATATGTAAATTAAGAAATAAATTCTGATGTGCTATGAATATGTTTTCTTTTTAAATTTATCCACAGACTACATTTCCTGTAACTCCATCTTTAGCAACAAATCATACAATGGGTCTTAATCCCTACCTGAGTCACATGACCCATGGGATGGGATTGGTTCCAACAGAACTCCTACAAAACACACCTGTCCTGGTGTCAGGGAATCCCACTGTTACAGTCCAAGGAAACACAGCTTCACAGAAACTAATAAGAACAGACAAATTGGAGGTATTAGTGTTTATATACATGTGTGTGTATTTCATATATATGTACAGTAGAGGGAATAGCTTCCTTTTATACACTTATTGTGATTTCATGTGTACAATATATTAAAAATCTGTCAACTTGTTCCTGTGTCAACATTTATCATGGAAATTATAAAAACTATAGGTATGGTAGCATGGTGGTCATGTAGTAATCCAGAGGTCTGAACTAATGATCCAATGAAATGAGTTCAAACCCCACCATGGCAGTTGGGAAATTTAAATTCAGTTCATTAAATAAACTGGAATAAAAAGCTAGTATCATTAATGATAACCATGAAACTACTGGATTATGGTAAAAACCTATCTAATTCACTAATGTCCTTTAGGGAAGGAAATCTGCCATCCTTACCTGGTCTGGCCTATATGTGACTCCAGACCCACAGCAATGTGGTTGACTCTTAACTGCCCTCTGAAACAGTCTAACAAACCACTCAGTTGCCTCAAGGGCAAGTAGGGATGGGCAATAAATGCTGACCTTGCCAGCAACACCCACTCCTTGTGAATGAATGAAAAAAATTGTCTATGTAAACTTGTCACACTGCAACTACACCCTCCGCCATCAGAAGCCACTATGGGCCAGGAATTTCCTAGGGGTGCTCCCGTTCCACAGCTGTATCTTTGCTGGAGGAGCAGGAGGAGTCCTGAGGAAATTGCTGGCCATAATGTAACATTTTTACATAGCCAATTTCCATTATAAACATGGGTGTAGGAATTTGTTACATCAATGTTGCAATAAGGACAATAATCTCATGGGGACTGAGTTGTGCCAGTGGGCCCTGGTCCAATTACCCCTGACTTCTAACGCCAATTCACCTGAGGGTTTTGGCTTGACCTTCCATGTACAATCTCACAGAAGATTGAGGCGTATGATAAATACTTAGGCAGACTAGGTGAAACTCTGTCAAAGTGACAGAGTTAGGTTCTTACCACCAAGTGTCCCCATGACAAGTGTCCAATCTCTCCCTAGAGAAAGGTACAAGTAAAGCTGTGCATTCCTGCATGGGATGGAGAGGCCTGTTACCAAGCAGTGTGGGGCAAGTTGCCTACTGTTCATCCTGGTGGGAGGGATGGTGCTACAGACATTGAAAGGGAGAGAAAGTTACTCCAAATGTCCTAGACTGGGTGGTTCAGTGGATTAACGGAGTGCCTTCACCTCTGGAGAGCACTGATGGAGCCGAAGGCTGTCTCATTCTGGTTATAAGGGCTCTACATGACCTATTGTAATTCTAGACAGGTAAGCGGGGGTCGGGCCTCACTGGAAACAATCAGCTAGGCCCCGACGAGGACAGGGGGAGGTCGGAGTCTAGGGCAGGATGGTTGTTTCGGGAGGGGGAAGGCCACCTGTGCTGTTGGGAGGGGGCCCTCCCTTGACACAGAGTGCCCGAACACGAGGGCACCCCCAGCCCACAAGGAGGCCGCCAGATATTATTGGGCAGCCTCCTCAGGTGCTGAAGTGCTCGTCCACCGCTGATCTCTAACTCACAATACAAAATTACTCATAATATGGCACTGAATTCGTGATCTAAGAGGTTGTTCAGGACATGGCACATCTGCACTGATTGTAGGGATAAAGGTGTTACTGGCAAGGCCAACATTTATTGCCCACTCCTAGCTCTGAGAAGGTGGTGAACGGCCTACTTCCTCACCTGCTGTTTTGAGGCGACTGAGTGGCTTGCTGGATCTTTTGTTAAGAGTCAACCATGTTGGGAGGGGAAGGAAAACTGAGAATCTAATCCTTTTCTGTGATCTGAACCTACAGGTGACTGAGGCACTTGCCTAAAGCAAGTGTGCAAATGTGCAAATCAGGATCCTACTACAGCAATAGGACCATGATTGTATTTTAACCAGGAGGGGAGAAGTCATGGTGGCTTTCCCGATTGGATTTATGGGGCCCAAAAGCTAAGCTTGCTGGTATGATCCTTTGTGAGGATCGGGAGTTCTCCTCCAGGTCCCCACAAGGGAAATTGTGAACTCCCCTTGCCCAGATTTCCTCTTTCCACAGCACCATTCTGAAACCCCCTCTCCAACACTTACCCGGCCGACAGTGAGCAGCCCTTTCATCGACAGCCGGCAGCTTCTCCTTGCCCCTTGAACTATCAATGACTGGAATTTAATGGTGAGGCAGTGGCACTGCCCACCAGCTGAAGAGTTGGGGAGAGCTGTCCTCCACTGGGCCTGGAAGCCACGCTGTTATTTTGGGAGGCCCAATGCCCTTAATTGGCTTCAGTCAGTGCTCCCACCCCTCTGAGGTAGGATATCCCGCCTCCAAGATGGCCAATCGGAGGGCCGGCAGCTCTTACATCCCAGTAGCGCCACCGGAAGCGCTGGGACTGCGCCCAGCAAGAAGAGGATATGGATTCCGGCCTGGGAACAGGTAAGTGGGGGTCGGGCCTCACCGGAGACAATCAGCTAGGCCCCAACAAGGTTGGGGGAAGGTCGGAGTCTAGGGCAGGGTGGTTGTTTTGAGAAGTGGGAGGCCACCTGTGCTGTTGGGAGGGGGCCCTCCCTTGACACAGAGTGCCCGAACACGAGGGCTCCCCCAGCCCACAAGGAGGCCGCCAGATATCATTGGGCAGCCTCCTCAGGTGCTGAAGTGCTCGTCCACCGCTAATAAAATACCAGCTGTGGAGGGAAGAGGCCTTTAAGTGGCAATTAATTGGCCACTTAAGGGCCTCAATTGGCCTAAGGATGAGTGGCCATTTGCCACCTCCTCCACTGCTGGTCAAATTGCAGTGGCGAAGCGTAGGCAATGGGGACATTTCACCCCACCACACCCCCCCCCCCCCACCACACGATTTTACAACACCCCCTCCTTCCTCCTTCAATCCCACTCCTTGGGGGGGTGGGGTGTGGGGGGTTAAATTCCATACAATATTTCTAAATCAGGCCTGGCAGTGAAAATTACTAAAGGACTTCTATGGCTGACAGACGGGAAAGCTACTCGCTGGAGCATTGTTCCGCTGGGAATACAGGAAAATAAGTTCTGGTTTCCTTTCTACTGCAGGGTGAGATATAAAAAAATTATCCTTTCACGTGAATGAGTAAATGGCTCGGGGGAAGGATTAAAACTGCTTTTTAACTTTGCTGTTTAGGGTACTGGTTTTGAGCATTATGGGGAAATGGTGGACTATGACAGTGCTGAGCGCTGAGGGTGTTTCAGATTTGGGTGCAACAACCCAACAGCTTCATGGTTTGTCACCAGCTTTTTATTCCCAGGTTTTTTTTTACCTAATTCCATTTTAACGTTTTATTTTTAAGTGCTCCAGGTTAAAATTGTCCTTCATTATTTCCAACAGTGCTCTGTCTATTTGTCTTAAAGTGAAGTGTGTGTCTCCTAAAGACTGAGATAGAAGACACTTGCTGTAAACAGTTGCCAGTCCTAATCCTAAAATGTGGAGTAAAATTATGCGATGAGTGCAAATAGAAACTAAATGCAATTTAAGTGGAATTTCTGAAAGTGCCCATTTTACCATCGTGAAGCTGACATAGATATGTGCTGTGATCTTCCTGAAAGATCAGTACATTGGGGATTCGTGTTGACTGAAGCAGGGTGAATTGAACTGCTTGCAGCTTCAGATGATGTAGAATCAGGATCTCAGCTCTTATTCTCGATATTTTGTGTTGGTACCACACAGCACTCCTGAAGATTCATCCAACATGTAGCTGCACTCAGGCCTGAAGGTCCGAGGTTTGATCCCCAGTCTACGTTGGATTAACTGATCTCGACCAATCCGGAGATAAGGGAGCCCTAGGTTCTGCCTTGGCGCCTGTGGGCTTTGGGAGTGGAATATCAATCAGGCTCTCTTGCTCTTGTTAGTCATCCACTCCTCTCTACGAGAAGTGGCATCAAGGTGGATGCTGGGTGCCAAGAGGATTGGACTCAGCTGTGATGTCCATTGTGGAAAAGCCACTGATTTTTGCTCGTAACATCAGGCACTTGTCCAAGGTACCTAAGGGGTCCTAGTAGATGTGGTGGAACAGTACCCAGCAATAGCCAAACCTTCAAAAGGGAAAAGAGAGGTCAGAAAAATTGATTTACAAACAAAAGCTTCAGTGCGCCACATTTCTTTATTTTAAACGTATTTACTTCCTCTTTATTGTCTTCCTGCACCATCATTAATTGAGGGAACAAATAGTCACACTACTCCCAAGCATCGGCCAAAGGTCAATCTGAGACCAGTGGTCAGTTACAACAGCCCAGGATGAGTCACTGACCACTACTCACTTGGTTTCTGTTAACCAGTAGCTGGTCTTCTCCTCACAATGGCGTGACTGAGATAGTTGAATATACTTAAGGCTCAGATGGGCAGATTTTTAGTCTCTCAGGGAATGAAGGGATATGGGGAGCGAGTGGGAAAGTGGAGTTGAGGCTAAAGATCAACCATACTCTTACTGAATGGCGGAGCAGGCCATATGGTCTACTCCTGCTCCTATTTCTTATGTTCTTATGTTCAGACATTCCTCACATAGGAATTGCAGGAACAAGAAGAGGCCATTCAGCCCCTCGAGCCTGCTCTGCTACTTAATTAGATCATGACTGATCTGTACTTCAACTCGTTACCCACCTATGTTCCATATCCCTTGATACCTTCATCTCAAAGTAATCCGCCTCTCTCAGTCTTAAAAGCTCCAATTGATCCCCAGCATTCCCAGCCTTTTTGGGGAGAGAATTCCAGATTTCCACTACCCTTTGTGTGAAAAAAATGCTTCAGGATTCCACATTTGACGAGCCAACTTCCTTACCTCTATTGATTGCAAGGAATGGATTATGTGGCAACTGTGTGGCAATGCACTTTTAATGATAATGCAATGTTTTGTGTCCATTATGTCTGGTATTTTTAATTTGTTAAAAGCAAAGGAAAGCTGGTGGACCCGAGATGCAGGCTGCTAAACAACTGCTTTCATTAGGTTTGCAGGGAGTTTCAGCGTGGAAATTGCACTCGGGGTGAAAACGATTGCCGCTACGCACACCCGCTGGAAATGGCAATGATTGATTCGAATGAAAATACGGTCACAGTTTGTATGGATTATATCAAGGGTCGCTGCTCACGGGAGAAGTGCAAGTACTTTCACCCACCCGCACATCTGCAAGCCAAAATAAAGGCCGCTCAGCACCAGGTGAATCAGACTGCAGCCGCTGCCATGGTAGGTAAACTGGACACAAAGGGCAGAGCTCCTCCCTCTTTCTACTCGCACAATGATGCCACTGTTTAAAATGCTACAGATCATTTGCGATCTGTCCTGTTAATTGAAATGACTAATAGTGTTCACTATGCTTGTGCTCAGTGATTGTGTTTAAAATGTGTGCGAAAGGGTGGGGGTTTTTTTCACCTGGCCCAGACCCTACAATGTTGGGAGCACATATTGGAGGGAATCACACTCGTGTGTGTGGGCAGCATCCCGACACATGAGCCCTCTGCAGGGAGAGTGTAGTCAGAACCTTTGACCCCCCCACCCCCCACAATGTGAGTCACTGAATGTGTTTTCAAGTGCAGAATAGTAGTTGCATGGCCTGTAAACTACAGCTGGCGGTCTTAGCCGGTGAAGGAATGACACCTGGCGAGTGACTAGATGCCATCAGCAGCCATTAAGTTGTTTTTTTTTTACACTGCTGCTCCATTACAGAGAACTTAGCCTAGAAGTTTCAATGGATCAGGAATAGCCAACAGCCCCCTCAACCCAGACCTTGGGGTCAAAGTGGCATTAGCCTATTTTGGCTGAGAACCTGTGCATTTGATCTGGCACTATGGGTCCACCCATCTCTGCAGGAAGGGAGGAGGGATGCTGCTAAAGCACTGTGCCATCGATAGCCATGTGGAAACAGGCCTTTGGTAGGCAGTGAGCCTCACTTCAACTGGGCTCAGGCTCCTGCCATGATAGCACGCCCTCTTTGAGTTAGGGGAAAGTGAAGAGGAAACATGTGGAATAATGGTCACCCCTCCATTCCTGCCTCTTTCTGTGATGCCCACACGGAAGGTGGGCGGGCAGTAGAGGTACCCTGCCCCCATGTGAAGTGCCTGCCCCATGTGATATACGTCACCCCCATGCAAAGTGTCCCATCCCATGCAAAGTGCCCATTCATATGTGAAGTGACCTACCACCACATGAAGTTCCCCACCCCCACGCAAGGTTCCCCGCCCCAAGCAAAGTGCCCCACCCCACTTGTTGGAAAATGGGCGCCGAGCCCATGGAAGTCTCCAGTACCTCTCCCCAAACCATTCGGCAACATGTGAATTTTCTGCTCTTTCTCCGCTCGGAGCCCAGGAATTTTGGTGCTAAAATAATGGTTAATGCCACCTGAGGTAACCTTGTGGCTGAATATAACTTACACTAATATGTTGGTAACACCATCAGCACATTTTGGGGTCTTTCATATGTTAACTGATTTTTGGCAAGGGGAGGGACTTCCTGTTTTGCACCTGGGGTTAGCCCTCCCTACCCTTGTTCAGCTTTGTGCTCCTCCCCAGTCATTGCCTTCCCTGTTCACAGCCCTTTAATCAGTTTGCCCACTATGCAGCTTAGCTTTAGACAACTGGCCATTGCATATTGTTGTTCTTTGAGGGAGGGGGAGAATATTCTTTGAGGTTGTGGTTTGAATGTTGTTCCTTGACGGAGGGGGCAGAATGTTGTTATTTGAGGGAGGATAATGAGAAGTAAATTGATTAAACCATAAAGAGAGTCAAAGATTATAGCTGAAGGACGGGTTAGGGTTAGGGTGTGTGGTCCAAATTAATGTTCTTTATACAGATGGACTGAGGAAATTGAATGGATTGCAGGCGCAAATTCAACCTGTAGGGTTTGACATGGTAGCCATTACTGAGTCAGGACTGCAAGGCAGGCAGGGGACTATACATACCAGGTTATACGTTCTACAATAAAGATAGGGAAAGTGGTAGATGGGGAGTTGTAGCCTTAGTGATTGAGGAGGAAATCACTTCTATGATGAGAGGATATAAGGAGAGGTAAGTTGGCAGTTCAGATTTTATGGGTGGAATTAAGAAATAGAAAAGGACTGTAGTGGGAGTTATGTATAGGCTCCTGGTAGCAGCTGTGAAGTGGTAGATTGTATAAATATCGAAATTAGACAAGCATGTAGTAAAGGCAGAGTGATTTAACTGTGGGATTTTAACTTTAATATAGTCAGAAAGGTAGTGAATTTGTAAGTGTGCTTGAGTTTTCTGCAATGATATGTCCTAGAACCAACAAACGGGTATGTCATATTTGATTTAGTAATGAGAAATGAGCCAGATTTAGCTAAAAGCCTAATGGTATGTGTATCATAATATGATCAAATTTATGTAGTGTTTGAAAGTGAGAAACATGAAACAGCTACAAGGTTTCTAGATTTAGGTAAGGCTGTGACTTCAATGGGATGAGACCGAAACTGTCCACAGTAAACTGGCCAAATCTGATAATGGGTAAAATGACAGAAGGTCAGTGGGAGTTGTTCAAAAGTAATTTAATATGATACAGAATCAGTTTTATACCCCGACGGGGCAAGAACTCTACTTGTCAAAAAATAAAAGCCATGGATGACTAAAATGCTAAGAGGCAACATGATACTCAAAGAAAAAGCATTCAAAATGTATGAAATAGCACAAATCCAGCAAATGCGAAAGATACAAAGAACAACAAAAGCTGACAAAAGAGCTACAAAAAGGGAGTGTGAAATGAAACTTGCAAGAGATATCAAAATCAACACAAATTTGTACAATCACATCAGGAATAAGTGGGTGTTCAGGAGGAATATGGGCCCCTTGAAAACTGACAATAGTGATGTTGTCAATGAAAATAAGGAAATGGTGGACATGCTGAATGATTACTTTGCATCAGTATTTATAGTAGAGGAAGTGGCCAGCATACTGCAAATCCCTAGCAAACTCGTATTGAATCAGGGACATGGACTCAACAAAATTAACGTAGGCAAAATAACATTAATGAAGAAAATAAAGGCACTAACGAGTCACAACTACTGAGGACCAGATGGTTTCCATCACAGAGTTTTAAAGGAAGTGGGTGAGAACATTGCAGCTGCCCTAAATATAACCTTCCAAAGTTCTGTTGATTTGGGAACCGTCACTTTAGATTGGAAAATTGCAGTCACTCCACTATTTAAGGAAGTTAAGAAAGATGAGAAAACCAGGAAATTTTAGACCGGTTAGCCTAGCATCCATTGTTAAGAAATTACTAGAGCCTATAATTAAGGATAGGATGATAGAACACCTTGAAAATTGTCAGCTGATCAGGGGAGGGTTAGAATGTTGTTCCCAGGGCCTGATGGGATCTACCCTAGAATACTGAGGGAGGCAAGGGAGGAAATTGCTGGGGCCTTGACAGAAATCTTTGCATCCTCATTGGATACGGGTGAGGTCCCAGAGGACTGGAGAAAAGCCAATGTTGTTCCTTTGTTTAAGAAGGGTGGCAAGGATAATCCAGGAAATTATAGGCCGGTGAGCCTTACGTCAGTGGTAGGGAAACTATTAGAGAGGATTATTCGGGACAGGATTTACTCCCATTTGGAAACAAACAAACTTATTAGCGAGAGACAGCATGGTTTTGTGAAGGGGAGGTCGTGTCTTACTAATTTGATTGAGTTTTTTGAGGAAGTGACGAAGATGATTGATGAAGGAAGGGCAGTGGATGTTATCTATATGGACTTTAGTAAAGCCTTTGACAAGGTCCCGCATGGCAGACTGGTACAGAAGGTGATCCCACACGGGATCAGAGGTGAGCTGGCAAGATGGATACAGAACTGGCTCGGTCATAGAAGACAGAGGGTATCAGTGGATGGGTGTTTTTCTGAATGGAGGGATGTGACTAGTGGTGTTCCGCAGGGATCAGTGCTGGGACCTTTGCTGTTTGTGGTATATATAAATGATTTGGAGGAAAATGTAGCTGGTCTGATTAGTAAGTTTGCAGACGACACAAAGGTTGGTGGGGTTACGGATAGTGATGAGGATTGTCAGAGGATACAGCAGGATATAGATCGGTTGGAGACTTGGGCGCAGAAATGGCAGATGGAGTTTAATCCGGACAAATGTGAGGTAATGCATTTTGGAAGATCTAATACAGGTGGGAGGTATACAGTAAATGGCAGAACCCTTAGGAGTATTGACAGGCAGAGAGATCTGGGCGTACAGGTCCACAGGTCACTGAAAGTGCCAACGCAGGTGGATAAGGTAGTCAAGAAGGCATACGGCATGCTTGTCTTCATCGGTCGGGGCATAGAGTATAAAAATTGGCAAGTCATGTTGCAGCTGTACAGAACCTTAGTTAGGCCACTCTTAGAATATTGCATGCAATTCTGGTCGCCACACTACCAGAAGGATGTGGAGGCTTTGGAGAGGGTACAGAGGAAGTTTACCAGGTTGTTGCCTGGTCTGGAGGACATTAGCTATGAGGAGAGGTTGGAAAAACTCGGATTGTTTTCACTGGAGCGACGGAGGTGGAGGGGCGACATTATAGAGGTTTACAAAGTTATGAGTGGCATGGACAGAGTGGATAGTCAGAAGCTTTTTCCCAGGGTGGAAGAGTCAGTTACTAGGGGACATAGGTTTAAGGTGCGAGAGGCAAAGTTTAGAGGGGATGTGCGAGGCAAGTTTTTTACACAGAGGGTGGTGAGTGCCTGGAACTTGCTGCCAGGGGAGGTGGTGGAAGCGGATACGATAGCGACGTTTAAGAGACATCTTGACAAATACATAAATAGGAAGGGAATAGAGGGATATGGGCCCCGGAAGTGCAGAAGGTTTTAGTTTAGGCAGGCATCAAGATCAGCGTAGGCTTGGAGGGCCGAATGGCCTGTTCCTGTGCTGTCCTGTTCTTTGTTCTTTGTTCTTTGTTCTCTGGGGGAGGGGGTGGAATGTTTGTTTTCGATGGAGGGGTGCAAGGTTGGCCCAGCTGCATCACGCTTTCATAGATATGGAGAAGCTTTTTGCTATGGAATTATAAGGAGAACACTGCTGAAGTGAGAACCCAAGGAGGCTTGTCCCATTCATTCAGAGTAGATGTTGGTAAAACTCTTGTTAGGTTTTTAAAAATTCTGCCTTGATGGTGAAATGTTTCGATCATAAGGCTCCTCTGCACCCTAAGTTTTTAAGTTTATGTGTTGCATTTTAGCTTTCTTTTAACAAAATAATTAGTTTTCCCCTTAGTGATTACAAACATTTATGTGACACTCACTTGCGTTCGAGAGCAAGGTGTCTGTTTGTAATTATATTGCTGAACAATAACAGTAGTAAACACCTTTTGTTATGCATGCTTGTTCTTTTTAATATGTTGTATAATGCATTCAGATTGTTTTTTCTCCCCCTCTTCACCTACCCTTAATGCATTGTTGCCCCTATGACGCACCTCTGCTTGCTGTTTATGTTAATGCGCTTGAACCCCATTGGCCCATTGCCATCCATGTGCTCGCTGCCTGCTAATTAAGACTCAGCCAGCTGTCAGATCAATGAAGCGATCCCTCGACGCAACCTTTGACCTGGTACTTGCACCTTTCACCTTCTTGCTTTGCATGTAGCTTTTTTTTAATTTTGTAAATATAACGTTAGACTGCATGAGTGCTTTTCATTCATTTGGTACCATAATTAACCCTTAGGACACTGCCATTGCATATTGACCTGTTTTGGAATGTACTTTGGTGGTGCAAATTCATGCTTTGTAACTCCTAAGGGTTTGGCATAGCAACAAAAGATATAGCCACAGTGAAACCTGTTTCTAAAGCCCTATGAACCCAGTAAAACACATTTGTGAACATTTATGGGAAGGTACTGTGCCCCACAGTGCCCAGGATGTAGTATTTTATTTATTCCCTTCTGACTTGCATTGGAGCAGCACAAGCAAAAATCTTTCAAAATACAAACCTAAGTAGTCTCCAGGGGAAAGAAAGAGCACAGAGAATAAAGATAATTCTGATCGGGCAGTTAATGCTGCATCTAAAACAGGTTTGACTGTCTTGAAGTGATTTTGGCAATGAAAGGTGGCATCCTGTTACTTGTATACATGCAAGCCCCATCACTGCCTTAATAAATAAAATTGACAGATAACCTTCTAAAATCCAAACATTGCAGAGTATTGTATTAACAGTACTGGAATGCACTGTCTGATAGGATGGTGGAAGCAGATGCAATAGTAACTTTCAAAAGGGAATTGGATAAAGACTTGAAAAGGAAAACAAATATGGGGCTATGGAGAAGGGGCAGGGGACTGGGACTAATTGGATAGCTCTTTCAAAGAGCTGGCACAGGTTTGATGGGTTGAATGGCCTACTTTTGTGCTATGTGATTCCACTGAGCAGCCTTCTGAAACACCAAACTGCCCCAATTAACAAGGAATGATCAAACCTTCGCTAAAGGGTGAAATGTTCATTGTAGAATTTCACATGCAGCTTGTGTGTCTATATCACATTAAATGAAAGCTAGCAGGGAACAAGAGTGACATTTACCAAGCTGAATCCCACAACTCTAGCTGCCAGGTATCCATTATGCTACAGTTAACAGGACAATTTAAATAGAGGCATCTTTATATACCTCAGCTGCCACTGTGCCATAATCACTTGTGTTATTTGGGCAAGCTAGCTGCAGTTTCTCAGTCTCTGGATGCTGCAGTTTACAGCAAGCATTTATGTTGTCGCTTTACTTGCTTCTTTCCGCTTGTAGGCACTTTGCAGGGTTCCCGTTAATGTGAAACTTGAATTTGATTTCACGTCATTCGACTTTTCAGAGGATGTTAACATTTACAGGGCTATTGCTCATGAGGTGGGGGAGCAGTGGAAATAAACTTACAATCTACAATCAACATTCTGAAAGCTACTTGTATCAAATTGAAACAAAAATTCTGCACATGGTTCATATGCATTTACTGCAGGACAATATAGTGCAAAGTCAAGAGTTTTTGAAAAAATCATTTTTGTGAAATGAGCCTCGAGACTTTTCAAGTCCCCAGGACTTTATAAAACCCTAGCGAGAACCCTGGCTATGTAACCTTTATTTATTATATTGCATATGTTTTAGATCTGCAGAGAATTCATTCTTCTTTCATTTCATCAATGTGCAGCCTGTCCGAACTCTCTCACTTTAAGCTTGATTATCGATGTCCTATGTTTTAAGTCAAACACTGTTAAGTGGCTGTGCAGCTCCTGACTCTCAAAACTGCCTCTCATGCTTCTCGCACTTGTATACTGTTCACAATGCCTCGCAGCTATAGTCTGCTTCAGCTGCTGCTTTGCTTTAGCTATTACTAGTCGCAGGAGAATGGCAGGTCAGTCTTTGGTGTGTGTGTGTATTGTTTTGTGCATGCGTCATTTATTTTCTACTTGTCTTAATCAATCCCTCATCCATAGGCCCTCCAGCCTGGTGCCCTCCAACCTTTACCAAAGAGGCCAGCACTTGAAAAAACCAATGGTGCCACCACAGTGTTTAACCCCAGTGTTTTCCACTACCAACAGGCTCTAGCTAATATGCAGCTGCAACAACCAACATTCATACCAACAGGTTAGTCCATTATCACTTGTGCTCTTCATGCACTCTTTCATTTTGGTATTGGAAGTCACAGGGCTGTACTGTTGGAGTCACTCGAGGAATGGGCAAGGGTTCATTTGCTTCATGTCAGACAGGTTTCATGCTTAAAGGAGCCACTCTTGTTTCTCATTTTTTGTAATTTAAAATATTTCACATCCCTCTGACTAAATGTTTTAAAAATTATATATCCGTAGGAAAAAAACAATGCAATTATTGAAGTGAATCACACTGCCAGTTTGGTTTTCCAGTGTCAGGTGTTGTGACAAACCCAATAGAGAGCCTGGTGTTTGGTGGAGTGGATTGGGTTCTCAGCAGGGGCAGTGCACACAGTGTCACATTGGCAAAGCTTTATTTTGGCACTATTACAAGGGGCACTGCAGAAAACACAGTTGATATTTTAGAACTCAGGACCTTCCTGGGCTTGGGAAAGGGAGGGAGGGGATTGCTGCTCCTGTCCAGCGACTCCTTTTTGGGATGTGTGCATTAGGAAACAATGGTCTGGATGCAGCTACAGAGTGCCAACACTCACAAACTTGGCTTGCCCACACAGAATGGCCACATGGCTGAGTTACCAAAGAGTGCCCACATCCCTTGGACTGTAGCTCACCAGAGGAGAGCAGAATTTGTTTTTAGAAATGATGGGGTGGTTCCTTTAGAATTTACATTCATCGATGTTCGGACATTGCTGCATAACCTTCAATAAATGTGCTGGATCAGTGAAAACAATTATGCAGCTGTGTTTTGAACATAATGTGAAGCTTGCCTTCCAAGTACAATTTGTGCTGGTTTTATTATTCTAAGGCGGGTGAAATTGGACTTGGCCTGGGACACATGTCAGATGATAATGTATCAGTTGCCCTTTAAGCACCCTGTCTGATATTCGATTCCCTCTGTTTTGCACCCTGTCCAAGTCCAATTTCACCCCTAAATGTCCTTAGTGAGGCAGCATGAATGTTGTAGCTGTGAATTAAGATACAGTTTATAAGAACAGAGAGGTAACCAATTCTTGCATCTTCTGGCTGGGAGGCAATGCATTTTATCTTGGCATTTACTATTGTATCAATTCACGCTTCTCATCATTTCTCAGTGAATTATTATCATTGCATAGTTTTAACTCCTCATAAAAAAACTAAACTCTCACTTTGCATGTGCTGAGGTAATCAATGAAAGTGTCTCAACTGGCCATAATCTGTTTCATACAGTATGTGGGTGAACACTAACTGTTTCTAATCAATGTTCCTTTTTTTGTTTATCCTTTCAACGCTTCACTGCATGATCTGCAGGCTCAGTGTTGTGCATGACCCCCACTGCAAGTGTTGGTAAGGTTGCAGCTTTATCTCTCTCAAATGTTTTGACCTTACTTTATCTTCCTCACGTTTTCAAAACTTCACTGTGTTTGTGTTAGGAACGTCCAGTCAATATTTCAGTTCACAGTTTTCTCCACGGCTAGCCAGTTACAGCAAGCTGTCAGGATATTAAACAAACTCTACAGAATCTCTTTCGGTTAGACCCAGAAGACTTACAATTCTGGGATGCCGAGCTTCCAGTGTGGAGCCTTGCTTGCCAGGAGCACTGGTCTAAGAATCGAAGGCATGTTCCACCTGCAGCCCTCTCTCACCTGTGCTCCTTGCAAGTGTAGCTCATGCAGTATGTAGAATCACATCAATAACCTCACTTAATTATAGCTTAACAACAGCAGCAGCCATAGGTGAAGTTAAAGTTTAAGAATAATGAAGGAGGCTTTAGGAGTAGCTAAATCCAAGCAGAGGGCTAAAAGGGTTAAAGTTGGAGGACTGATTGCATAGGCTAGTCTTGTATTTCCTTGAGTAGCGAAGCTCGAGGGGCAATCTAATCAAGGTGTTTAAGAAGATTAAAGGATTTAACAATGGGAAACTATTTTCTCGAGTCGGGGAGTCTAGAACAAGGGGGCATAACCTTAAAATTAAAGCTCGACAGTTCGGGGATGAGGTCAGGAATCACTTCTTCACACAAAAGATGGTGGAAACCTACCCTTTGTGTGGTTTTATCCTGGTGAATCTGTGCTGCACTCTCTCCAAGGCCAGTACATCCTTCCTGAGGTGTAGTGCCCAGAACTGCATGCCGCACACTAAATGGGGTCTAAACAGAGCTTTATATAACTGGAGCATAACTATAAAGTAAGTACTTAGCAAATACTAAATGGGCTCTGTTGAACACACCTGACACCTGTCACTGTCAGGCATGACAAAGGACATCTTTATTGAATCCTGTTTTATCAATGTTTTTTATGAATTTAAAAACCTTGAGCTCTTTCATAACTGTTGACAAGCACAAAATAACAGATCACAGCTTGGCTATACAGTCCTTGCTGCTCTTTTCTAATCCTTGCTTGTGGAAATTTAACTGTAAAAGAGTCTGTAATACAGCCAATGCTGTAACTGTCATAGCCTCCAGTAAACCCTCACTGGATAGGGCCCTTGTGCAGCACAATTTTGGGTCTGTTGCCCATTGTATTTTGTCCCTTGTGCAGGTCCTAACTCAAGTCTAACACATGAGATTCTTGAGCCACTTATTAGGGAAGATGTGGTTTTCTGTTGTCTTACTCACAGATTTTACTTTCTCCTAGGTGGGCTTTAAAAAGCCTCACCTACACTTAATAATAGATGGGAATGACCCTCATCTAGTATCCTTCAATGTGGTTGTGGGAAGTGGGGCTCAAACTTTTCACCTTCTGACTCAGAAGCAGGAATGCTACCACTAAACCAAAGGTCCACTCTGCTTGTTTGTACTATCATGTGCTATTTTGTTATTTCCCATTCCCTCTTTATGGTGATCCACTGGTAGGAGTGACCGTTTATAGTTTGAGCAGTAACAAAGTGCGTTCCCAGCTGTTCCACCGCCATGGCTGGTCACCCATCAGCAGTAACTGCTGTCAACACATTTAGTGCATGTGAGAGCTGGAAAAATGATGCTTTAATCTTGAGTGGCAACACCAGATTTAACCCTGCGTCCTGCCCAAAAAACAAATCTTTATTACCAGCACATGGAGAAATTCCGCACCGAAACTATATTAGTCGGGCACAACTCCTTTTTGATCTTGTCTCAACAGTTTGCATCTGAAGGTTCTACAAAGGGAAGCCTCAGAGGAGCAACAGCTCAAAGGACCTACTGATAAAGAGAAGGGGGGTTGTTCAAAGTATGGGATTGTGCTCTGTTCTTGACATGTATCCAGTTGATGTGTATTTTCATTCATTCTTGGGATAGAGCAATTCTCATCTCTAGTTTCTCTTGAACTGCTGCAGTCCATCTGGTGCAGGTACACCCACAGTGCTGTTAGGGAGGGCGTTTCAGGATTTTGACCCAGCAACAGTGAAGGAACAGGGATATAGTTCCAAGTCAGGATGGTGTGTGACTTGAGAAGAACTAGCATGTGCTGGTGTTCCCATGCATCTGCTGCCCTTGTTCTTCTAGGTGGTAGAGGTCGCGGGTTTGGGAGATGCCGCCGAAGAATGGGCTACACTTGCCGAAGTCTGCCCTGCAAAGTAGTCTGACCTTGCTCTATTTTGTGGTAAAATCAAAGATAAGAAATAACCCTATTAAAACAGAATGGAGCAATTGTGTCTGGTGTGCTTTACTAGTGGAAGTTACTGATAGAGGGAGCTTGTGGGGAAATGTGGCTTGTAGCTAGGGAATGAAGAGAGGAGCTCAAAGATGAGGAGAGACAGTATGAAAAGTGGAAACAGATAGTGGTAAAGGAGAATAAATGGCAAGCAAAGGAGAATAGGAAGGAGTCTGATGTTTGTACACATTATTTGTGCGGAGCAGGTTCCTTAAGCAGTGATGTTAGGGAAAAAGCAAAGTTTTTCTTCACCAGGCAGAGGAAGGAAGGGGGAAGTGGAGGCCAAGTCAATGCATGCTGTTCTCACTCATTTCCTGATAGGAACTTGAACAGTGTGAATATGCACAACCCTTTGGAGAACCAGAGGCTGTGCAAATTCGATCCAGGCTACAACTTTCCAGCTTGGTATTGGACACTACTGATGAATATGTTCGAACTCCCAATTTTGAATAATTAGTTACTCATAGCCTAAGACATGAGTCTGGGTAGATGCTGCTTATCTGTGTTATCACACTCCCTGACAGATTTAAGAGGACATTATTTCTTAATCCAGCTGTGGATTCTAATATCCAAAGAAGCACTTGAAAATTGCCAATGTCTTCAGCTCCAGTGGGGCAGCAATTTTAACCTGACCTGCCCGTTGGCAAACTGACGCGATCAGCTGCAATGCAGGTTCTCAGGTGCACTGCTGCCCAATTTTAATCTCCATTGAAGTAATATTGGGCAGGCTGTAAAACCAGTGTTCCACTTGATCCCCTGGGTTTCCCACTTGGCAAGTTAGGTTAAAATTACTAGCTTAAGTGTTTGAATGTCTGTCCGAGAATGGAATCCATTACTTTGACCTCTTCCTGACTCGTTCCCCGATCCAGCACAAGACCATTGCCCTCAAATACCCCAATCTGTTTGGGCTCTTCAGTGAGCATTTCCAGAGTGCAGATGTGGCACGTGGACAACCAAAGCACCTTGACGGACAGGGGAGGGCGTTCCCTTGGTGCAGAAGTTCATGTCAAACCACTCAGATAACTAGCATTCGGAAATGATGCTGGAATTATGATTATCATTATTAAACTGTTTTCATCCAGAGCCTGTAATCTGTTTGGTGGGGGTGGGGGGGGCAGTGGGGAATTGGAATCACAGTAGATCAAAAATAATTTAAGTAATTCTGTTTAGCTTGAGTGCAACAACAACAACTTGCATTTGCATAGTGACTTTAACATAGTAAAATGTCCCAAGGCACGTCACGGGGGAGGTGGTGGCGTGGTGGTATTATCACTGGAGTAGTAACCCAGAGACCCAGGGTATTGCTCTGGGAACATGAGTTCAAATCTCAAAACAGCAGAAGGTGGAATTTGAATTCAATTAATATATCTGGAATTTAAAACTGGTCTAATGATGGCCATGAAACCATTGTCGATTGTTGTAAAAACCCATCTGGTTCACTAATGTCCTTTAGGGAAGGAACCTGGTCTGGCCTACATGTTGCTCCAGACCCACAGCAATATGTTGTTGACTCTTACATACCCTCTGAAATGGCCTAGCAAGCCACTCAGTTGTATCTAACCGCTACGAAGCCAATAAAAAGGAATGAAACCGGATGGGCCACCTGGCATCGATCGAGGCACTGGAAACGACAATGGCAAACCCAGCCCTGTCGACACTGCAAAGTCCTCCTTACTAACATCTGGGGGCTTGTGCCAAAGTTGGGAGAGCTGTCCCACAGACTAGTCAAGCAACAGCCTAAAATAGTCATACTCACGGAATCATACCTGACAGACAATATCCCAGACACTGCCATCACCATCCCCGGGTATGTCCTGTCCCACCGGCATCACAGACCCAGCAGAGCTGGCGGCACAGTGGTATACAGTAGGGAGGGAGTTGCCCTGGGAGTCCTTAACATTGACTCTGGACCCCATGAAGTCTCATGACATCAGGTCAAATATGGGCAAGGAAACCTCCTGCTGATTACCACCTACCGCCCTCCCTCAGCTGATGAGTCAGTACTCCTCCATGTTGAACAGCACTTGGAGGAAGCACTGAGGGTGGCAAGGGTACAAAATGTACTTCAATGTTCATCACCAAGAGTGGCTCGGTAGCACCACTACTGACATAGCTGCTAGACTGGGTATGCGGCAGGTGTTGAGAGAACCAACAAGAGGGAAAAACATTCTTGACCTCATCATAACCAATCTGCCTGCTGCAGATGCATCTGTCCATGACAGTATTGGTAGGAGTGACCACCACACAGTCATTGTGGAGACGAAGTCCCGCCTTCACATTGAGGATACCGTCCATCGTGTTGTGTGGCACTACCACCGTGCTAAATGGGATAGATTTCGAACAGATCTAACAATGCAAAATTGGGCATCCATGAGGCGCTGTGGGCCTTCAGCAGCGGCAGAATTGGACTCAACTACAATCTGTAACCTCATGGCCCGGCATATCCCCCACTCTACGATTACCATCAAGCCAGGAGACCAACCCTGGTTCAATGAAGAGTGCAGGGGGGCATGCCAGGTGCAGCACCAGGCATACCTCAAAATGAGGTGTCAACCTGATGCAGCTACAACACAGGACTATCTGTGTGCCAAACTGCATAAGCAGCATGCGATAGACAGAGCGAAGCGATCCCACAACCAACGGATCAGATCGAAGCTCTGCAGTCCTGCCACAACCAGCCGTGAATGGTGGTGGACAATTAAACAACTAACTGGAGGAGGTGGCTCCACAAATATCCCCATCCTCAATGATGGAGGAGCCCAGCACATCAGTGCAAAAGATAAGGCTGAAGCATTTGCAACAATCTTCAGCCAGAAGTGCCGAGTTGATGATCCATCTCAGCCTCCTCCTGAAGTCCCCAGCATCACAGATGCCAGACTTCAGCCAATTCGAATCACTCCATGTGATATTAAGAAACGACTGAAGGCACTGGATACTGCAAAAGCTATAGGCCCTGACAATATTTCGGCAATAGTACTGAAGACCTGTGCTCCAGACCTTGCCGCGCCCCTAGCCAAGCTGTTCCAGTACAGCTACAACACTGGCATCTACCCTGCAATGTGGAAAATTGCCCAGGCGTGTCCTGTACACAAAAAACAGGACAGGTCCAACCCTGCGAATTACCGTCCCTTCAGCCTACTCTCAATCATCAGTAAAGTGATGAAAGGTGTCATCGACAGTGCCATTAAGCGGCACTTGCTTATCAATAACCTGCTCAGTGATGCCCTGTTTGGGTTCCGCCAGGGCCACTCAGCTCCTGACCTCATTACAGCCTTGGTTCAGACATGGACAAAAAAGCTGAACTCAAGAGGTGAGTTGAGAGTGACTGCCCTTGACATCAAGGCAGCATTTGACCGAGTATGGCATCAAGGAGCCCTAGCAAAACTGAGGTCAATGGGAATCAGGGGGACAACCCTCCACTGGTTGGAGTCATACCTAGTGCAAAGGAAGATGGCTGTGGTTGTTGGAGGTCAATCATCTCAGCTCCAGGACATCACTGCAGGAGTTCCTCAGGGTAGTGTCCTAGGCCCAACCATCTTCAGCTGCTTCATCGATGTCCTTCCTTCAATCATAAGGTCAGAAGTGGGGATGTTCGCTGATGATTGCACAATTCGTGACTCCTCAGATACTAAAGCAGTCTGTGTAGAAATGCAGCAAGACCTGGACAATATCCAGGCTTGCGCTGATAAGTGGCAAGTAACATTCGCGCCACACAAGTGCCAGGCAATGACCATCTCCAACAAGAGAGAATCGAACCATAGCCCCTTGACATTCAATGGCATTACCATCGCTGAATCCCCCACTATCAACATCCTAGGGGCTACCATTGACCAGAAACTGAACTAGAGTAGCCATATAAATACCGTGGCTATAAGAGCAGGTCAGAGGCTAGGAATCCTGCAGCGAGTAACTCACCTCCTGACTCCCCAAAGCCTGTCCAACATCTACAAGGCACAAGTCAGGAGTGTGATGGAATACTCTCCACTTGCCTGGATGGGTGCAGCTCCAACAACACTCAAGAAGCTCGACACTTTCCAGAACAAAGCAGCCCGCTTGATTGGCATGCCATCTACAAACATTCACTCCCTCCACCACTGACGCACAGTGGCAGCAGTGAGTACCATCTACAAGATGCACTGCAGCAACGCACCAAGGCTCCTTAGACAGCACCTTCCAAACCCGTGACCTCTACCAACTAGAAGGACAAGGGCAGCAAATGTTTGGGAACACCACCACCTGCAAGTTCCCCTCGAAGTCACACACCATCCTGATTTGGAACTATATCGCTGTTCCTTCACTGTTGCTGGGTCAAAATCCTGGAACTCCCATCCTAACAGCACTGTGTGTGTACCTACCCCTCATGGACTGCAGCGGTTCAAGAAGGCAGCTCACCACCACCTTCTCAAGGGCAATTAGGGATGGGCAATAAATGCTGGCCTAGCCATGAATGAATAAAAATAAAAGGCACATAATTGGACAAAAGTTGACAATGGGATGAATTTTAAGTGGACCCAGGGACAGGAACAGAGGCTGGGGAGGGGGGGTGGGGCAAAAAATTTGATTGGGACAGGAAGTCCAACATCGTGACGTTCCATTCCGATTTTACCAATAGCTGCAAAGTTGGAGTTTGGACGATGACGTGGCAATTAAGATAGTTAAGAGGCCAATTGAAAGCGATTTTATGGTCGGATTTGTATTTTATAAACAGCGTACGGGTTTCATGGGGCTTCAGAGGCTCACCTCCTTCAAGGATGCAACATGGAGGTGGGACATCATGGCTGGCTGCAAGGGGAGGATATCGGGAGGGCAACTATCAACTGCCAGGCAAGATGGGGAAGGGAGAGGAGTGCACATTGAGTGAGGGCAAGGGCCTCTGTGCTGGGGGGTGGCCATTGTAAGGGGGACAGCAGGCAAGTGACACCATGGCAAAGCTTATGGTGGGGTAAGAAGAGGAAACTGCTGGGAGTGAAAGACACGCATTAAGGGAGAGGCCACCTGTCATGGGCCTCGTTCATCTAGGCTTTGAGGATCCCATTGATGGCGAGATGCAGCAGACTGGTAGGGAGGCCCAGGCACTTGCAGCTGCACTGTGATGACCTGTGAGCCCACAGGACGGTTAGCAGCAGCCTGCAGATGCTGGAGAAGGGTGTAGAGGAGAGAGAGAGAGAGGTGGCTCCCCCACACAGAAGGAGGTATCCTCCAGAAAGGGTCCACTGGTTAAGTTTCAACTACCTGTAGATATCTGAGAGATAGTGGCAATGAAGCCTCCACCTCTCCAGGGAGGCCATCATTGAGCTATGCGCTATGATGCAGGATGAGCTGAGCCACATGAGACTCGGTGGAATTCAATGCCAGTGACACTGAAGGTCACTGTGGCACTGAACTTGAACGCCTCTGGATCATTCCAGCGATCCACTGGGGACGTATGGGGGATCTCACAGTTAACGGCCTATCAGTACATTGAGGAGGTCACCAATGTCCCTTTCAGAAGGGCTGGCGACTATGCGCACCTCTGCATGAATCCCAACTCTCAAGCTGAGAGGGCCATTGGGTTCGGGGCTATCTCTGGATTCCCCCAGATGCAGGGTGTCATCGACTGCACTCATGTGGCCATCACGGCTCCTGAACCCCAGCCAGCGGCCTTCATCAACAGGAAGGTCTTCCAATCCCTCAATGCATACTGGTGTGCGACCACCGTAAATGGATCCTGCAGCTCTGTGTACGCTTCCCGGGAAATTGCTACGATTCCAACATTTTGAGGCTGTCCCAGGTGCCAGAACTAAGGATAACCACTGAGGACATGGCTACTGACTCCTGTGAGGAACTCCTGCACAGATGCAGAGGAGAGATACAACTCTTGCCGCAGGATAACATGAGCGACCATGGAGCAGACCATTGGTCTGCTGAAGATGAGATTCAGGTGCCTAGATCGGTCCAGTGGAGCCCTGCAGTATTCCCTGGCGAGGGTCTCACGTATTGTGATGGTTTGCTGTACACTGCACAACCTGGTCCTGCAGAGGGGGGGGAGCCGATGAGCAACGAGGATAGCGAGGAGCTTACTGACTCCTCGGATGATGAGGATGCCGAGAGGGAAGATAGGCAAGCAACGACAGATGAAGGACTCCATGGACAACATGAGATTGACCATGGGATATGTGCAAGGAAGGTTCTCAGTGCCCTTGTACGTTCGCATTTCCTTTGACCCTTACCGTCAGTTGTAGCTTGACCAATAAGTACTTATCTGTATGCCGCCTTGTTGTCGCCTTCCTTCCTTCAGGAAGCACTCAGTCTTTAAACATTCGCACAGCTCTGAGCTGGCCAGACTCCAGAGTTGACCCCTCACAGCATGATGTTTCGCCTGCAGCCTCTTCACAGAGGCTGGGTTGCAGAAAAGGGCCAAAGGCCAGATGGAAGAGGAGGGAGGTCGTCTATGCTTTAGGAAATGGTTTATTCACAGTTACAACAGACCATTCCTTTTGCATTTAAAAAGACACAATCACCTGTGATAACCCCATGATTCCATGTGCTCTTTATTCTTTTGCGTGAACCCCTATGAGGTGCCCCCCCCCACCCCCCCCCCCCCCCACACTGTGCTGTAAGCTGGGGTGGAGGCAGGCTGCTGACCGCTGACCTTGCTGCCCTGTGACTAGGGATGCCCTTGGCGGTCGTCCTCTGGATGCCTGAGGCTTGGAGAGCCTCGGCACGCTGTGTGCCTCCTGCACAGAAGCAGTAGCACTCCCTGTCAGCAGGGATGATGGTGAACTGGTGACACTGGTAGAGGGGCAGAGGAGCAGCTCCCACACCAGGAGCACCCTGTGAGGAGCCCCAGCTTCAGGAGGCAGCTGATCCTCCTTACTAGCGAGGCAGACTTCTGCCTCCCTGCTGACCTGAAAGTGAAAGGACCTGGTGGTGACTCCAGGTCCCCTGTTTGCCTCTTGCCTTCCCACTGCTGCCTTGTGCCCATGGTCAAGACGAGGATGTGCAGGTCTGCACAAATATCCTACAGACACTGAGTGCTCTGTTGGACGTGGCTGTCCATCACAGCCACCAATCTCTCAATGGAGGACACTATGCATGCACCAGTCAGAGACAATGCAGCGCTCAACGCCTGGTTGGACTCCTCCATCCTCCGAGCTTGGGCGCGCATTCCCTCTGGCATCTCTGCCAGATGTTGCCGGAGCTCTCACTGCAGCATTTCCCATGATGCTGCCAATGCCAGATGCATCTCATGAAGCTGGGGTTCAGCATAAGCCTGGTCTCCCACAGTCCTCCAACTGTCAGAGGCGTGGACTGTCACAGCCTCCATCAGCTGCTTGGGCAAGTCAGTGCTGTGTTCACCAGGTTGGTCACCCAGATCTAAACTCGAGCGTAAACGCACCGATGTGTGTGTGTCTGCACTGGTGGAGCGTGCAGAAGTGTGAGGTGACCCTCTGGGGCGCTGTCCTCCTCTCAGTGGTGGCAAGCTCCCCTGCAGACTTGAAGATTGTAAACGTAGGCACCGCTTGACCTGCATGAAAGAACAGAGACATTGAAGGGTCAAGAACCTCCCCTCCCTACATACCACACACCCCTACAATCCAGACCCCTGCAGGCATCGGATGCCTGATGAGCAGCATGGCTCCATTGCTGCAGATGCAGTCTTGTGCCCCATGGCAACCTTATTCACTGTCTTTGGAAGGTGCCCCTGTCTCTCCGTCCACGGCACTCCAGCCATCCTGAGGTCCAGCTAGCTCCATGACCTTCTCCTCTATTGGGGCTAAGACATGGAGAATGGGCAGCCCACAGCCAGTCTTGGCCCACTCTGATTGTGTGCTATCTTCTCCTGTAGACAGAGAGAAGGAAGCTGTAGGTCACCCAGTGAGAACAATTCCAAGACATGGCTGGTGGTAGTCCAGCTGCCACCAATGGGAGCACACAGATGCCTCCTGCATGCAATCCCTTTCCAGAGACCTCGCAAATGTCTCCTATGACAAGGGTCTCCTTTCAGAGCCACTTCGCCCAGTTTCTGCATGCATCCCTGACCCTTTGCCCATGCCTGGCTGGGCACTTCCTCTCCACCCAGTGCACCTCGCTTCTCCAGTTGCAAGGCCCAAGAGGATGAAGGCATTAAGAGGTACTCACTTTCGCTGCCCAGATGAGGTCATTGAGCCACTAGTGGCACTGGATCCAGGTCATTGGCGTTACCACATGGCTGCTGACATCATTTGTTATCTGAAGCCAAGCCTGTTTGGTTAGGCTGCCAGGTCTCCTCAACCCGACCCTTGGGAATAAAATATGCCTCCTCACCTGTCAGCCTGTAGAGGCACCTGGAGGGAAGCATCAGGGAAGCATGGGGCCACCCAGGGTCTCCTCTCAGCCATCTTTGATATCCTCTATGACCTCCTCCTCTCCCAGGCCTACATTCTGCAAAATTTCCTGCCGGGCTGTCAGCCCTTTAAAATTGGTGCCAGCAGCCATCAAGGTGTCAGCTGACAGCATGCATTTGGTCGGCTCCCATGCCTCATTGAACTTAATTGGCCGGCTGCCACTTGATCATGTGCGGCTGGTCACACCTGCCAATGATGTATCTTGCTCCTGTTTCTGGTCCTGATGTTGGGACCAGTGTCTCCACGTTAAAATCCAACCTATTTCAGTCACACACAAAGATATTGCCAGCGTCTGCCATCAGTACTCCTCTGAAACAGGAGTCCACACATGTACAGTTAAATGCGGAAAGCCAAAAGTTGCTGTCGGTGATTCAGTCTTTCATATAGGTTGTGCTGCTGAAGTCCCTCCAGTCTGCAATCAATTAAAAATCACTGAACTGATGAGAGCTTTCCCTTTTACATGAATCGTCTTGCTGTAAAACCCTTGAAAAAGTTGCACCTTGTTAAATGAGGTGCAACTGAGCTTTTAATGGCATCCCTAAGATGATAGTTACTGTGAACAGCCTCAACAGCCTGAAAAATTAATTTTATTTTTGTGGAATAAAAACATTCACGTATTTTTTAAAAAATTAAAAGAAAAATGTTTGTATATATTTTATCTCCTACCATAATCCCATGTGTTTGTCCCAATCTTTATTTCATTCTCTGTAAAATGATATTAAAATGAGAAGGATAATCTGTGCTTTTAACTTCCTGGTTTGCTGTCCATGAGAATACTTCAGTGTGATTGGCTGCGTACCCTGCTTGATGGCATCACAGTTACTGGACTCCTGGAGATCCCTTGATTTGGTATCAAATTCAAACTGATCTTGGGAAAAGGGAAATCCACGCCACAGAGATTGTTAGATCATAGAAACATAGAAAATAGGAGCAGGAGTAGGCCATTTGGCTCTTCGAGCCTGCTCCGCCATTCATTATGATTATGGCTGATCATCCAACTCAGTAACCTGTTCCCGCTTTCGCCCCATATCCTTTGATCCCTTTAAACCCAAGAGCTATATCTAACTCCTTCTTGAAAACATACAATGTTTTGGCCTCAACTGCTTTCTGTGGTAGCAAATTCCACAGGTTCACCACTCTCTGGGTGAAGAAATTTCTCCTTGTCTCAGTCCTGAAAGGTTTACCCCGTATCCTTAGACTATGACCCCTGGTTCTGGACTCCCCCACCATCGGGAACATCCTTCCTGCATCTACCCTGTCAAGTCCTATTATAATTTTATAGGTTTCTATGAGATCCCCCCTCACTCTTCTGAACTCCAGCGAATATAATCCTAACTGACTCAATCTCTCCTCATACATCAGTCCTGCCATCCCAGGAATCAGTCTGGTAAACCTTCACTGCACTCCCTCTACAGCAAGAACATCCTTCCTCAGATAAGGAGACCTCAACTGCACACAATATTCCAGGTGTGGCCTCACCGAGGCCCTGTATAATTGCAGCAAGACATCCCTGCTCCTGTACTCGAATCCTCTCCCTATGAAGGCCAACATAACATTTGCCTTTTTTACCGCTTGTTGGACCTGCATGCTTACTTTCAGCGACTGGTGTACGAGAACACCCAGGTCTCGTTGCATATTCCCCTCTCTCAGTTTATAGCCGTTCAGATAATAATCTGCCTTCCTGTTTTTGCTACCAAAGTGGATAACCTCACATTTATCCACATTATACTGCATCTGCCATGCATTTGCCCACTCACTCAACTTGTCCAAATCACCCAGAAGCCCCTCTGCATCCTCCTCACAACTCACCCTCCCACCCAGTTTTGTGTCATCTGCAAATTTGGAGATATTACATTTAGTTCCCTCATCTAAATCATTAATATATATTGTGAATAGCTGGGGTCCTAGCACCGATCCTTGCGGTACCCCACTAGTCACTGCCTGCCATTCGGAAAAAGACCCATTTATCCCTACTCTTTGTTTCCTGTCTGCCAACCAATTTTCTATCCATCGCAATACACTACCCCCAATCCCATGCGCTTTAATTTTACACGCTAATCTCTTATGTGGGACTTTGTCAAAAGCCTTCTGAAAGTCCAAATAAACCACATCCACTGGCTCCCCCTCATCAACTCTACTAGTTACATCCTCGAAGAATTCTAGTAGATTTGTCAAGCATGATTTCCCTTTTGTAAATCTATGCTGACTCTGTCCGATTCTACCACTGTTCTCTAAGTGCTCTGCTATAAAATATTTGATAATGGACTCTAGAATTTTCCCCACTACCGACGTCAGGCTGACTGGTCTATGTAAGCAGCAATCTTCAAGGTCAGTGGTGAGCACCGTCACTTTGCCATTGACCACAAAATCTGGGCCCATAAGGCTTTGTCAGAGATGGTTTTAAATAAGGGTCTTATAGGAGGGGGGAGAGAGGTAGGGAGGGAGCTCCAGAGCCTAGGACTCAGAAGCTGAAGGCATGACCACCAATGGTGGGGTGAAGAGCAATTAGTGCTTCTCGGAGCCCCAGACATAGCAACAGCTGTTGGAGTGAGTATGTGAGCCCAATTTTAATTCTGTGTAAATGAGTGGGTTTTGAGTGAATTAAAACCAAGCCCTGTGTGCCTGAGAAAAATGAGTGTGTGCATGTCCGTGTGTGATTTTGAGTGTGCATGTTTGAGTGTGTACACGTGACTGAGTGTGTGTGTGTGATTGACTGCATTGTTGATTTTGAGTGTATATGAGTGTGTGTGAGCACGTGTGTGAATTTTGAATGTGTATGAGCATGTGTGATTTTGTATTTGTGCAAGGGTGAGTGTGATTTTGTGTGTTGGTGAGTGTGTGAGTGTGATTTGGAGTTATGTGAGTGTGATTTTTGAGTGTGTGCGTGTGATTTTGAGTGTGTGAATGTGACAGGGTAAAAAAAATGTGATCTTCCATTGATTCCATATTCGCTGCCTCCCATTTAGGATGTAACAAAAATGCAACTAATACAGGGAAGTTACCTGCCTCCCTTATTTTTAATCCAACCCAGTTTTCTCCATATATGTCCTAAAATAGTTACAGTGTGTTTCCAGTGAATTAATTTTAACAAGAAACTGCAAAATTGGATTTCTAATGATTTTTAAATAATTCCAGACAGAATTTTTCTCAGAGTACTTTTTAAATACATTGCTTCAAAGTCTGTGTTTTATTTTATATAATTACACAAATACATCATTATGTGCCTGATAATGTACAAAGTCTTTTAGAGTGTTTTAAGTTCTCCTTAATTACGATTGTAATAAGCTTTCTTCTTTTTTTTCTCTTTTTTTTTTATTTCTTTCAATGCTGTCTTGCTTTTTGCACTATGATTGCATGCTGGTGTCACCCTTCATGATGATGTCACATGGCTTGCTGCTGTGATACCTGCCACGCCCACAATCCACACCACACGCTGCCATGGTTACCATAACGCTACACCCTTCCTGTTTGTCGCTTCCATGGTGTCCCCCACTGAAAGTACCCATGATGCACGGCGCTACGCCCACCACTGTGTCCGCAACAACACCTGCTACCAACGTTCCCTTCGCAGCAACAGCAACAGCCAATCAGGTTTGGCTCTTTAAATAGCTTTTATTTGACATTTCTTGCTCCGAGTGAGCTGTTGCTTTAAAATCAGCACAGATTTCAAAGTCTTTCTGTTTGCTAAATTTAAGTCGAGGAAAATTGTTTTAAGACAAGTATTTTTCAATCACGGCATCAGTGTGTGTTACAACCCGGATGTAGCTATGCATAATCTTAGTGACATTATTTTTTCCCCTTTTTAAAATTGTCAGTTAATTCATTCACTGCACACACTGTTTTATGTAATGTCAGTGCTAGGATGTGAGTTAATATATAGGATAATTTCTTCTTTAAAAATCATATTTTAATCTGAAATCTTTTCCACTGTAGATGCCCATTTTATCAATAGATGAACTCAGTAGCAGCATGTTTGTTACACAGATGTAGACGTTACGAATAGAACAGTAAGTTTCTTTTAACTATTAATACAAACTAATTAGAACTTATCCAAGCAACTAAAGATTATTTTCTTCTTATTCTGTCTTGCTGGTGAAACCAAGACATTTAATAGAAGTGATGTTGATAATGAATGTTCATGTTGCAATGCATTTAATAGGAACAGTGGTTCATTATAGGACTCACTATTTGATCATTGATACTAGCACAGTTTTAAACATGGAATCTAGCATATGAACCAATCGCATGCAGAGTTTGTATTTTTAATTAGCTGGCATTCTATCAAATATTATGATTGTACATGATTATATTGATGTGATCTGTACTGTTTTGAAGTGGTTGGCTGTACTTGTGGATATTGTGCTTTGGACACACACCAATTGTACCTTGGTGCAGCATCGCTCCTGCAACAGATTAGATACCAATGTCTGAATTAAAATAACACAGGGTGGATTCCAATGCAACACCATTGTGAGAACAGCACTGGCCACATTGATCTGGTTAGGAACACAGTTACTTGCTTTGCTCCACATTTAGATATAGAGGAATAGAGGGGGATGTAAAAGCGGTGGGGGTGTTGCATTACTGGTTAAGGAGAATATCACAGCTGTACTGCGGGAGGACACCTCGGAGGGGTCATGCAGCGAGGCAATATGGGTGGTGCTCAGGAATAGGAAGGGTGAAGTCACGATTTTGGGGGTTTTCCACAGGCCTCCCAACAGCCAGCGGGAGGTAGAGGAGCAGATATGTGGACAGATTTTGGAAAGATGCAAAGGTAACAGGGTTGTAGTGGTGGGTGATTTTAACTTCCCCTATATTGACTGGGACTCACTTAGTGCGAGGGGCTGGGATGGGGCAGAATTTGTAAGGAGCATCCAGGAGGGCTTCTTGAAACAATATGTAGATAGTCCAACTAGGGATGGGGCTGTACTGGACCTGGTATTGGGGAATGAGCCCGGCCAGGTGGTCGAAGTTTCAGTAGGGGAGCATTTCGGGAACAGTGACCATAGTTCCATAAGTTTTAAGGTACTTGTGGATAAGGATAATAGTCCTCGGGTGAAGGTGCTAAATTGGGGGAAGGCTAATTATAACAATATTAGGCAGGAACTGAAGAATTTAGATTGGGGACGGCTGTTTGAGGGTAAATCAACATCTGGCATGTGGGAGTCTTTCAAACGTCAGTTGATTAGAATCCAGGACCAGCATGTTCCTGTGAGGAAGAAGGATAAGTTTGGCAAGTTTTGGGAACCTTGGATAATGCAGGATATTGTGAGCCTAGTCAAAAAGAAAAAGGAAGCATTCGTAAGTGCTGGAAGGCTAGGAACAGACGAATCCCTTGAGGAATATAAAGACAGTAGGAAGGAACTTAAGCAAGGAGTCAGGAGGGCTAAAAGGGGTCATGAAAAGTCATTGGCAAACAGGATTAAGGATAATCCCAAGGATTTTTATACATATATAAAGAGCAAGAGGGTAACTAGGGAAAGGGTTGGCCCGCTCAAGGACAAAGAAGGGAAACTATGTGTGGAGCCAGAGGAAATGGGCGAGGTACTAAATGAGTACTTTGCATCAGTATTCACCAAAGAGAAGGACTTGGTGGATGATGAGCCTAGGGAAGGGAGTGTAGATAGACTCAGTCATCTCATTATCAAAAAGGAGAAGGTGTTGGGTGCTTGCAAAGTATTAAGGTAGATAAGTCCCCAGGGCCTGATGGGATCTACCCCAGAATACTGAGGGAGGCAAGGGAAGAAATTGTTGGGGCCTTGACAGAAATCTTTGCATCCTCATTGGCTACAGGTGAGGTCCCAGAGGACTGGAGAATAGCCAATGTTGTTCCTTTGTTTAAGAAGGGTAGCAAGGATAATCCAGGAAACTATAGGCCGGTGAGCCTTATATCAGTGGTAGGGAAATTATTAGAGAGGATTCTTCGGGACAGGATTTACTCCCATTTGGAAACAAACAAACTTATTAGCGAGAGGCAGCATAGTTTTGTGAAGGGGAGGTCGTGTCTCACTAATTTGATTGAGTTTTTTGAGGAAGTGACGAAGATGATTGATGAAGGAAGGGCAGTGGATGTTATCTATATGGACTTTAGTAAAGCCTTTGACAAGGTCCCTCATGGCAGACTGGTACAAAAGGTGAAGTCACACGGATCAGAGGTGAGTTGGCAAGATGGATACAGAACTGGCTCAGTCATAGAAGACAGAGGGTAGCAGTGGAAGGGTGCATTTCTGAATGGAGGGATGTGACTAGTGGTGTTCTGCAGGGATCAGTGCTGGAACCTTTGCTGTTTGTAGTATATATAAATGATTTGGAGGAAAATGTAGCTGGTCTGATTAGTAAGTTTGCGGACGACACAAAGGTTGGTGGAGTTGCGGATAATGATGAGGATTGTCAGAGGATACAGCAGGATGTAGATTGGTTGGAGACTTGGGCGCAGAAATGGCAGATGGAGTTTAATCCGGACAAATGTGAGGTAATGCATTTTGGAAGATCTAATACAGGTGGGAAGTATACAGTAAATGGCAGAACCCTTAGGAGTATTGACAGGCAGAGAGATCTGGGCGTACAGGTCCACAGGTCACTGAAAGTGGCAACGCAGGTGGATAAGGTAGTCAAGAAGGCATACGGCATGCTTGCCTTCATCGGTCGGGACATAGAGTATAAAAATTGGCAAGTCATGCTGCAGCTTTACAGAACCTTAGTTAGGCCACACTTAGAATATTGCGTGCAATTCTGGTCGCCACATTACCAGAAGGACGTGGATGCTTTGGAGAGGGTACAGAAGAGGTTTACCAGGATGTTGTCTGGTCTGGAGAGCATTAGCTATGAGGAGAGGTTGGATAAATTCGGATTGTTTTCACTGGAACGACGGAGGTGGAGGGGCGACATGATAGAGGTTTACAAAGTTATGGGTGACATGGACAGAGTGGATAGTCAGAAGCTTTTTCCCAGGGTGGAAGAATCAGTTACTATGGGACATAGGTTTAAGGTGTGAGGGGCAAAGTTTAGAGGGGATGTGCGAGGCAAGTTCTTTACACAGAGGGTGGTGAGTGCCTGGAACTTGCTGCCTGGGGGAGGTGGTGGAAGCAGGTACGATAGCGACGTTTAAGAGGCATCGTGACAAATACATGAATAGGATGGGAATAGAGGGATACGGTCCCAGGAAGTGCAGAAGATTTTAGTTTAGGCAGGCATCAAGATCGGTGCAGGCTTGGAGGGCCGAATGGCCTGTTCCTGTGCTGTACTGTTCTGTGTTCTTTGTTTGTTCTTTGTTATGGAGGGAAGAACAACAGGCTGCAATGTTAGTGAACTGCTAGCAAATGAAATTGTTGCAGTTCTAGATAGAAGAACCATGAAGCAAAGAGATATATAGACCATCAATAGAAATAAAAACTGGGCTCTTTTTATAGCTCTGCAACACCAGTTTTACACCCGGGCGCCAAGATGAAAATAAACCCCATCTTGTTCTCTTGCAATGAGGTTGAAATCATACTTGCATCTCCTGTTTCATTCTCTGCTGCCCCGCAGGTTAAACTGATGTTGTGGTCTTGTGTGTTGCCTAACAATTTACTGACTCAGCAGGGATATTTTATCGAGCAACAGCAAGCAGAATTCGATGACTTCATTGTGTAGTTAGCATACAGCTCAAATGGTCTTTTTCAGTCATTAGTTAAAGAAAGAAAAAAAACTTGCATTTATAAATCATCTTTCCTGATCTCCAGGATGTCTCAATGTGCTTTACAACCAACGAAATACATTTGGAGTGTAGTCACTGTTGTAACACAAGAAACATTGCAGCCAATTTGCACACAGCAAGGCCTCACAAACTGCAATATGATAACAAGCAGATAATCTGTTTTAATGATGTTATTTGAGCGTTAAATATTGGCCAGGACACTGGGAGAGCTTCCCCGATCTTCAAATAGTGTCATAGGATCTATTACATCCAAGTGAGCAGACATGGCTTCAGTTTAACATCTCATCCGAAAGATAGCACCTCTGACAGTGCAGTATTCCCTCAGCACTGCACTCGGAGTATTAGCCGAGATTATGTTCTCAAATACCTGGAGCGGGACCTGACTTGAATTCACATCATTTTGACTCGGAAATGAGAGCGCTACCACTGAGCAATGACTGGCAACTTGTTTTCACATTACCATCATGGGGTTGGTGCCCAAAGCACCGGTCCCATGTAATATAGAGTCATAGAGTCATTTATGTCACAGAAGGAGGCCATTCGGCCCATTTAATCCATGATGGCTCTCCTCAGCTATCCAGTCAGTTCCACTTCCCCGCTTGATGCCCTGCAAGTCTATTTCTCTCAAGTGGCCCTCCAATTTCCTCTTGAAGTTATTGATTGACTCCGCTTCCACCACCCTTTTAGACATTTAACACCTGCTGTGTAAAAAAAAAGTGCTTCTTCATATTCCCCTGCATCTCTTGCAACTAGTGGCAAATGTATGGTAAACTCACTGGATTAGCGGCTATGATGACTTGGTGCCACCACCTACCTGGCACCAGAAGATGTACTGTTCCAGCATGCACTGGCCATTTCCAAAGTAATGCCAAGACTTCGGTGCCACGGTGCCACCTCTTGCTGGGGCTATGATGACAGTGTCATATGATCACATTGGCATGGCTAGTGCATAAGTGCACAATGGATCAGGAGGACCTGGTTCACATGGAGACTGACTACAGAGTTCATGGGCAATGCTCCTGAGTGTATCGAGCAAGTGCATTACAGAGCCAGTTGCAGTATTATGTCCATTTCTGAGAACCAGACTTTAGGAAGGACATGAAGGCTTTGGACAGGATACAGGTGAGATTTACTAGAATGGTTCCAAGGATGAATGATTACAGTTATGTAGATAGACTGAAGAAGCTGGTGTTGTTCTCCTTAGAGCAGAGAAAGCCAAGCGGAGATTTAGTAGAGATGTTTGAGATCATGAAAGTTTTTAATAAGAGTACCACAACACCAACTACTTGTATTTAATATAGTAAAACATCAAAAGGCATTCCTAGGACCGTTATCAAACTAAATTTGACAATAAGCTACTCAAGGAGATATTAGCATAAATGGCCAAAAACTTGGTCAAAGAGATTGGTTTTAAGGAGTATCTTAAAGGAGGAAGGAAAGGTGGAGAGAATGAGAAGTTTCGAGAGTTTAGGGCCTAGGCAGCTGAAGGTACAGCTGCCAATTGTGGAGTGATTAAAATCGGGGATGCTCAAGAGGCCAGAATAAGAGGATCGCAGTTATCTCAGAGGGCTGGAGGAGATTAGGGAGGAGTGACACCATGAAGGGTTTTGAAAACAAGCATGAGAAGTTGAAAATGTAAGCGTTTCTTAACCAAGAGCCAGTGTAAGTCAGTGAGCACAGAGGTGATGGGTGAACATACAAACAAATTAGGAGCAGGAGTAGGCCACTCAGCTCCTTGAGCCTGCTCCGCCATTCAATAAGTTCATGGCTGATCCGATTGTAACCTCAACTGCACATTCCCGCCTACCCCTAATAACCTTTCACCCCCTTGCTTATCAAGAATCTATTTACCTCTACCTTAAAGATATTCAAAGACTCTGCTTCCACTGCCTTTTGAGGAAGAGATTTTCAAAGACTCACGACTGTCTGAGAGAAAATAATTCTCCTCATCTCTGTCTTAAATAGGCGAGCCTTTATTTTTAAACAATGACATCTAGTGCTAGATTCTACCACAAGGGAATCCTCTTGCAACTAGTGGCAAATGTATGGTAAACTCACTGGATTAGTGGCTATGATGACTTGCTGCCACCACCTACCTGGCAACAGAAGATGTACTGTTGATCCTCTCCACATCCACCCTGTCAAGACCCCTCAGGATCTTATATGTTTCAATCAAGTCACCTCTTACTCTTCTAAATTCCAGTGGATACAAGACAGCCTGTCCAATCTTTCCTCATAAGACAACCCGCCCATTCCAGGTATTAGTTTAGTAAACCTTCTCTGAACTGCTTCCAGATGTGGTCTCACCAATGCCCTATATAACTGAAGCATAACCTCCCTACTTTTGTATTCAATTCCGCTCGCAATAAACGATAACATTCAATTAGCTTTCCTAATTACTTGCTGTACCTGCAGACTAACCTTTGGCGATTCATGCACTAGGGCACCCAGATCCCTCTGCATCTCCGAGCTCTGCAATCTATCACCATTAAGATAATATGCTTTTTTATTCTTCCTGCCAAATGGACAATTTCACATTTTCCCACATTATACTCCATTTGCCAGATCTTTGCCCACTCACTTAACCTATCTATATCCCTCCTTATATCCTCTTCATGACTTACTTTCCTATCTATCTTTGTGACATCAGCAAATTTAGCAACATTTGGTGCACATTTGGACATGGGCAGCAGAGTTTTGGATGACCTCAAGTTTACAGAAGGTAGAATGTGGGAGGACAGCCATAAGTGCGTTAAGTCAAGCCTGGAGGTAACAAAGACATGAGCAGAAGCAGAAGAGCTGAGGCAGGGGCGGAGGGAGGTGGTGTTACGGAGGTGGAAATAGGCGGCCTTAGTGACGGCATGCTTTTGTAGTTGAAGGCTCATCTTGGATCAAATATGACACCATCGATGTGCGGAACATTTAAGTCAAATTTGAGAAACGATCCAGAGCTCACTGAGGAAAGCAGACAGCAGATATGTTTGGTGGATGGGTGGTAATGGTTTAAACTAGCAGTTAACTTGTCGATAGGGCTAAAATACACCCATTATTAGAGGTAGGGCAACTCAAACAGTGGAACAGAGAAAGGGGAGAAAGCGCAAAGGATGGCAGCAGGTGTCCAAGGATAACAGTGCCCAGTAAGGAGCTCCTTAGAGAGATGATCGCCCAGGAGCCATAAGACAGTTCCGGGGAGAGGAGGGGTCTAGAGGAAGAACAAATAGATAAGGAGAAACTGCTTTCAATGGCTGAAGGGTCAATAACTAGAGGGCACAGATTTAAGGTGATTGGCAAAAAATTCTGAGATGACATGAGGAAAAGCCTTTTTATGCAACAAATGATTAGGATTTGGAATCCAGTGGTTGGTAGAACGGTGGACACAGATTCAATTGTAGCTCAAATGGGAATTGCATAAATACTAGGAGAAAAAATTGCAGGGATATGGGGAAAGAACAAGGGTATGAGAATAACTGGATTGCTCTTCTAAAGAGCCAGTACTGATTCGATGGACCTGATGGCCTCCTGTGCTGTACTATTCTATGATTCAATGAAGTGTGATTGTGCATTGCACTTCAGTCAGTCTCCTTTCACCCAGCCTATCAAAGTCGCTTTGGGGACTAAACATTTGAGGCATTATCATCATTTGTATTATTAATCTAACAGCAAAAATTTACTAGTAATCTAGTGTCACAAATTCCCTAGTAATTTAACATCATAAATTCACTAGGAACTGTAATTTTTAAAATATAATATGCATTTTTTCCCTCAAATTTGATCTCAAAGTTAAAGTGCGTATTGTACATGGTAACAAATCAAAGTGGGTTTTTTGCAGCCGGTAATGGGGCTTCAAGGGGAATGCAATCAATCCTGTTTGGGATTGACTATCGTTCCCTCGCAAAGGTTGGGTCCTTTTAGTATCCAAAACCTTTAATGGGATTACTGTTCTGATACTCATGGTCCAGGTATGTTAGTAGGTATATTATATAATCTTCTCTTCTTCTTCTTTGGCCTCCTTGTCTCGAGAGACAATGGGTAAGCGCCTGGAGGTGGTCAGTGGTTTGTGAAGCAGCGCCTGGAGTGGCTATAAAGGCCAATTCTAGAGTGACCGACTCTTCCACAGGTGCTGCAGATAAAATTGGTTGTCGGGGCTGTTACACAGTTGGCTCGCCCCTTGCGCTTCTGTCTTTTTTCCTGCCAACTGCTAAGTCTCTTCGACTCGCCACACTTTAGCCTCACCTTTATGGCTGTCCGCCATCTCTGGCGATCACTGGCAACTGACTCCCATGACTTGTGATCAATGTCACAGGACTTCATGTCGCATTTGCAGACGTCTTTAAAGTGGAGACATGGACAGCCGGTGGGTCTGATACCAGTGACTAGCTCGCTGTACAATGTGTCCTTGGGGATCCTGCCATCTTCCATGCGGCTCACATGGCCAAGCCATCTCGGGCACCGCTGGCTCAGTAGGGTGTATATGCTGGAGCTGTTGTTTTATATTATAAAACATGTAATAAATAAATGCTATCCTAACCAGCAGTGCCCACATCCCATGAACGAATAAAAATAATGTAAGAGGCAGGTAGTCCAGGAATCCTCTGGGAGTGTGGGCACTTAAAAACAGTCCCCCAGCCTGCTGCAGCTGACATCCATCACTTGCAACTGGCCTTACATGCCCTTAGGAATAATGACACTTTGACCGCAGTATTGCAAAATTCTAGGTGTGTATTATACATGGTGACACATGACATTTCATTCACGAGAATTGGAATGCTCATTATATTTGGGTGTGTATTATATTTGGAAAATTATGGTAATCTAACAAAACAAATTCACTAGTAACCTAACGTCACAAATTTACTAGTAATATAGTGTCACAAATTTACTAGACCTCGCAATGTTCAGGCATGCAAAGCAGTGTCAGGAAAAATACTGAATATGTTAGAAAAGGACCAACTTTAGTGCAAATGATAAAGAACTGGGAGGCCTTCCAGAGTCTCAAATACCAACTGAGGCCCTGTTCCCGTGGCACTAATTTGAAGAAGTGCAGGGGAGTTCTCCCCTGTGTCCTGGCCAATACTTATCCCTCAATCAACATCACTAAAACAGATCATTTAGTCATTCGCACATTGCTGTTTGTCGGATCTTACTGTGGTATTGCTGAAAAGTACTTCATTTGCTGTAAAGTGCATTGGGATTTCTTGAGGTCATGAAAAGCTATAGAGATATAAGTTCTTTATTCTCTCATTTGCTGGCTTACCAAGCTTTTCCTTCACTTCTTACGCTTTGCTGTCTGGCTTTGTAATGCACTTGCCCAATGCACTCATAAGCCTTACTATTAAAACAGGTTATTTAATTGACTGGTTAGCTCAACAACAACAATTTGCATTTAGCTTGCTCCTTTACTGTTGTAAAGTGGCCCGAGGTGCTTCAAAGGAATGTTATCAGATGACCCACATACAAAGATATTAGAAAAGCTTGGTCAAAGAGGAAGGCTTTAATGAGCATCTGAAAGGAGGAGAAAGAGAGGGGCAACCATTACTGATGCTAACTTTTTATTCCAGATTTATTTAAGTAACTGAATTTAAATTTCCAGCTGCCATGCTGGGATTTGAACTCAAGTTTCTGGATCAATAGTCAGGGCCTTTGGATTACCAGCCCTGCAACATACCCACTGTACTGTACCCCCATAAATGTAATTAGTTTGTGTACATATACTATCATGTTGTTACTTCATATACAGTTTCATGTAATTATCCCCAGAACAGGCTGTATCATGTAGTTACCCTATATACCAGCTATATCATTAGTTACTTCATCTACAAGCTGCATCGTACAGTTACTCCGTAAAAAGTTTGTATCATGTAGTTGCTCCATATACAGACAGTATCAGGGAGTGAGCACATTTACAGATTGAAACGTGTGGTTACATCAAAAGCATGCTGCATAAACACATCAGGTTCTACTTGCATCCTGACAACACCCAGCTCTGTCTCATCACCACCTTTCTCAACCCCGCCGCTGTCTCGAAATAATCAGACTGCTTGTCCAACATCCAGTACTGGATGGACAGAAATTTCCTCCAATTAAAAATCAGGAAGACCAATGTTTTTGGGCTGAATTTTATGGGGCTGTTTGGGACAGGAATGGACTCGGGAGCCACAAAATAGGGATAGAAGATGTTGGAAAGGTAGTCCGATGTCGTGACGTCCCTTCCGGAATTTACTGTCGGCGACCGATGTCGAAGGTAGGCTTTGCACATTTACAAGGCGGGAAGCCAATTAAGGTACTTAACAACCCAATACACTGCAATTTTAGTCAGAGTTTTAAATTTTCCTGATGGTGGATGGGAACCACAGGGCTTCAGGGCCTTGCTTGGTGAAAGGAGCCTGGAGCTCAGTGTTGGCTTCGCTGGGAAGCCATCCGGTGAGGCAGCGTCACTTGGCAGGAAGGGTAGAGGAGGGGGGACATCAGGAAGCACCATGAGGAGTGGGGATCAAATCCCAGTACTGCAGGGCAGCCAATACCAGGGCTCCATCGGGGCAGTGCCACCTCACAAAGGGTCAGGTGTAAGGGGGTATGGGGTACGTCTGTTTGGCCTGATGGCCTTGCACTCAGAGAGAGGCAACCTCTCATGGGGCTTATTCACCCTGGCTTCGAGGCCCTCATGGACTAGGAGGAACAGCAGAGAGGGTGGGAGTTTCAGGCATGGGCAGTGGCATGCCAGTAACTTGGGGCCCACAGCAGGGCCAGCCTCGGGAACAGGAAGCTGGAGAAGGAAGCAGAGGGGCTTGCCAGAAACCTCCTGCACACATAAAATGCTACCCTCCATGGAGTGTCTACAGGCCGTGGCTCAATGACCTGCAGATGTCTAAGCAGCAATCTCACCAAAGATTCCACCACTCCAGGGAGGCCATCGGTGATCTATGTGCCATGATACAGGATGAGCTGAGGCTCATGGGACATGGTAGGCACCCAATGCCAGTGGCACAGAAGGTCACAGTGACACTGGACATCTACACCACCAGATCATTCCAGAGGTCCACTGGAAATATGTATAGAATTTCCCTGCGGCGCATGGGTGCATCAAGGAGGTCACCAATGCCTTGTTCAGGAGGGCCGGCGACTATGTGCACTTCTGCCTTGATCCAAACAGTCAAGCTGAGAGGGATATAGGATTCGGGGCCATCGCTGGATCCCCTCAGGTGCAAGGGGACTGCATGCATATGGCCATCAAGGCTCCACAAAATTTACCAATGACACCAAACTTGGAGGTGTGGCAAACAGTGAGGATGATACGAATTGCCTGCAACAGGACATAGGCTAGCAGAATGAGCAGACAAGTGGCAGATGGAATTTAATACAGACAAGTGTGAGGTGATGCATTTTGGCAGAAGGAATAGGGAGAGACAATATAAACTTAATGGCACAGTTCTAAAGAGTTTGCAGGAACAGACGGACCTGGGGGTACATGTGCATTGACCTTTGAAGGTGGCAGGACATATTGAGAGAGTGATTAGTAAAGCATATGGGATCTGGGGCTTCATAAACAAAAGCATTGAGTGCAAAAGCAGGGAAGTTAGACTGAGCCTTTTATAAAGCTCTGGTTGGACCCAAGCTGGAGTATTGCATCCAGTTCTGGTCACCACACTTCAGGAAGGATGTGAGGGTCCTTAAGAGGGTGCAGAGGAGATTTACCAGAATGGTTCCAGGGATGGGGGATTTTAGTTACAAGGTTAGGTTGGAAAAGCTGGGGTTGTTCTCCTTGGAGCAAAGGAAACTGAGGGAGGATTAAATAAGTGTACAAGATTATGACAGGCTTAGATAAGTTAGACAAGGAAAAGCTGTTCCCATTTTAAAAAATGGTACAAGGACTCATCGACGCAGATTGAAGGTTTTGGGCAAGAGATGCAATGAGTGGTAATGACCTGGAACTCACTGCCCACGAGGATGGTGGAAGTGGAGACAATCACTGATTTCAAAAGGAAATTGGATGGCCACTTGAAGGAAATAAACTTGCAGGGCGACGGGGATCCAGCGGGGGAGTGGGACTGACTGGCTTGCTCTGTGGAGAGCTGGCATGATCTTGATGGACCGAATGGTCTCCTTCTATGTCATAAATGACTCTATGACTCATTTATGTACAACTCGTCTGCGACCACTGCAAACGAATCTTACAGATTTGTGCAGGATTCCCAGGAAGCAGCCATGATGCCTACATACTAGGACAGTCTCAAAACTTTTCAGTGCCTCCGCGCACCTTCAGGGATGAATCCTTGGAGACTAGGGCTATCCACTGAGAACATGGCTACAGATGCCTGTGAGGAACCCATGCACAGATGCAGTGAAGAAATATAACACTTGCCACGGCACAACCTGAGCGACCATCAAGCAGGCCATTGGTCTCCTGAAGATGAGATTTAGGTGCCTTGATGCCTGGTGAGGGTCTCATATTGTGGTGGTCTGCTGTTCACTGCACGGCCTGGCACTGCAGAGGGTGAGGCTTTGACTAGTGAGGATATCGTGGAGTGTGATGCCTCCACCGATGTTGAGGATGCGGAGAGGGATGCTGCCCAGGTAGTGCTCGATGAAGGACTCCAGGCACAGTGGAAAGGCACCACGAGGTATGCGAACAGAAGGCCTTACCACTTTGTGGAACTGCAACAATAAAGCATTAGCTTTAAGCAGCCCTGTCATTGCCTCCTTCCTCTGCACTGCAACATCCAAATGCACTTTGCACAGTGGCAAGGCTGAAGCATTGGGCGCTCGGGGCTTGGTCCCTCACTGCTACCTTCTACCTTGGGTGGAAAGGGTTCAAATTCCCAAAGGGCATCAACAACAGAAAGGAGACCCGTGGTGAATGAACGTTATTATTTTATTCCGCGTCACAACTAATACACGACTACCCATTTCTACAGCATCATCACCCATGATCCTCTAGATGCTCTTTTTACATCTTTGCTGGATGCCCTGATGTGGTGCTCCCAGGTGGAAGCTGGCTGCCGACCTTAATGTCCTCTGGCTTGGGTTGACCTTGGGTGGCTGTCCTCTGGCTGCCTGAGACCTGGAGGTTTCTGGCACACTGAGGGCCTCCTGCAAAGGTATAGGGACAACCTCTGTTGGGGATGATGGAGGCACTGGCCTCACTGGCAGACAGGCTTTGAAGCTACTATACACACCAGGAACACCAAGAGGAGCCCCCACATGCAGGAGGCAGCCGCTCCTCCCCCTTTATAAGGCACACTTGGATCTCCCTGCGAGGGACACGGATTTGGTGGAAACTCCAGGTGCCTTGTCTCCCACTTGTCTTGTCACTGCTGTATAGAGCTCATGGACAATCTCTGGCAGCCACTGATTGGTCTGCTGGATGTGGCTCTCCATGAGTCGCCAGTTTCTCAATGGAGGAAGCCAGGTGCACATCCGTCAGAGACAGTGCAGCACCCAAGGCCTGGATGGACTGCTCCATCATCCACACTTGCGTATGTATATCCTCAGGCATCTCTGCCAGATGTTGCCTTACCTCTCACTACAGCTGCAGCATTTCCCGTGTTGCTGGCACGTTATCAGCCTGGGTCTCAGTATGGGCCTGATCTTGCTCAATTCTCCGACTGCCAGTGGCCTGGGCTGTCACAGCCTCCTTCAGCTGCCCGGGTGCGTCTGTGTTGTGCTCACCAGGTGTGTGCCCAAACTAAACGCATGTGACTACCCACTGGTGTGAGAGTGTCTATACTGGTGGAGGGTGCAGGGGAATGATGTGACGGTGGATCCTCTGAGGCTCCCTCCTCCTCCTCAGAGGTGGCCAACTTTCCCCCAGCCTCTTCAGCTCCTCTTTCTTTTTGTTCATTTTGACCTGCATCATAGACATTGAAGGATTAGGGTCTGCCCATCGTAACATTCCAACTACCCCAACTGTGCAGCTCCATTGATGCAGTGGTGATCCCATACACAGCATGGCTCTTTGGCATCAGTTACATCCTTGTGTCCTCGGAGATGTTCACTCACTCTCTTATGTGGGCACCCCTGCCTTACCATCAGCTATGGAGTAAACACTTCGTTGCCCTGCCAGTTCCATGGCCTCCTCCTCCGTCAGGGTGAGGCCATGGAGATAAGGCACTGCACCGTCGGTCTGGTCATGCTCCTTCCTATTGTGGACGGTCTTTTCCTGCAGACACAATGATGAACAAAGTTAGTCTCCCAGCAGGTAAAAGCCTCAGATCGCTGATGATGATCGTCCATCACCCCTGTGCAGGCTCCCGGTTGAGCAGTGCCTTATAGAGTCATAGAGTTATACAGCACAGAAACAGGCCCTTCAGCCCATTGTATCCGTGCTGGCCATCAAGCACCTATCTATTCTAATCCCATTTTCTAGCACTCGGCCCGTAGCCTTGTATGCTATGGTGTTTCAAGTGCTCATCTAAATACTTCTTAAATGCTGTGACTGTTCCTGCCTCTACCACCTCTTCAGGCAGTGCATTCCAGATTCCAACCACCCTCTGGGTGAAATTTTTTTTCCTGAAATCCCCTCTAAACCTCCTGCCCCTTACCTTAAATCTATGCACCCTAGTTATTGACCCCTCTGCTAAGGGAAAAAGTTTCTTCCTATCTATCCTATCAATGCCCCTCATAATTTTGTATACCTCAATCATGTCCCTCCCTCAGCCTTCTTTGCTCCAAGGAAAACAACCCAAGCTATCCAGCCTCTCTTCATAGCTGAAATGCTCCAGCCCAGGCAGCATTCTGGTGAATCTCCTCTGCACCCTCTCCAGTGCAATCACATCCTTCCTATGGTGTGACGACCAGAACTGTACACAGTACACCAGCTGTGGCCTAACTAGCATTTTATACAGCTCCATCATAACCTCCCTCCTCTTATATTCTATGCCTCGACTAATAAAGGCAAGTATCCCATATGCCTTCCTAACCACCTTATCTACCTGTGCTGCTGTCTTTAGTGATCTATGGATGAGGTCCCTCTGATCCTCTGTACTTCCTAGGGTCCTACCATCCAATGTATATTCCCTTGCCTTGTTAGTTCTCCCAAAATGCATCACCTCACACTTCTCAGGATTAAATCTAAGGCTTTCCTCCTCACTATTTACAACACCACCAATTTTCGTCATCTGCGAACTTACTGATCATACCTCTTACATTCACTTGATTTGAAAATTCTCAGCCTAATTTTCAAATCTCTCCATGACATCGACCGCCCCCACCCCCCCCCCCCCCCCCCCCCACTATCTCTGTAATCTCCTCCAGCCCTATAATCATTCGAGATATCTATGGTCCTTCAATTCTGGTCTCTTGTGTATCCCTGATTTGAATCACTTCATTTGTCACCGTGCCTTCAGCTGCTGAAGCCCTAAACTGTGGAATTACCTCCTTAAACCTTTCCACCTCTCTTTCCTCCTTGAAGACATTCCTTCATATTTACCTCTGACCAAGCCAAGGTCACCCGCCCTAATATCTCCTGATGTGGCTCGGTGTCAAGCTTTGTCTGATAATCACTCTGGTGAAGAGCCTTGGGATATTCTTCCAGGTGGAAGTTGCTGTCTAAATGAAAGTTGTTCTGTTGTTGTCATGTGGTTACCCCACATACAGTTGATATCATGCAGTTACTGAGCAGTGCCTCTGAGTCAAGAAGGCTGTCGGTTCAACTCCCACTTCACAGACTTGAGCACAAAATCCAGGCTGTCACTCCAATGCAGAGGGAGTGCTGCACTGTCAGAGGTGCTGGCTTATAGATGAAAAATTGAACCAAGGCCCTGTCTGCCCTCTCAGGTGGATGTAAAATATCCTATAGCACTATTTCAAAGATGAGATGGGGTGTGCTCTCTGGTTTCCTGGCTAATATTTATCCCTCAACCAACAGAACTGAAAAGTAGATTATCTGACCATTGTCTTATTGCTCTTTGTGGGACTGTCCTGTGCACAAATTGGCTGCTGTGTTTCCTACATTACAACAATGATTGCACTTCAAAAGTGCTTCATTGGCAGTAAAGTGCTTTGAGACATCCTGATGTTCTGAAAGGCACTATAGAAATGCACGTCTTTCCTCCTTTTACATACAGGCTATATAATGTCCTTATCCCATATACAAATGGCATTGTGTGGTAACTATAGATGCAAGCTGTAGTTATTCCATGTACAGGGTTGATCATGTAATTATTCCATATTCATAATCCTTGTTTTTAACCCCTATGTGCCCTCGTCCCATGCTGTCTCTGTAATCTGCTCCAGCCTAACAAACCTCCAAGATATCTGCACTCCTCCATTCCTGGCCTTTTGTGCATCCACAGTTTTTATCACTGTAATATTGATGGCCGTGCCTTCAGCTTCCTAACTCCTAAACTATGGAATTCACCACAGGGTAGGCGGTGTTGTAGTGGTATTATCACTAGACTAGTAATCCAGAGACCCAGGGTATTGATCTGGAGACATGGGTTTGAATCCCCCACAGCAGAAGATGGAATTTGAATTTAATTAATAAATCTGGAATTAAAAGCTAGTCTAATGATGGCCATGAAACCATTGTCGATTGTTGTAAAAACCCATCTGGTTCACTAATGTCCTTTAGAGAAAGAAATCTGCTGTCCTTACCTGGTCTGGCCGACATGTGACTCCAGACCCACAGCAATGTGGTTAACTCTTACATGCCCTCTGAAATGGCCTAGTAAGCCATTTGTACCTAAATTGTACCTAACCGCTACGAAGTCAATAAAAAGGAATGAAACCAGACCCATCGACCTAGGTACCGGAAACGACAACGGCAAACCCAGCCCTGTCGACCCTGCAAAATCCTCTTTACTAGCATCTGGGGTCTTGTGCCAAAGTTGGGAGAGCTGTCCCACAGACTAGTCAAGCAACAACCTGACATAGTCATACTCACGGAATCGTACCTCACAGATAATGTCCCAGATACTGCAATCACTGCAAATCCCTTCCGATGAGGGGTCACTGACCCGAAACGTTAACTCTGCTTCTCTTTCCACAGATGCTGTCAGACCTGCTGAGTGGTTCCAGCATTTCTTGTTTTTATTTCAGATTTCCAGCATCCGCAGTATTTTGTTTTTATATTACTGCAATCACTATCCCTGGGTATGTCCTGTCCCACCGGCAGGACAGACCCAGCAGAGGTGGTGGGACAGTGGTCTACAGTAGGGAGGGTGTTTCCCTGGGAGTCCTCAACATCGACTCCGGACCCCATGAAGTCTCATGGCATCAGGTCAAACATGGGCAAGATAAACGCCTACTGATCACCACATACCGCCCTCCCTCAGCTGATGACTCAGTACTCCTCCATGTTGAACACCACTTGGAGGAAGCACTGAGGGTGGCAAGGGCACAAAATGTACTCTGGGTGGGGGACTTCAAAGACCATCACCAAGAGTGGCTTGGTAGCACCACTACTGACCGAGCTGGCAGAGTACTAAAGGACATAGCTGCTAGACTGGGTCTGCGGCAGGTGGTGGGGGAACAAACACGAGGGAAAAACATACTTGACCTTGTCCTCACCAGTCTGTCTGCCGCAGATGCCTCTGTCCATGACAGTATTGGTAGGAGTGACCACCACACAGTCCCTGTGGAGACGAAGTCCCGCCTTCACATTGAGGATACCCTCCATCGTGTTGTGTGGCATGATCACCGTGCTAAATGGGATAGATTTCGAACAGATCTAGCAATGCAAAACTGGGCATCCATTAGGCGCTGTGGGCCATCAGCAACAGCAGAATTGTACTCAACCACAATCTGTAACCTCATGACCTGGCATATCCCCCATTCTACCATTACCATCAAGCCAGGAGACCAACCCTGGTTCAGTGAAGAGTGCAGGAGGGCACGCCAGGAGCAGCACCAGGCATACCTCAAAATGAGGTGTCAAGCTGATGAAACTACAACCCAGGATTACTTGCATGCCAAACTGCATAAGCAGCATGCAATAGACAGAGATAAGCGATCCCATAACCAACGGATCAGATCTAAGCTCTGCAGTCCTGCCACCTCCAGTCGTGAATGGTGGTGGACAATTCAACAACGAACTGGAGGAGGTGGCTCCACAAATATCCCCATCCTCAATGATGGGGGAGCCCAGCACATCAGTGCGAAAGATAAAGTTGAAGCATTTGCAACAATCTTCAGCCAGAATTGCCGAGTTGATGATCCATCTTGGCCTCCTCCTGAAGTCGCCAGCATCACAGATGCCAGACTTCAGCCAATTCAATTCACTCCGCGTGATATCAAGAAACGACTGAAGGCACTGGATACTGCAAAGGCTATGGGCCCTGACAATATTCCGGCAATAGTACTGAAGACTTGTGCTCCAGAACTTGCCACACCCCTAGCCAAGCTGTTCCAGTATAGCTACAGCACTGGCATCTACCCTGCAATGTGGAAAATTGCCCAGGTATGTCCTGTACACAAAAAGCAAGACAAGTCCAACCCGGCCAATTACCAGCTCATCAGTCTACTCTCAATCATCAGTAAAGTGATGGAAGGTGTCATCAACAGTGCCATCAAGCGGCACTTGCTTAGCAATAACCTGCTCAGTGATGCTCAGTTTGGGTTCCGCCAGAGCCACTCAGCTCCTCACCTCATTACAGCCTTGGTTCAGACATGGACAAAAGAGCTGAACTCAAGAGGTGAGGTGAGAGTGACTGCCCTTGACATCAAGGCAGCATTTGACCGAGTATGGCATCAAGGAGACCTCGCAAAACTGGAGTCAATGGGAATCAGGGGGAAAACTCTCCGCTGGCTGGAGTCATACCTAGCATAAAGGAAGATGGCTGTGGTTGTTGGAGGTCAATCATCTGAGCTCCAGGACATCACTGCAGGAGTTCCTCTAGGCCCAACCATTTTCAGCTGCTTCATCAATGACCTTCCTTCAATCATAAGGTCAGAAGTGGGGATGTTCGCTGATGATTGCACAATGTTCAGCACCATTCACGACTCCTCAAATACTGAAGCAGTCCGAGTAGCAATGCAGCAAGCCCTGGACAATATCCACGCTTGGGCTGATAAGTGGCAAGTAACATTTGCGCCACACAGGTGCCAGGCAATGACCATCTCCAACAAGAGAGAATCTAACCATCTCCCCTTGCCATTCAATGGCATTACCATCGCTGAATCCCCCACTATCAACATCCTAGGGACTACCATTGACCAGAAACTGAACAGGAGTGGCCATATAAATACCGTGGCTACAAGAGCAGGTCAGAGGCTAGGAATCCTGCAGCGAGTAACTCACTTCCTGACTCCCCAAAGCCTGTCCACCATCTACAAGGCACAAGTCAGGAGTGTGATGGAATACTCTCCACTTGCCTGGATGGGTGCAGCTCCAACAACACAAGAAGTTCGACACCATCCAGAACAAAGCAGCCCACTTGATTGGCACCCCATCCACAAACATTTACTCCCGTCACCACTGACACATAGTGGCAGCAGTGTGTACCATCTACAAGATGCACTGCAGCAACTCACCAAGGCTCTTTGGACAGCACCTTCCAAACCCGGGACCTCTACCACCTCGAAGGACAAGAGCAGCAGATGCATGGGAACAACACCACCTGCAAGTTCCCCTCCAAGTCACACACCATCCTGACTTGGAACTATATCGCCGTTCCTTCACTGTCACTGGGTCAAAATCCTGGAACTCCCTTCCTAACAGGACTGTGGGTGTACTTACCTCACATGGACTGCAGCAGTTCAAGAAGGCAGCTCACCACTACCTTAAGGGCAATTAGGGATGGGCAATAAATGTTGGCATAGCCAGTGATGCCCACATCCCATGAATGAATTAAAAAAACATAAAACTCTCTGTCTCTCTACCTCTCCATCCTTCTTTAAGACACTCCTTAAAACGTAACACTTTGGCCAAGCTTTTGGTCTCCAGTCCTAATAGCTCCTTATATGGGTCACAGTAACATTTTGTTTGATAGTTGCTCCTATAAAGGGCCTTGGGATGTTTGGCTATATTAAAGTTGCTGTATAAATGCAAGTTGTTATAAAGGATGTATCATGTACTCATCCCATATACAGGCAATATCATGTAGTTACCCTATATGCAGATAGTTAAATGTAGTTAAATTATTATAGTGGTGCTGATCTGCCCAAGGTAAGATCCTCCACTCATTTCATCTTGCCTCATGGTCCTGCGCTTTCCTCTTCAATTGCTCCCAAGAGCCTCCCATTTTTTTTTAACTTCCATGAGAAATGAGCAACATGACGAGGGAACAATGTGTGAGGTGGTTTCCTATTGCCTTCCTCACGTGTTCATTAAAGGAAACACAAGTCCTCTTCCCAAAGGATCCTCTGCCTGTAAGCAGCCATTTTCCCTTGAGGTTCTAGCTCTTCTGCCATCACGGCTGAAAATTCACTGGCTCCATTGTTGGCTATGTCTTGGAACCCTGAGCATGGAACCCTTACCTGAGTTTGGGGCGACTCGCAAAAAAGCAGGGACAACCACCCCCTGAGGTCTCAAATGACCTTGCTACCCTAAGTTAACTTGCTGTATTATGAAATTACTCTATATACAGCCGTTATCATGTAGGATCATAGAATGGTATGGCACAGAAGGAGGCCATTCAGCTGATTGAATCTGCCACAGTTACTAAAATTCAATGATTTAGCTGCTGCCTTTAGCTCTCTGCAGTGATAGGTTGTACACAGTTCAGCTGTCATGTTAATGACTGAATTATGGAGGCATTTGTTGCTGCAGTGCGATAAATGGTAAGTTATTTGTGACTTGCTGATGACATCACCTTATTAAGCCTTAAGGTTTTGTAATTATAGTGTGAGGCATCAGATTTGAGTCTTAACCTTTGGCAGAGAGGGCTGAATGAGAACATTACAACAGATAACATGTTAACAGGGAGTACAGATGCCTGTTCTGTGTGCTCTAACTTCTGTCTTCTTGCTCTGTAGGACATCATGTTGAAATAATGAACAGCACACTGGTGGAGAACCAGGACATCTCCTTGGGGAGCTGCACATGGCCTTTGTGTACATACTCCCATCATCCCCATGCTACCACCTCCACTGTAAGCCTATCACAGCCTACATGCTAACCAAAACCAAAATGATGGGAATGTCAAGAAGAAAAACAAAAAGCACTATAAAAAGTCAAGTAAATTTACATACTCCTGTTAGACACTACTTATGTGTAGTAATTAAATGAGATATACTACTTATATCTCATTGCTGTAATACATTTATAATCAATTCATGGTAATAGTGATAAGCATTTTCAACGTATGAAGACTGTTGGTTTAATGTATATTATCAATAGAAATTGTTTATCCGTCTCGATTTTTATGTAAGAGTGTTATCTTAACTGAATGTTAAGTTTACATCGGAATAAAAAAAAATAGTTTTGTTTTTAAGGAAATGTCTTTCGTGGAACAGGTTCCCCAATAGCCTCCTATTTGATCACCATGTTTCGCATTTAGTCCTTATTACAAACAAAAAAGTGAATGTTAATGAGAAACAGGACAAAAACAATTGAAATAGAGAGTGACACTGATCTCCAGTCCTTACTGTGTATCCGATTTCCAATTATGCCTTGTCTATGTAACATCACATTTTATAAACTTAGAATATATCCAGATTTAACAGACATGTTTTGTATAGCAATATTTTCCGTGTAAATATTGATGCATGCTTCAAAACACACACCTAAACCTGTAATATTAGCTGGTAATGATCAAGAACCTCTGAGTGGGCCGTGCAGTACACAACTATATAAACACTTCATCTAGAAAATTTCAGATCTTACTCAAAAAGACTATATAAGCATCACTATCTGTGTAGACATATGCAACTTATATAAGTGACAGATATGTGCTGGAGTGAATCTAGCTCATTGGCAACTTACTGACCAATTGTATCTAAGGACCAGGTAACAGTTTACAGGAGAGAGAAGACTGACCTTTTTGTTAATGGCAAGCTTTCTACTGCAAATATTTTCGTCCTGTTTTTCTTTCGGAACTGCTGTGATGAAATAGGCTTGTCTATTGGGGAATAGCCTTGCACGTGTTTGTGTGTTCTCTCATTTCTATTGCTGGTCAGAACCACTTCCTTCACACTGTGTTCCAGTGCCTCAGAGAAAGCCAGGTGAGCGTCACTAACTTGAATGAATGTGGTGTATTGAGGGTGTTAAAAGGGCCCTGGTTCATTGAAGCTAAAACAAATGCTTCATGCTGTCACTCACCTCTGTGCATTGCTGTCAAGGTACGACGTAGACCCTATCGGAGACCTGTGTCACACCACAGCCTGTTAGTGGGCTCCTGCACTGCTTTTGGTGGCATCAGCTAGGAATAGCTTCAGATTACAGATCAGCATCTCAGTAAAGCAAGTGGAGGCATTCTCAATATTCTTTCCTTTAAATTGGCTGAGCTGTGAGTCGGAGAGCTGTTTGAAAAGGTCCACGTTAATACACGTCGGAGTCTGGAAACAAAAGGAGCAGCTGCACCCCAACTAATCTCCTCCAGTTAAAGAGTCGGTTAATGGTCACACTGAGGCAGCTGCTGTTCCCTCCGGTCGGAGCCCTGCTTGTGGTGTGAGGATCTGGTTTAGTTTGGTTTCGGTCTGTTACACTGGGCAGTATTCAGGACGATGCCATTAAATGCCGTGCATATTCAAAATCCATTTCGGAGCTACACTTGACATTAGCTGTAGAGCATCACTGCGAATGTACACTAGCAGTGTGACTAGTGTATCGTTAATACAGGGAGGAGGGAGGTGTTGTCTCTGAACATTAAGAGGTATGCAACTGGAACAAGTCCATTAGCTTCAATGGAACAATCCTTTGAACTGGCTCAGTACTTAAAACCATCACACTTTTAGCCTCCCAAGTCACTCACACCACCATTCCCCAGCCAACATGTCGGGTGTGTAGAATGTAAACCTGGAATTTAAAATAACTTCCCATTTCAAGAAAGGTCAGAGGCTCCTGCTGATAAAAAGACATGGAGGATGTTTAGGGTAGTTTAATGAGATGCCTCAGATGCTTCAGCATCGCTGGCAGGTTAAAGAGAAATGGTTAAAAAGGGTTAAAAGCAACGAAAGCTCAAAGCACTAGTTTCGCCAAATGCAATTAAAAACAGGCAAAAAACGCCATTTGTGAAGCCGCACTAAGAGAAATCAATACGAAATGTGCAATGAATTAATCCAATGATTTGTTTAATTGAAAAATGGAAGTCGTCAGACTATAAACGTCATTAGCTCGTGTGCATTCTTCATAATAGTCACGTTGACTGAAAGTGACTCTAAATAAGATTTTTCTGCATCACAGACTCCATTTCTTTGTATGTCGCGATCACATAGCGGGATGGTTGGAACCTGGTGCCCCTCCTGCACGAGTTTTCAGCAGTCTGCTTCATCTCACACCACCTCATCACCCAACATCTCCTTTTACATCATCCACAGTTCTATTTTTCTTTTGTTTAGTTTTCTCAGCCTTATGCAAATGATATGCAAGAAATCCTGAATCTTGGATAAAACGGGTCACACTGAGGGGAAAGTGGAATGAAGAGGGTAGAGGACAGAAACAGGGATTTTTCTAGTCGGGCTGGACAAAATTATTAACCTTCAGTTTCCATCGCAGCAAAAGTGCAACACAAAGCTAGGAGAACGATAGTAATCAAGCACACTAGTGCTAATGGCAAAGTCATTGTTACCAGCCACATGTTCCATTTACATGGGAATTTGAGTTAATGTAGTTTGCGGGCTTTTTAGTTAGGATTATTTAGTATTACATTTCTTCACCCTTATATAAAAGCAAAATACTGCAGATGCTGGAAATCTGAAATAAAACCAAAAGGTACTGGAAATACTCAGCAGGTCTGGCAGCATCTGTGAAGAGAGAAGCAGAGTTAACGTTTCAGATCAGTGACCTGGTTCTGATGAAAGGTCACTGACCTGAAGCGTTATGTGACCTGCTTCTCTCTCCACAGATGCTGCCAGACCTGCTGAGTATTTCCAGCACTTTTTGGTTTTATTTCTTCACCCTTGTGTGTTTCACAGTACTGTACGCTGAGAACGAAAAAGCTTTGGAGAAAAATGTTCCATTCCTCGGAGAAGGATCAGTGAGATATTGACTTGATTTAACTGTGTGCCTGTAAAGGGCCTTAGATGCTATAATGGTTTAAAACGATATAATCTATAGACGTTTGAGCCGATAGGCTAATCTAAATATCAGTATATCACAGCACACGATATACTGTCAGTGATAAGATTCAAGTCTAAATTTTTCATTTTCTAACACTGATCGCTGTAATTTCTCTACTTTTTCACGTTGATTGCTTAGTTTAATTACAGTCAATTAGGAACTAACGATTTAAATCTGAGGGAGTGTTAATAAAAGTTTGGTTTAAACATTTGTATTTGAAACCATTTATTAATTCATTAAAAGTCATTTATTTTAATGCTAACCTTCACTGGGATATGGTAAAAGTTTAATACAATACATACCTAGTTTTGTGTAGTTTACATTTTAGAACAAAATTAACTTTGTATGTAACTCTTACAATGATAGATTCATTGTTAACTAATTATGATATTGAGTTGTTGCTATGGCAACAAAACTACAACATGGCTACCTTTGTATAAATTATTTGTGAATTTTCACTTGTAATTTTTAAAAAATGTACATCGGCATGAACTTTAAAAAGGTACAGTTAGACACACTCAGGCAAAGAGAAATGATATCCTTTGACTATTTTGAATACCCAAAGTTCCACCCAAAATGTACGTGAGACCTGAATCTGTGTCTGTACGTCCCTTTCTCAGTCAAAGAGGTTTACAACACATGGATTTAGAACCAGGTTTTATAATGAGTTGAAAGCGTGGTACAGTGTTGTAAAAAAAACTCTGAAAAATCTGAGAATGCTGCAGTTTAACTGATTTGACCTGTTAGTGTATGATTGTGTGTGACACATCTTTTTTTTTGCACTTATGTACATAGTTAATGAAAGAAATATTCAGATCTTATTTTGAATAAAAAAAAGGAACTGTGTTAAATACAGAAAAGTTTGTTAAGGTAAATAAGGTCGGCATTGCTAAAGGCTTTGGAATAAAAAAAAAGAAACGAACGGTTTTTGCTATAAAACTTATCTGAAAGCATGATGGCGCTTTGCTGTTGAGAAAAGCTTTGTAGTTTGCCATAGCTTTACTGTACAATGAATGAGAACAACACTCAGTTCTAGAGTTTAGAATCAAGCCTTCAGCAGCCAGATACAATCCTACTGTTGAAACGCTCTAAACAATAAAAATATTCAAGCAAATTAGCCATCAACACACAAAGAAACAGAGGATTTGCAAGATGAGGAAAAAAAAACAATCATGTTACACTGATCTTAAAGGTTCAAGTTCTATAATACTGTACACAAATGCAATCTGACGGTGGAAGCCTACTGATTTTGTTGCCATGGCTGCTGTATCCTAGCAGCTGAGGGGATGAGTATCCCTGCTCATGGGTTGCTGTGGAAACCTGTAAGCAAGACCTGTGCGTTTGTTCATTTACTGTGCATCTTGTTGACACTTTTAAGGCTAGTCCTGCACAAGAGGCAGATCTTTGCATCTGAAAGTCCAGTGATTTGAAATCTCTGTCTACAGACTAGGGAGCAGATATTTATTTATCTGTTTGAAGGGTTGTGTTTGTGGCTGCTGAGATGGGTCAGAATGTGACTTCAACCTTGCACTTACTCTGAGACCAGCCCCTCCCCCAACACACCTCAAATTGTGCAAAAAAATTACATTAAAATGACTCAACTTGAAGCAAATGGAACATTTTCCCTTCACGTCAAGGCCCTAATATCGCACAGAGGTTCAAGCTGTTCATTCCCTCAGCTGCTACAAGCAAGATATTAGCTTTGAATTTCTTTTCTCTCTAGATTGCTGCCAGATTAGCTCGCTGTAGTGCTTGTATGTGCTTTAGATAAGATGTGCTGTATGCTACATATTTCAGTATTTTACTTATATTGCCATTGTTTAATTTCTGACCTTTTAAAAAAATAAAGTGCTTAAAATGATTAGCTGTCTGTAAATTTATTTTACGCCCAGAGACATCAGAGTGAAACAAATGTCAAGTATTTTTTGTTGTTTGTGAGTGTACTAGTCTGTGAAGAAATCAGCTGCGTAACTGTATAGATCCAAATCCAAACGTGCTTCATGGCTTTAACTGACACTGTACCATTTCGGTGTCTGTGAATCGGAGTCAGGAAAATGGATCTTGAGTTCTGGGTTTTTTTAAATTTCCAAAATATATTTTATTCATAAAAATATATTAAAAATACATTACCAAACAGTTTCAAACAGCACTAAGTCAAAAAATACAAACAGTGCAAAGATGATCAGTTTCCTTCAATACAATCATGAGTTGCCTCACAACCCTTCCATTTCATTTGTTATGCCATATACATTTTTACATCTTACAGCAAACGAAAATTTTCCCGATACAGTTCGAGGGGTTTCCCATGGATCCAGCCCCTCCATTCAGCTTGGTGGGGGGACCTTACACAGTGGTTTTTCACCATTGAGCCTTTGCTGCGGCTGCCCCAAGCTTTAGTGCGTCCCTCAGCACGTAGTCCTGGACCTTGGAATGTGCCAGTCTGCAACATTCAGTCGTGGACAACTCTTTGCGCTGGAAGACCAGCAAGGTTCGGGCAGACCAAAAGGCGTCTTTCACCTAATTGAAAGTCCTCCAGCAGCAGTTGATGCTTATCTCGGTATGCGTCCTCTGGGTAGGTGACTAGTGGTAGCCCCCTTTTCAAAATGGCACTAGCTGTATTGTCAGGGTTGCTGGGTGGTGAGGTTAACAAACTCCTTTTAAAGATATGGTTATGAAACTCCAGGATTGCCCTGAAGTCTCCAGGAATTAAAGATTAATCTCATGGGCACTGCCACAAGCAAACCCAGGGGGAAAAAAAACAGAGGCACCTTCTTTTCATTTTCGTCAAACACCTTGACATTAATTATTGGGAAGGGATAAAAAAAAAGTCTGATTGGATGATTCATGACTACCAGCCAATCAGGTAACAAAGAGTCTATTCATTCTCCAGTTGGCATAGGAAGACGGGACGCTGTGAAGATGGACATGTTGTGCAACCAATGACGGGAGTGGGGGAAGGGCAGTTAGAGGCAGGAGATCATGTGATGAAACCTCCAGGAATACATCCAACCAGATTTGGCAACGCTATTTTGAGGCTGTTACCACAGGCGAGAGCCACTCAGAATGGACCTCCTACTCTCTAGAGTGTGCAGCACTTTAGGTGACCTGTTCCCACATAGTGCAATTAGAGTGTAAAGGTTGAAGAAAATCCCTTTTAATCTGGGATGAGAAACAGATACAGGTAGGGTTGAATTTTTAAAACAGTGCTTGTAATGAAAATACCTAACACCTGTCTGTCAACCAATAGATCGAGTGAAATGGAGATGCTTGAGCATGTCTCTCTCACCACCCCAACACTAGAAGGACAGAGATGGCAGTGCAGTGGAACAAATTCAAACACCCTTTGAGACTTTAACCAATAATATTATTTCATTTTTACCCCACTAGTTTGCCTCACAGAAATATTGCAGCATATTATTGCATCAGAGAACTTTTGTTTTTCAAACAGTTCCCCTCACTGACGTGTTCTCTATGTGCACAAGATAGATTTGAGGGGGGCAAGGTCAATCAGCCTATTCTTGCTCCTTCTGTTGAGGAAAATCCAACACTCTCCTCCAGCCTCCAGTCACAGGATCCAGTTCTTTATTAATTCCAGATGTTTTGCCCCTACTAACCATTGAAAAGTCCATTCCAAATGCTGGTCACACTTTTGTATGACAAAACTCTTGAACTAAACTTTGGGAAGACCTAAGCCATTGTCTTTGCTCCCTGCTACAAATGCTGCTCCTTAGCTACTGATGCCATCCATCTCCCTGACAACTGTCTGACGTTGAACCAGACTGTTTGCAACCCTGGTGCCATATTTGACCCCAAGTTGAGCTTCTGCCCACATATTCGTGCCATCAATAAGACCGCCTATTTCCATTTCTGTAACATCCCCCCACTCTGCCCCTCCCTCAGCTCATCTTCTACTGAAACCTCATTTATGCCTTTGCTACCTCTAGACTTGACTATACCAATGTACTTCTGGCCAGCATCTGGAGTACTGTGTACAGTATTGGTCTCCTTATTGAAGGAAGGATGTAAATGCATTGAAAGCAGTTCAGAGAAGGTTTACTAGACTAATACCTGGAAAGGGTGGGTTGTCTTATGAGGAAAGGTTGGACAGGTTAGTTTTGTATCCACTGGAGTTTAGAGATTAAGAGGCGACTTGATTGAAACATATAAGATCCTGAGGGGTCTTGACAGGGTGGATGTGGAAATGATATTTCCCCTTGTGGGAGAATCTAGAACTAGGGGTCACCGTTTAAAAATAAAGGGTCACCCATTTAAGACCGAGATGAGGAGAAATCTTTTCTCTCAGAGGGTCGTGAGTCTTGGAACTCTTCCTCAAAAGGCAGTGGAAGCAGAGTCTTTGAATATTTTTAAGGCAAATAGATTCTTGATAAGCAAGGGGATGGAAGGTTATCGGGGGTAGGCGGGAATGTGGAGTTGAGGTTACAATCAAATCAACCATGATCTTATTGAATGGCGGAGCAGGCTCGAGGGGCTGAGTGGCCTATTCCTGATCCTAATTCATATGTTCATATCCCATATTCTACCCACTATAAACTTGAGGCCATCCATAACTCTGCTGTCCCTGTCCTTACACCAAATCACATTCACACTGAACTACTTTGGCTCCCAATCAAGTAATGCCTCGATTTTAAAATTTCCAGCTTTGTTTGCTAATCCCTTCATCCCTCCCTATCTCTGTAACGTTCTCCAGCCCAACAAACCTCCAAGATGTTTGCAATCCTCTAATTCTGGCCTCTTGAGCATCCCCGATTTAATCGCTCCACAATTGGTGGTGCTCTAAGCTCTGGAATTCCCTCAATAAATCTCTTCGTCTCTCTATCTCTCTTTCCTCCTTAAAACCTACTTCTTTGACCAAGCCTTTGGCTATCCTTCCTAATATCATCTTATGTGGCTCGGTTTCCAATTTTGCTTTATAACACTGCTATGAAGCGCTTGGGATGCTTTATTATGTTTAAAGGTGCTATATCAATGCAGGTTGTTGCTGTCTTTCAAAGTGACACATTTTGTGCACAAATGTCTCTCCTGAAGACCTCAGTCCCCATGACTGAACACACTGAAAATTCTCTATTTCATCTATTGGTGTTCAGTTGTGTGACTTGCTCATAAATATTGATTCAGTCTGATATTTCCCAGCAAAGCACTCCATGCAAATTTGAAGCAATATATTTTCCAATTAAGTATTCTGGAATAAAGTGTGGGAGAGTTATTCATGACGGTGAGGGCCCTGTTTATAGTGCGATGATTACTTTCCAGGCAAACGCTCTTCCTGCATTGCTCCGTCTCCAGTTTTAATTGACTGATAGACAACATCAGGGCAGAATTCATTCATACGTTCTTTCCAATCTAATCTTTTCCATTTGAATCTGCTCCAAACATGAGATAACTTCTTCTGTAGCCCAGGGAAATGACACAATTGCTAGTTCGTTATTTTTTCATTCATTGCAGGCAGAGACATTGCACAGCTCTGTGAGAGGAGGCAGGATCTTTGTATTGGGGTCAGGTCCCTAACACCGGGATCAAATACAGGTGCCGACCCTGCACTGTGTCAGAAATAGTCACCCAACATGATTTTTCAAGGAATAAACAATTAATAGCCAGAGGGTGCACTCCCCATGCAATTAAAGATGGTGGGTGGGCTCCCGGTGCTGGAGGGCCAATAGGAGGTCCTCCAACACTGAGAGTGCAGCCTACCGATACAGGTAAGGGAAACAGAGGGCGCCGCAACATGGAAGTACCCTCACTGCACTGTCAACATTTTTGAAAATAAAAATACCTGCCAGACTGCCAATGTGGAGGGGCAGCTTCTTTAAATTACTCTGGAGCACTGGCCCCCAGGTCCTGCTGCCAGTAGGCCACCTCCTATCACTGGCCATGTTTCAGCTACCACAGATGGCCTGCCTGCTGACTGGTAAATTCCAGTCAGCACGAGAAAGGGGCCTTAATTAGGCCCTCTTAATTGATTCAATTGGCTACTCGCCACTTATGGAAAAGGGGGGTTGACTGGGAAGGGAGTTTGACTGGGAAGAGGGTTAACTGGAAAATGGTAACTGGGAGGGGGAAGGGGAAACAGGAAAAGGGGGAAGTCTGGGAAGGGGGTTGATTGGGAAGAATATTGACTGGGAATGTGATTGGGGGGGCGGGGGGAGGTAACATTGCCTAGGGGGAGGTGGTTGGGTCTGAAGGGGATTAGTGACTGGCAGTGGACCATGTTCTTTGAATGTGGGGACAACAGGAGCACCCCTACTCTTCCCAGCTCCACACCTCAGGGAGGTATATTTCAAAAACCTACCTTGTTGGTTGCAGCCTAGGTAAGGACCTGTTAGGTCACAAGTAGACCTGGTTTCCATGAAGCGGCTGGTGCCAGCTACCTCCAAGCAAACCAATCACTTGTAGGGAGTCTCAAAAGGCGTTTGGCCCCTGATTTGAATATGCAAAGAGTTTAATAGCTGTTTTGCAGGTGGGGACTGCACACCAATGTTTTCACCCTTTCCAATATGGTGGTCAGTGCACTTCCAGCTCACAATCAGTGTGTGCTTCTAGCCCACCATGCTGGGGCTGAGGAAGCTATTTGTCGCCGGGATATAGGCACTGTGTTGTTGAATATCTAGGCCGTGGTCTTCTGATAGGAATAGCAGAAGGCAGAAATGATGAAAGGTTGCCTAGTTCTGTCATTTGAATGCAAATGTTTCCCCTTCAGCGTTCTCTGCATGCAGCATTGCTGGCTAAGAGCTATCTATGTGTTACTGCATCGGCTGTCGATTAACGGAGTCAGTCCCATGGGCCATTGGGATTCCTGCTGCAGAACTCCCTCTGGCTGCTGCCAATAGTTTGCAAGGAAGAAAAATAGCTTACTGCAGCACACAATGCATGTGTAATGTGTCCATGCTGATGGGCAATTATTACCCCTCCCTGGTGCTAGCCTGGATACTCTCATAGTGTAAAGGTTAAGGGTCATTTGACTTTAATAACCACTGGGGCTGCAGTGCCCATAGTAAAGATGGGATTGTAGCCTCTGGAGCAACTTCGTGATGGTACCCCCATAGACAAGTGCCGGTAACCGCTGATACATTCCAATATGGGGGACCAGGGGTTGCATGCCATGTGCCATCGGTGCTGACTGGCTGGTCTGATTGGCATCCTTCAGCTGCTGTTCCCCTCTTTTCCCGACACTTTTGTACTGTTTTTAAATCTCCAATGGGAAGCCCTCTGTGTTCCCTTAAAAAGCAGCAACACCATAACAAATGGTACAAAGAAGAACAGGAAACTAGATGACAAGAGAAAAAACGAAACAAGACAAATACCTTCTAAAAGTGAGTTGGAATGAACTCTAATGCTGCCATATTACTGCTGGACTCGAAATGTTCGTCCTTCTCTCTGGTGCCTAGCCACCCTTAGTTGTCTGTCTGACATGGGTGAGAAGAGGAGGCAAAGCAAATGAACTGGACATTGACAGAAAATAGGTGTCAAATAATGTGTGCAGAACTGCTCAAGCTGACTGGTCATTACTGCAGCTACTGGAGGTGACAGTGGAAAATGAGGTGGAATCCACCATAACAAAGCCTCAAGTCATATTCGCCAGATTTGTCCAGAAATCACAGTAGATCCACATGGGAAATTTGGGCTAGTCGGAGAATTGTGAAAGCACCTTGTAGAGGTTGACCCATGAATCAACCAGTGGTACACAAAGCCTTGCTGCTGCCCAGCAGGAAATGATATAGAGGCAGCGAACACTTAGCACTGATCCAGTGGCAGCACATTGCCACCAGAAATGTCAGCCCCATAATACAGACCCCATCCCTCATAGCGGGCGGGTTCATGTGGACACCATATACCCACTATACATGATGACCAGTATGTGGTCTATACAGATACACCAGCTCAGTGGTTTTTCCCAGAGGCAATGATGTCTGTCATGTTCTGTCAGTGCTCCCCGTAGCTAGTGACTGTAGATTTGCAGCTGTCCCAGTCTCCTGAAGCCTGTGTCCTGAAACAGTCAGCTACCAGAGCCTGTGTTCCGGACTCTTTCTGGACTGTCTCTAGTCTGTGTCTGGTCTATGTCTGGTCTGTGTCTGGTCTGTGTCTGGACTGTCTCTGGACTGTCTCTAGTCTGTCCCTGGTCATCCCTGATCTGTCTCTGGACTGTCTGTGGTCTGTCTCATCTGTCTCTCCAAACTTACTGAAATGACTGGTTTTCTACCTTTCTTGCTGGTACAAATCAAGCTTCCACTGTTTTCGCTCCCTCTCTCTGTTGTGTGATTGCCTTTAAAGCTTCTCATTGCACTCTCTTTCCCACGTTGACGCAAGAGCATCTGATGTTTACAACAGATTCTCACAGGCTTTTGCTGCCTGCAGTCTGTTTCTAGACATTCTGCTGATTAGAACCATAGAACCATCGAAAAATTATGGCACAGGAGGCCATTCAACCCATCGTGTCTGTGCCGGCCAAGAAGAAAAGAAAATAGAAACTAGCCACCCAATCTAATACCACCTTCCAGCCCCTGGTCCAGAGCTTTGCAGCTTGCAGCACTTCAGGTGATTAAGGCTTTCTGAATGTGGTCAACCTTCCCAGCATGCCTCTTGTACAGCCAGTTTAACTTGTTTTAATGAAACTCAGCTCCTTTAACAGGATGTTAATCCACGGTTTGTGGCCCATCCTTTTCAATTCCTTCAAACTGCTTTGTTGGTTTTGTATTGAAAGGTTCAAAATCGTTTGAATGTTCCTATCAGACTGACTGAAAGAGCCGTTGATGAACCAGTGTCTGGAAAGCTTATGGCAGCTCTGTTAATGCAGCTGGAAATATAAATACTAAGATTTCATGTATTTTATTGTCTTTTATTCTGTATGTGGTTCAATCTGCCTGGAGCTTCCATTTTGCCAGCAGTCTTTCCCCAGATATCTCGCTCTGAGTCTATAATATGCTAGTGAGAGTGGACACTTAAGAAAACAAAAGCAAAATACTGTGGATGCTTGAAATCTGAAATCAAAACAGAAACCATGGGAATTACTCAGCAGCTCAGGTTGCATCTGGGGAGAGAGAAACAGAGTTTACATTTCAGGTCGATAACAATTCAGAAGTTCTTTCTGATGAAAAGTCATCGACCTGAAACATTAGCTGTGCTTCTCTCTCCGCACATGCTGCCAGACCTGCAGAGGACACTTATAACTTCAGAGACATGAGTAGGTTTCACATAGTAATGACAGAGGAAAGCATCAAGAGAACTGCCCGTCAGCTGAAGCATGACCCTGAAAATTTGTCTAATATACAAGAATATTACAAGAATGTTGTGAATCAAGACTGCAAGTTGTGAACTAATGAGCAAGCAGACCTGTTTCTCACCGAAATAAACAGAGAAGCTGAGATGTAACTTTGAAATTAATGTTAATGTTGTTACAATGAGGTGAGAAAGAGGTCTAGGGTTCCCTTTCCGCCATCACCTGGTCTTACTGTAAAAGGGTTTAATTTTAAACACGCAGTGTTTTTAGCTCCCCCTTGGTGAATCCTTGTTCACCGCTTTCCAATTATAAGGCAAAGACACCAGCACACACTGGCTTTCTTAGGTTTAAAGAAGAAAGGTTGAAATTTATTAAACTTAAACTTAACTCTAATTCGGTTGACACCCACGGATACACGGCGCACCCACGCTAGCATGCATAAGCGATGCACACATGCAGATCGAGACAGAAAAGAGCAGAAGAAAAATAAAGTGGAAAAGTTTTAGGCAATATCTGAAGAGTTTTCTTTCAGTTCTTCGAGCTCACTGTAGAGTCCTTGATTGTAGGTAGATCTTGCTTATTGTTGGGGCACAGTATTCTTCTTAAACCTGGTTTGCTGTAGAAGACTTTTCTCTCTTGGGGCTCATGTGTCTTCAATGGAGTTAGAAGCTTATGAGAAAGAGATGGGAGCAAGCAGACAGGAGAGGCTGTGGCGAGCCAGCCAGGAGAGATCTTCTCTGTCCAGGAGCATTCTGCTTTTTTCCGAAATCTGTTTGTATAAATTCAAAAAAACCTCAGATTGTCCAGCAGGTTAGTCATGTGACTAGCTGGCTTGACCATGTCCGTTTGTGTATTCGGCCATCTTAGCAGTCAAACTGGAATGCGAGCTCCCCCACCTTCAACGTCTGGTGATCAAAAGTCCGTTGTGGGTTGAATGTGTCAGGGAATGGCTGCTTTGTCCTTCCAAACACTGTCTGTTAATATGCAAATGTATTTTCCAGCCATGGCTGATCTGTTTAACAAGTCCTTTCTTCACTCCAGTAGCAGTTTAAAATCACTGTTCTTGGCTAAATTCATGTGCCTCTGTCTTGGCAGCTGGGGGCCTAGCATGACACCTCCACACCCAGCGAAATGAAATGCGATTTGAGAAAAGCGCATTTCATTAAAAGGGTCAGGAGCAAAATGTAAGATGCAGAATAAACCATGCATTTCTCTCATTCATTCATAAATCCTAAAACGTATTACAGCCTGTCTTCTCTTGGTGCCAGTGCTGCTTTAATTGAACCCTTTTCAGCATCCCAATAAACATGTGTTTTTTTGGGGGGAAGTTTCTCTTCCGTTTGCCCATTTCCATGGCTGCCTAGGGTCTTTGTTCCTGTTGAGGTCTGAAAAGGGGGTTGGGTGGTTTCTCTTTGGTTCTGACTGTGGGGGAGGATTCTTTGCTAATCTCCCCTTTGTCCCAGAGGACAATCCTGCCTGCAGGTATTTACGCAGACACTACTGCACGCCGCTGTGGCACTTCGACTAGGTGAGGCATCACCATCATGGTTCCTCTGCCCCCTAGAGGTCTTTCTTTGTCTCTGCAGGTTCCTGTTACTGCTGTTGGAAACTCTGTTGGCGTGCTTCTAGTGTCTGAATTTATATAGGAGTATGTAGGATCTAACTTTTCACATTTTCTGTGTGGGTTGACTGGACAGTAGGGGTTTTCATCTGGGATTCCCCTGGACTTCCTTTAACCTGCCCTCTTTGTCACTTTATCCCCTTCCCTGTCTAACCTTTTGCCAGCCTTGGGCCTGCCTGTTCCTTGTTGTTCTCGGCGGGGTCCCTAACAGTTCACCAGCTCTCTGCTGGAGGGTCCTCCTAACACTGGTACAGGTCTTAGGGGTGCAGGTTTCACTGTAGGTTGGGGTTTCCCCTCAACCTGGCAATGTGGCAACTCCTGCAGTACTCCACCACATCTTTGTGGAGGTTTGGCCAGTCAAACTGTTGTCTTATGCGAGCTTTGGTCTTTCGTATACTGGCATGTACAGCCACTGTAGTTTTGTGGGCCCTTAATATTTCTCCCCGGTTCCTCTGTGGCACCACTAACTGGTGAACTACTGTCTACTCCTTACCCTCAGGTCTGTGAGGATGAATCCATTTCCTCATCAGTACCTCATTCTTTAAATAGTAGCAATCAGGGACTCCCTCTGCTTCACTTTCAGACTGGACAGCCTGTGCTAACTCTCGCAATACTGGGTCAGCTCGCTGAGCCTCAGCTAGGGAAAATTCATTTCATTCATTCCCTGGGTCTCCTAACTTTCCAAAGAAAGTCTCGGACAGGCAGACCTCTCATGGTCATCTGCCTGCAGTGCCAATACAGTCTCCCCTGGGGGAGCTGGTTTGATCATGGCCTGATCCACAACACATTCAGGGAAACTGCAGGGGTCTGTCACCCGCCACTGCCCTGTCTCTCTGACCTCCTGCGGTCTTTCTTTCACCACTGGGGAGGCTATCACCTTCACCCCCGCCAGATCATTACCTAAGAGTAGGTTAATCCCATCCACAGGCAAACTAGGGACAATCCCTACAGTCACCAGTTCCGAAACTAGACCGCACTCCAAGTGCACTCGGTATACAGGTACAGGCATACATTGCCCTCCAATACCATTCACCACCGTTTTGGTGTTCACTGCACTCTCTGGGGTAAAGGTCAGGCCTTTTCCCAGTAAAAGGGATCTAGTGGGGCTGTGTTCCTGAGCATCACTATGGGTTTGCTTGTCCCACTGGAGGGATATGGGGTTACTCTCCCTTCAGACACAAAACCAATAATCCTCAGGAACCCTATTAAATTTTCCTGCACTTGCGGTGGTAGACTTTCTGGGTCTCACTCTTACTGCAGGTAAAGCCACAGTTTGTTCTGCTGTGCTTTCCATCAGATTCTCTTATTCCCTGAGTGGCTGTGCCCTGATTAACCCTACAGGTTTTCCCTTTAGTTTCCAGCAGTCAGCTCTAAGATGCCCTGCTTTATTACAATGGAAGCACACAGGTCTCCGGGTCTCTTGTTCACAGCACCTTCCTTTTTGGCTAGAGGAGGGCCCCCTGTGTTTCGTGCTTTCCTTTCTCTCCCAGGACTGCTTGGGCTCCTATCACCTTCTAACCCTTTGTCCCTTTCAGATTTGTGGGGGTGATTAGGAAAGGTTCTCCCCTGGGAAACTGACTTATATAACTTAAAGCAAACTCACCGGTCAGGATGGTCACTTGCCGGGCTCTCTGGACCCGCTGCTCCTCTACATGGGTCTTTATGGAGAGTCGGAGAGAGTGTTTAAATTCCTCCAACAGAATTACTTCTCTGAGATTCTCATAGCTGAGCTGTACTTTAAGAGCCCTCAGCCACTGGTCAAAAGCCAGCTGCTTACTTCTTTCACACTCCATTTAAGTTTGATTAGCTTGCTTCTTGAGTGTTCTAAACTTTTGGTGATAGACTTCAGGTACTAATTCATATGCCCCAAGGATAGCATTTTTGGTCAGTTCATAATTTGATGAACTCTAATCTGGCAAAAAGGAATAAACCTCATGGGCTTTTCCAGTTGGCTTGCTTTGTAATTAAAGAGGCCAGGTCTCAGCTGGCTATTTTAGCTGCCTTGCCAGTTTCTCAAAGGACACAAAAAAAACTTCTACATCCTCCTCATTGAATTTTGGAATTAGTTGAGCTAGTTTTAGCAATTCTGTACCCAGCCCTGAATTACGCTCCTCCATATTGGCCATGCTTGTACTGGGGCTATTCTGTTGCCCCCTAGTTAACTCGAGCCGCTTCAACTCTCTCTCTTTGCATTGCCTCCGGAATATTCTTTCTCTCTCCATCTCCTGTCTTTCTCTCTCTCGCTCCTCAAATTCAAGTTTCCTCTGTTCCAATTGTATCTTTGCTAACAATACCCTGTCAGAGTCTGTTTCTAACCCTGTTTCTGCTTCTTGAGGTTCAAGGGAAAAATGGTTGGCCACTGGCCTTAGCAGTTCAGACTTCTTCGCTTTGCCACGTACAGTGATCCCACACTGTTCAGCCATTTTCCTCAACTCCTCCATAGACAATACTTTTAACTTATCCCAATTTACTTCACTCTGGCTTGGGGAGCCACTAGCTTCAGTTGCAGACAGGTTAGTATTCAAGCACACAAAACCACAAGAAAACCTGAATTTTTTGATTGGGAACAAATTGGCTTCCCACTTCCAATTTCTCTTGGCTGTCTGTGGGTCAATTCCAGATGCTAGCACCCAAATTTCTGTTACGACCAGGTGATAAAGGTGTCTAGGAGTCCCTCTCAGCCTTCACTTGGTCTTAGTGTAACAAGGTTTGATTTTAAACATACTGTGTTTTGAGCTCCCCCTTGATGAATCCTTGTTCACCACTTTCCAATTATAAGGCAAAGACACCAGCACAAACAGGCTTTCTTAGGTTTAAAGAAGAAAGGTTGAAATTTATTAAATTTAAACTCTAATTCAGTTGATGCCTACGGATACACAACGCACCCATGCTAGCATGAACATGCGATACACAAATGGAAATAGTGATAGAAAAAGAGCAGAAAAAAAATAAAGTGGAAAAGTTTGAGGCACTATCTGAAGCATTTTTGTTACGGTTCTTTGAGCTCACTGTAGAGTCCTTGATTGTAGGTAGATCTTGCTTTTCCTTGGGGCCCAGTATTCTTCTCAAACCTTGTTCACTTTAGGAGACTTTTCTCTCTTGGGGTTCATGTGTCTTCAGTGGATTCAGAGGCTTGTGAGAAAGAGATGAGAGCAGGCAGACAGGAGAGGCTGTGGCAAGCCAGCCAGGAGAGATCTTCTCAATCCAGGAGCATTCTGCTTTTTGCCCAAAAATGTTTGTACAAATTCAAAAAAACTCAGGTTGCCGAGCAGGTTGGTCATGTGACTAGCTGGTTTGACCATGTCCGTTTGTGTATTCTGCCATCTTAACAGTCAACCTGGAATGCGAGCTCCCCCACCTTCAACGTCTGGTGATCAAAAGTCCATTGTGGGTTGAATGTGTTAGGGAATGGCTGCTTTGTCCTTCCAAACACTGTCTTTTCCAACCACGGCTGATCTGTTTAACAAGTCCTTTCTTCACTCCAGTAACAGTTTAAAATCAATGTTCTTGACAAAATCAATGTACCTGATTCTTGGCAGGTGGGGGCCTAGCATGACAATGTAATGAGTTATTGTTTTGTCAGCTGTGACTTAGTTGATAACACTCTTGCCACTGAGTTAGAAGGTTGTGGGGTTAAAACTCACTACAGGGCCAGAATTTTACACCCCCCCCCCCCCCACCCCTGGGAGTGGACTGGGAAGTGGGGGCGGGGCAGGGGCGGGGTGGGGTGGGGGGCGCGAATGTAATTCTCTTCGGCTACCCGCCCCTGCTGCTATCTTACCTCTGGCGGGTAGGTCTCAAATGGCCCATTTGCCCCAGGCCAATTGAGGCCCTTATGTGGCTGATTAATTTCCACTTAAGGGCCTCTTCTTGCTGCCGCTGGTATGTTACCAGCAGCGGAAAGGCACTTCGGCACTTTAGGAGGCTGCCCAGTAAAACCTGGTGGCCTCCTTGCGTGCTGGGGGAGGCCCTCCTGATCTGGCATGCTGTGCCCCACAGTGGGATCTCCCCAGCAGCACGGCCACCCCTGCTAAAACTACCCCCTGCCCTACAGTCCGATCCCCACCCTGCTCAGCGGAGCTCAGCCGATCCCACTTACCTTTTTAGAGATTGCCGTCCATGGCCTTCTTTTGCAAGGTGCAGTACCAGCAGTGGGCACTGCTCTCGGTGGCGCAACTGGGACTGATGAGCTTATGGCCCTCTGATTGGCCAGCAGCTCTTGTAGGTGGGACTTCCTGCCAAAGGGGGGTCCCAACTGATGCCAACTTAAGGCCTGAGCTATGCAAAATTGCTGTGTGGCTTCCAGGTCCGGCAGAGGTAACTTTCCATCTGGTGGCTGGAGCGACTGTTGCAATGTAAAATTCCAGCCCAGGATTTAAGCAGAGAATAAATCAAGTACTGAGGGAGTGCTGCATTGTTGGAGCTGCTGTTTTCCAGATGAAATGTTAAACTGAGGCCATGTCTGCCCTCTCAGATGGATGAAAAAGATCCCATGGTGCTAATTTGAAATATTTATCCGTCAATCAAAGTCACAAAAAACAGATTATCTGGTCAATATCACATTTGCTGTTAGTTGGAGCTTGCTGTGTGCAAATTGGCTGCCACGTTTCCTAAATTACAAGGACTACTCTTCAAAAAGTACTTCATTGACTGTAAAGCACTTTGGGAAGTTCTGGTGTTATGAAAGGTGCTATATAAATGCAAGTCTTTCTATTATTTTTTGGCCAATCTAAATGACTGCCCATTTTAAACATGGATGTTTTATTTGGTGGTGACTGTACTCCCTCGATCATGTTTGTACTTGCGGCTGTTCAGTTTTCTGTCCGTTAATCCCCTATCTGTTCTAATGCTTTGTCTTTCAACACACCATTAACAAATTGTTTGCCTTTGCTCCATGACCTTCGCGTTATTCTTTGTGACCCTATCCTATCTACACCTTTATCTCTAGCCCCACCCCCGCTTTACTTGCTTAAAACCTTTCACATTTCTAATATTTGCCAGTTCTGATGAAGGGTCACTGACCTGAAACGTTAACTCTGCTTCTCTCTCCACAGATGCTGCCAGACCTGCTGAGTGGTTCCAGCATTTCTTGTTTTTATTTCAGATTTCCAGCATCTACAGTATTTTGTTTTTATTTTAGTGTTTAATTCACTGCCACTTCTCTTCCAGGAATGCCCACCTTGAAGAAGTTCTGCTCTTCTCTCCGACGGGATTTTCGTTTGTCTCTTTTACCTTGTTCACCTTCATTGCTTTCTATTTCCCTCCTGGTGTTTGATAAGGTATCTACCAAAACTCGTTTTCACAGCCACATCTCCTTCCTCAGTGACTGTCTCCAGCTTCGACTTATTCCACGTGGATTCCAACTGCAGTTTTACCCATCATGTTGTGAATCCACCTGGGACTACAGGTATCTCCGAGAAATACAACGTTCCTCGGACTGCTACTCTCGCCGCATCCTGAGATCCACACTCAGTGCTATGCGCCACCACATGTACACACTGAACCTCTCTCTCCAGCAGCACCGCTTCACCGTATCTCAAAGCTGTTCTTCTCCGCAGTTTCATTTCATCCTTCATCTCATCCGATGCATTAACCAAAAATTTTTTTTCTTCCTTTTAGGTGCCAAGGAAAGCAAGCTCCAGCAGCTGATGGGGACTAATGTCCCTTTAGATCCTTCTTCCCCTTCACTTCCCTCTGACCCTACCCCTTCTGATCTGACGCCTTGCCATGTATTCACTATACTCTCTGACCTCCCCCTCTCTGACGCTGAACGTTCTGTACTCAGCAAAGCACTCAGTTTTATCCCCTTATGTCCCCACCTCAGTGAATTTCGCGCTCGGCATGACATTGAGATCCTCTTCCATCACCTCCACCTCCGGGCCCACTGCTTTGACCAGGAGTCCTCCCCCCCGATTAGCAGACCCATTCACGCATCTCCAGCATTCTCCCTCTACCTGGACCCCTCACCCTGGCCTCTTACCCGCTCTTGATCTTTTCATTGAAACTGTTGGCGAGACATTGGTCATCTCAATTTCTCTGCCCCCGTCACTCACTCTAACCTGTCCCCTTCTGAACTTGCTGCACTCCGTTCTCTCAGGTCTAACCCCGACATTGTCATCAAACCTGCAGACAAGGGTGGTGCTGTTGTTGTATGGCGTACCGACCTCTACCTTGTAGAGACTCAGCGCCAACTTTCAGACACTTCTTCCTACCTCCCCCTGACCATGATCCCACCACCGAACATCAAGCAACTGTCCACAGGACTGTCACTGACCCTCATCTCCTCTGGACATCTTCCCTCTACAGCTTTCAACCTCATAGTCCCGCAACCCCTGACAGCCTGCTTCTACCACATTCCCAAAATCCACAAACAGGACTGTCCCAGCAGACCCATCGTGCCAGCCTGCTCCTGCCCCACTGAACTTATTTCTTCCTATCTTGACTCTATCTTTTCTCCCTTGGTCTACTCTCTTCCCACCTACATCTATGACTCTTCTGATGCCCTACGTCATTTTGACAATTTCCAGTTTCCTGGCCCCAACCGCCTCCTCTTCACTATTGTCGTCCAATCTCCCCACACCTCCATCCCCCACCAGGATGGTCTGAGGGCTCTCCGCTTCTTCCTCGAACAGAGGCCCAACCAGTCCCCATCCACCACCACCCTCCTCCGCCTGGCTGAACTTGTTCTTACATTGAACAACTCCTCCTTGAAATCCACTCATTTCCTCCAAATAAAAGGTGTTGCTGTGGGTACCCGCATGGGTCCTAGTTATGCCTGTCTTTTTGTGGGATATGTCGAACATTCCTTGTTCCAGTCCTACTCAGGCCCCCTCCCCCAACCCTTTTTCTGGTACATTGATGACTGTATAGGTGCCGTTTCCTGCTCCCGCCCCAAACTGGAAAACTTTATCAACTTTGCTTCTAATTTCCACCCTTCTCTCACCTTTACATGGTCCATCTCTGACACTTCTCTTCCCTTCCTCGACTTTTCTGTCTCCATCTCTGGGGATAGGCTGTCTACAAATATCCATTATAAGCCCACCGACTCCCACAGCTACCTCGACTACACTTCTTCACACCCTGCCTCCTGTAAGGACTCCAATCCATTCTCCCAGTTTCTCCATCTCCGACGCATCTGCTCTGATAATGCTACCTTCCATGACAGCGCTTCTGATATGTCTTCCTTTTTCCTCAACCGAGGATTTCCTCCCACTGTGGTTGACAGGGCCCTCAACCGTGTCCGGCCCATTTCCCGCACCTCTACCCTCACCCCTTCCCCTCCCTCCCAGAACCATGACAGGGTTCCCCTTGTCCTCACTTTCCACCCCATCAGCCTCCATATCCAAAGGATCATCCTCCGCTATTTCCGCCACCTCCAGCGTGATGCCTCTACCAAATGCATCTCCCCCTCCCTTCCCCTGTCAGCATTATGAAGGGATCATTCCCTCCGTGATACCCTGGCCAACTCCTCTATTACCTCCCCCCCCCCACCTCGTACCCTTCCCACGGCACCTTCCCCTGCAATCGCAGGAGGTGTAATACCTGCCCATTTACCTCCTCTCTCCTCACTATCCAAGGCCCCAAACACTCCTTTCAGGTGAAGCAGCGATTTACTTGTACTTCTTTCAATGCAGTATACTGTATTCGCTGCTCACAATGTGGTCTCCTCTACATTGGGGAGACCAAACGCAGACTGGGTGACCACTTTGCGGAACACCTCCGCTCAGTCCACAAGCAGGACCCCGAGCTTGCGGTTGCTTGTCATTTCAACACCCCCCCCTGCTCTCATGCTCACATCTCTGTCCTGGGATTGCTGCAGTGTTCCAGTGAACATCAACGCAAGCTCAAGGAACAGCATCTCATTTACTGATTAGGCACACTACAGCCTGCTGGACTGAACATTGAGTTCAATAATTTCAGAGCATGATGGGCCCCCCATTTTACTTTTATTTTTAGTTATTTTTTCTTTTTTATATTTTTTTGTGTTTATTTTATTTTATTTTATCTTAGTTTGTTCAGTTTGCTTACCCACTGTTTTTTTTCATGTTTGTACTTGTGGCTGTTCAATTTCAGCCCGTTAACACCCTATCTGTACTAATGCTTTGTCTTTCAACACACCATTACCATATTGTTTGCCTTTGCTCCATGACCTTCTGGTCAGTTATTCTCTGTGACCTTATCCTAACAACACCTTCTCTTTTGTTATCTCTTGTCCCACCCCCGTTTTACTTGCTTAAAACCTTTCACATTTCTAAATTTGCCAGTTCTGAAGAAGGGTCACTGACCTGAAATGTTAACTCTGCTTCTCTCTCCACAGATGCTGCCAGACGTGCTGAGAATTTCCAGCCTTTCTTGTTTTTATTATCCCTCGATCAGTAGCTGCCCTTTTACTGAGACACAGTTCTTTCCTTGTTGGACAAAGCACAGATATTCAGGCTTCACATTTCTCACATTCCAAACATTGGGCATGTCACAGATTTGCTGATTACTTCTGTTACACAGATCAGTCACCTCTCTGCTCCCTTCACAGATCAATGTGCTTGGGTTTCTGCACTGACTCAACAGATTGAAATTCTTTTACTTTCCAGCTCTGCTATCTTTCGGTTTGAGAAAAATGTAATAATGCTAACTGATATCTCAAGCACGATGGAACCAACAAATAGCACATAGGAACTCAGGCCATTCAGGCCTGCTCTGCCATTCAATTCGATCCTGGCCAATCAACTTCATTTATCCATCTTTACACCTTATTTCTTAATATCCGTTCCGAGCAAAAATCTCTTGGTCTCAGTCTTGAAAACTCCAATTGTTCCCCAGCATCCACAGCGCTTTCGGGGAGAGAATTCCCGATTTCCAGTACCCTTTGTAGCAAAAAGTGCCTCTTGATCTTACACTAGAATTAATTACCTGCCCGTGATTTTCAGATCATGCCCCTCAGAGGAAATAGTTTCTCTGTATCTACCCAATCTAACTGCTGTATCATTTTAAAGACCTTATTAGAACATGCTTCAACCTTCTAAATTTATGCGAATACCAACCATGTTTATAAAACTTGTTCTTAGAATTTAACACTTTAACCCCTGGTATTATTCCAGTGAATCTGTACTGTACACCCTCCGAGGACAATATGCAATGCTTCAGCTGGGGTCTGACCAATGCTCTATCTGAAGCATCACTACTTCACTTTTGTATTCCAGCCTCCCTTCAGATAAAGGCCACATTCCATTAATGTTGGTTTCCTAAGAGCAAATAGGGATGGGCAATAAATGTCAGCCTCGTCAGCACCTCCTAAATCCCAAGAATAAATAATTTTAAAAATTCTGCCTTCTTGTTTGCTTTTAGTACCTGTGCACGAACATTGATATTGCCTAAGTTCCTTGGGCCTGCTAGGGGCCTTGCACGTGCAGATTTGAGTGTAGTTTCTAGGCAGGTCCCCAGTATACACATACCTCAGTGAGACTGTTAATGTTAAAATATGAGAGATGAACTCCCCTGGCAAATTTCAAGAATTACACAACAAGAGTTCATGTTTTAAGTCTTTTAGTAAAACAACTAAACTAAAAGAAATCCTCATTAACTAAATAGAGCTTTGTAAGTAGTTGATATCCCAAATTACGGAGTAAGGTATTTTCTTCACTTATTAAAACATTTGAAATCCTCACACCACATTTATACATTACACAGTTCTCCTGATGGTGAAATCTTTGCAGTTAAAAGACCCAAACTCCTCCCAGATGCAATGGGTTGGATCTCCCTGACCTTTCTCAAAGTCAATGTCCTCTTCGCTCACTTCTTCCGAGCACTTTCGACCTGAACTTTCATGAATAAGGTGATCTCTAGTGATCCATAAAACCATAGAAACATTACGGCATAGAAGGAGGCCATTCAGTGCATCGTGTCTCTGCTGGCCGCAAAAGCTAACCGTCCAAGCTAATCCCACCTTCCGGCACCTGCTCCATAGCCTTACAGGTTACAGCACTTCAGGTGCATGTCCAGGTACTATTTAAAAGAATTGAGGGTTTCTGCCTCCACCACTGATCCTGGCAGTGAATTCCAGACACCGACCACCCTCTGGGTGAAAAAGTTTTTCCTCATGTACCCTCTAATTCTTCTACCAATAACCTTAAATCTGTGCCCCCTGGTAATTGAACTCTCCACTAGGGGAAACAGGTCCTTCCTGTCTAATCTATCTAGGACCCTCATAATTTAAAATAAGTATCAGTGGTCTGCATAGTTGTTTCTGTATGTAAAGTTATACACAATCAGTTGAAGATTGTTTTATTTCAAGTGATGTGGTACAATAATTCAACTGTTTGATTTTTTCTCTCAATTAAGTCACCCCTCAGCCTCCTCTGTTCGAAGGAAAACAACCCTAGCCTATCCAATCTTTCCTCAAAGCTGCAACTTTCAAGCCCTGGCAACATTCTTGTAAATCTCCTCTGTACTCTCTCCAGAGCAATTATGTCCATCCTGTAATGTGCTGACCAGAACTGCACACAATACTCCAGTTGTGGCCTAACTAGTGTTTTATACAGTGCCAGCATTACATCCCTGCTTTTGTATTCTATACCTCAGCCAATAAAGGAAAGGATTCCGTATGCCTTCTTCACCACTCTATCTACCTGTCCTGCCACCTTCAGGGACCTGTGGACATGCACTCCAAGGTCTCTCACTTCTTCTATCCCTTCCAATAACCTCCCTTTATTGTGTATTCCCTCGCTTTATTTTCCCTCCCCAAATGCATTACCTCACACTTCTCTGGATTGAATTCCATTTGCCACTTTTCTGCTCGCTCAACCAAACCATTGATTTCATTCTGGAGTCTACAGCTGTTCACTATCAACTACACAGCCAACTATTGTGTCATCAGCAAATTTCCCATTCATGCTTCCCACGTTTAAGTCCAAATTATTAATAGAGACCACAAACAGCAAGGGACCCAACACTGAGCCCTGTGGAACACCACTGGAAACAGCTTTCCATTCGCAAATATATCCCTCGACTTCTACCCTTTGTTTCCTGTCCCTGAGCCAATTTTGGATTCAACCTGCCACATTCCTCGGGCTCCCATGGGCTTTCATTTTACTGACCAGTCTGCCATGTGGGACCTTGTCAAATGCCTTACTAAAATCCATGTAGACCACATCCACTGCACAACACTCATCAATCCTCCTTGTTACTTCCTCAAAAAACTCAATCAAGTTAGTGAGACATGACCTTCCCTTAACAAATCCAGCTGACTATCTCTGATTAATCCATGCCTTTCTAAGTGGCAGTTTATCCTGTCTCTCAGAATTAATTCTAATAATTTACCCACCACTGAGGTCAGACTGACCAGCCTATAATTATTTGGCCTATCCCTCGTACCCTTTTTAATCAATGGTACGACATTCGCAGACTTCCAATTGTCTGGCACCTTGCCCGTATCCAGTGAGGATTTGAAGATGATCCTCAGCGCATCCACTATTTCCTGCTTGGTTTCCTTTATCAACCTGGGATACAATCCATCTGCCCCTGGCGATTTATCCACTTTCAAGGATGTCAGACCCTCGCGTATTTCCTCTCTCATTATGCTTATTGTATCTAATATTTCACACTCCTCCTCTTTTACTACAATGTCTGCATCATCCCTCTCCTTTGTGAAGACAGAGACAAAAAACTAATTAAGAACCCTGCCCACATCTTCTGCATCCAGACCTATGTTCCCTTGTACATCTCTGATAGGCTCTACCCTTTCCTTAGTTATCTTCTTAATGTACTGATCCTGTTTGTCTTTTCCTTCTCTGCAAACCCCAGCATTCAAATGGGTTCAAGTTTTTGCAGCCTTTTGCTGTATTAGTCTTCAGAGAGCAGGTGTTGTCTCTCTCTCTCTTCTCCCTGAGGCTGCCACCACTGGTCTTCTTCCAGTTTTCCTTGCAGCCTGTGTGCCTTCCTAAAATCTGTTAAATTTATCTGGAATCAAAAGTCAATAGCCATCTGTCTTTTCCAATATGCAAAGTCCACAAGTCTGGCTACATCATAGCCACTCAAGCTTTCTATTGTTTCCAGGTGTTAGCAACTGCAATTCATATTTATATTTTCAGAACCACTGACTCCTTGTTTATGATCTAAACGTCTGTGAGGGTGAAACCCATTCTTCTTCAGGTGTTTATACCCCTGCAGTTTCTACTTTTCAAAAAGGTCTTTGATCTGGTTCTGGTAACCAAGATACCTGTCTTGTCTTTAAGCAGAGTTGATTTGAGGTCACCTGACTTCTCTGACTCCAGCTTAAACGACATTAAAAATTAGTTTTTCAAACATAATCATGCTACAAAATCCAACATTAATAACAGAAGGAATAGGTGCATATGTGTACAGCATTGCATACCATGCCAACAACAACTAGAAAGTTACAAAAGCAAAATCTCGCAGATGCTGGAAATCTGAAATAAAAACAAAATGCTGCAAATACTCAGCAGGTTTGGCAGCATCTGTGGAGAGAGAAACAGAATTAACTCTTTATCAGAACTAGAATGTTAGCCTTTGGGGGAATTTATTTCAACTGGTTTTCGGGCATTGGTGTAGATTTTCAACTTGTCACCTGACATTGTTGATCCACCATTCATCATAGAAACAGCTTGATTTTCATCTCTGACAAAGTCTGTTAGTAAATCATACAGGATCCTTGGCTTTATAAATAGCAGCATGGAGGACAAAAGCAAGGCAGTTATGCTAAACCTTTACAAATCACTGTTTAGGCCTTAGACTAATTCTGAGCACCAGAAGGTGCAGAAGAGATCTACTAGAATGGAACCAGGAATGAGGGCCTTCCGGCGCAGACACGATTGGTTGAATGTCCCCTTCTGTGCCGTGATTTTTCTATGGTTCGATGGTGATCTGGAGAGACTGGATTTATGAATGGGAAATCATGTTTGACGAACCTGTTGGAGTTTTTTGAGGATGTTACTAACAGAATTGATAAAGAGGAGTAGGTGGATGTAATATATGTGGATTTTCAGAAGGCTTTTGATAAAGTCCCACACAGGAGCTTGGTTAGCAAAATTAAAGCACATGGGATAGGAGGTAATATACTGGCATGGATTAAGGATTGGTTAACAGGCAGAAAGTCAAGAGTAGGAATAAACAGGTCATTCTCGCATTGGCAGGCTGTGATGAGTGGGGTACCTCAAGGATCAGTGCTTGGGCCCCAGCTGTTCACAATATAGATCAATGATTTGGATGTGGAGACCAAATGTAATATTTCCAAGTTTGGAGATGACACAAAACTAGGTGGGAATGTATGTTGTGAGGAAGATGTAAAGTGGCTTCAAGGAGATTTGGACAGACTTAGCAAGTGGGCAAGAACATGGCAGATGGAATATAATGTAGAAAAATGTGAGGTTATCCACTTTGGTAGGGGGAATAGATGTGCAGAGTATTTCTTAAATGGTAAGAGATTAGAAAATGTAGCTGTACAAAGGGACATGGGTGTCCTTGTCAATAAGTCACTGAAAGCTAACATGCAGGTGCAGCAAGCAATTAAGAAGGCTAATGGTATATTACCCTTTATCGCAAGAGGATTTGAGTACAGGAGTAGTGAAATCGTACTTCAATTGTATAGAACCTTGGTTAGACCGCACTTGCAGTACTGAGTGCAGTTTTGGTCCCCTTACCTTAGGAAGGATATTATTGCCATAGAGGGAGTGCAACAAAGGTTCACCAGACTTGTTCTCAGGTTGGTGGGACTGTCCTATGAAGAGAGAATGGCGAAACTGGGCCTGTATTCTCTAGAGTTTCGAAGAATGAGAGGTGATCTCATTGAAACCTACAAAATACTTAAAGGGATAGACAGGGTAGATGCAGCTCAGATGTTTCCCCTGGTTGGGGAGTGTAGAACCAGGAGACACAATTTCAAAATAAGGGGGAAGCCACTTAGGACAGAGATGAGGAGAAATTTCTTTACTCAGAGGATTGTGAATCTTTGGAATTCTCTACCCCAGAGGGCTGTGGAAGCTCAGTCATTGAGTATGTTTAAAGCAGAGATTGATAGATTTCTAAATACAAGCGACATAAAGGGATATGGGATAGTGTGGGGAAAAGGCATTGAAGTGGATGATCAGCCATGATCGTATTGAATGGTAAGGCGGGCTCGATGGGCTGAATGGCCCACTCCTGTTCCTATGGAGAAGCTGGGTGTGCTCTCCTTAGAGCAGAGAAGATTAAAGGGAGATTTAATTGAGGTATTCAAAATAATGAAGCATTTGATAGAATAAATAAGGAGAAGCTATTTCCACTGGCAGGAGTGTCATTAATCAGAGGACACAGATTTAAGATAATTGCGAAAGAGCTGGGGGAGTTGAGAGTTTGTTTACTCAGTGAGTTGTTGTGATCTGCAATGTGCAACCAGAAGGGGTGGTGGAAGCAGATTCAATAGTGACATTGAAAAGAAAAAGAAAATTACAGGTTTATGGGAAAAGATTACGGGAGTGGACTAATTGATCAGTCTTTCAGAAAGCTATCACAGGAACGATGGCCTCCTTCTGTGCTGTACAATTCGATCTATTTTCATTGAATGTAAATTAAATTCTGGCAGTTTCTAAAATGGGCGGCCAATCCTTAATTGCAGTCTGAAACCTCGGCGACAAGTTAAAATGTTATGCAATTGTATCATCAATAGTTTCCTTTGAAAGTTTATTAATCAAATTTATTTGCATTTTGTGAGTGCTGTTGTTGAAAAGACTTTTCCTGGTTTTTGTTCTGAGTGCTCCTTCACTGGTTGGGGTCGGATACAAGGCCATTGATTTGCAGTTTTTATGGAAAATGGATGGACTCATTGCACACAATCCCCCAAAACCTGGCAAACATCTCAGAAAATGCCCTAATTCAACATGACAACAGTGGAATTAGAGCACTGGGTCTATTTATAATGAGGAAATTACTGAGTACATTCCCCAAAATACCGATACAAATCCCAGAATCTCATGCAATTAAAATCGGGAATTTGATTTATTAAGTAACATTAAAAGTGTGAGCCGGATTGTTTATGATTGAACTGCTTGGTGCTGTTTACATAGATGAAGATGTTTGCAATCATTCAGCTCAACTTTGCATTCTCAGTAAAGGGTTACTATAACAACCAGAGAAGAATTATAGAAGGTATTGCAGATGACATTCGGGATGGTTGATCTTCTAAGTCTACTCAGTTGACCTTTATTTCCCAGTGGATGCAGTCTGAACTTATTATCTTTGTTTACCAGCTCTGGGTTGACTCTGAGGTAAAATTGACATAATTCTGGAAGATAGTCCAATGAAGCCGGGGAGGTGCAGCCATGTTGCAAACTCTCACTCTGTTGGAGGAGGAGCCACTGGCAAAAGAAGACTTCGTACCTTGGAGATGGTGAGGCTGAAGACTGCACTCAGCAAGGTCATTTTCCCTTAACACAGAAAGAACGAACCTGCATTTCTGTTAAGCCTTTTACAACCTCAAGACGTCCCAAAATGAAATACTTCTGAAGTGAAGTCACTGTTGTAATGTAGAAAGCATGGCAGCCAATTTTTGCACAACAAGCTCTCACAAAAACTAATATGATAATGACCAGATAATCTGTTTTAGTGATGCTTGTTGAAGAATAACTTTTTAAAATTTGTTTCATGGGATGTGGACATCACGGCAAGGTCAGCATTTATTGCCCATCCTAATGCCCTTGAGAAGGTGGTGGTGAGCTGCCTTCTTGAATTGCTGCAAGTGGTGGTGTTCCTATGTGTCTGCTGCCCTTGTCCTTCTAGATGGTAGAGGTCGTGGGTTTAGAAGGTGTCGCCGAAGGAGCCTTGGTGAGTTTCTGCAGTGCATCTTGTAGATGGTACACACTGCTGCCACTGTGCAGTGGCGGTGGAGGGAGTGAATGTTGAAGGTGGTGGATGGGGTGTCAATCAAGGGGCTGCTTTGTCCTGGATGATGTCAAGCTTCCTGTGTGTTGGAGCTGCACTCATCCAGGCAAGTGAAGAGTATTCATCACACTCCTGACTTGTGCCTTGTAGATGGTGGACAGGGTTTTGAGTGGTGAATTACTCACCACAGAATTCCCAGCCTCTGACCTGGTCTTGTAGCCTCAGTATTTATGTGGCTGATACATTTCAGTTTCTGGTCAATGGTAACCCCCAGGATGTTGATAACAGGGGATTCAGCGATGGTAATGCCATTAAATGTCAAGGTTAGATTCTCTCTTGTTGAAGATTATTATTGCCTGGCACAAATGTTACTTGCCACTTAACAACCCAAGCCAGGTCTTGCTGCATATGGCCACGGACCGCTTCAGGATCAGAGGAGTTGCAAATGGTACTGAATATCATACAATCATACAATCCTCAGTGAACATTCCCACTTCTGATCTTATGCTGGAGAGAAGGTCATTGATAAAGCAGCTTAAGATGGTTGGGCCTAGGACACTAGCCTGAGGAACTCCTGCAGTGATGTCCTGGGGCTGAGATGATTGGCCTCCAGCAGCCACAACCATCTTCCTTTGTGCTAGGTATGACTCTAACCAGCGGAGAGTTTTCCCCCTGATTCCCATGGACTTCAATTTGGCTAGGGCTCCTTGATGTCAAACTTGGTCAAATGCTGCCTATATATCATGTGCAGTCACTCTCACCTCACCTCTTCAGTTCAGCTCCTTTTTTCCATGTTTGGGCCAAGGTTGTAATGAGGTCAGGAACCAAGTGACCCTGGTGAAACCCTAACTGAGCATCGATGAGGCAGGTGATTGCTGAATAAGTGCTGCTTGATAGCACCATCGATGACACCTTCCATCACTTTGCTGATGATCGAGAGTGGACTAATTAACTGGGTTGGATTTGTCCTGCTTTTTGTGGACAGGATATACCTGGGCAATTTTCCACATTGTCGGGTAGATGCCAGTGTTGTAGATGTACTGGAACAGCTTGGATAGGGGCATGGCTAGTATTAGAGCACAGGTCTTCAGCACGACAGCTGGAATGTTGTCAGGATCCATAGCCTTGGCAGTATCCAGTGCCTTCAGCTGCTTCTTGATATCACGTGGAGTGAATAGAATTGGCTGAAGACTGGCATCTGTGATGCTGGGGACCTAAGGAGGAGGCTGAGATGGATCATCCACTCGGCACTTCTGGTTGAAGATGGTTGGAAATGCCTTTTCTGTTGCACTGATGTGCTGGGCCCCTCCATCACTGAGCCAGGGTCAACTCCTCTGCAAAATAGTCAGCAGGTCTGGCAGCATCTGTGGAGAGAGAAACCACGTTAATGTTTCAGATTGATGACCCTTCATCAGAACTGGCAAAGGTTAGAAATGTAATAGGCTCTGATCAAGTGAAGGGGGGGGGGGGCAGAGGGTGAAGAACAAAAGGGAAGTTGTATGATAGGGCAGAGGGCAGGAGAGATTAAATGACAAAGATGTCATGGAACAAAGGCAAAGGGAGTGCTAATGGTTGTAGTAAAAGACAAAGTATTAGTCCACAGACAGCATTATGGCAGAATAATGAACAGCTCTGTCCAAAGTGTTATGACCAAGGTGGGAGGAGTGGATTGTAATTCTGTCCCACTTCTCCACAGGTCACAACATACATTTAAATTTTCCTACTTACCAAAACAGTCAATCAGATACTCTATTTGTCCCCAGAAGAAAGCACACCAACCAGGTTTCTTTAATAAACAACAAAACTATCCGTTTATTATAAATCAAGTCTTAACCAACAATAAGTAAACATATGCACAAATTAAAATATTAGAGCCCTTTTTTTTATCCTAGCTCTCACATACACAACTGGTTAACTGGGAAAAAAGGGATTTTTGTTTACAGCTGTTACAAAGAAATAGAAGGAATAAAAAAACACTTATGCTTAAAAGAAGGTGTGGAAGTCCTTTGTTTTGCAAGGTGTCCCAAAGGTGAATAGATGGCTACCACTAGGAAACTTCCTACAACAGTTCTTTCCAGGCAATGTTGATGAACAGTCTGGGTAGGCTTTCTAGAAATGCAGCTGCAGAAGGCTTCACATAGGTCTTACACCAGGTGTGCAACACAAAAGGTTTCAATTCTCATACATTCGATACAAAGTTCTTTTAAAGATGCAAGGTTTCTACAAACATTCAGGATTTCTTCAAATACAGGAGGCAGTAGTACAACTTGATGCAGGATTTTCTTTTTAAGAGCAAGCTAAGCAGGTTCTTCTTCTCCTGGCAGGTCAATAAGCAAACTCCAACTACCTGTTTTTAGCCAAACCAACCAGCTTTTTAAACAACTCAAAATGAAACCAACTTGTTCCAGAGGCAAGTCCGATGACAGTCATAAGTTCTGACTCGTCAATAAACAAATAGCTCTTCAGGTCAAACAAATCCCTGCCTTGTTTATTTGAAATCATGTGCCTTCCAGTAAAAACTCGTTTACTGGTCACCCTTCTGTTGACCTTCTTTTTCAGAAAAAACATCCACAAAGTTCAGCAAACTCCAGATGATTCAATGTCCAAAATTCAATTATAATTCCTCAAACATATTTTACAAAGAAAAACAGAGGCACTCACGTAACATCTCTGCCCTTGAAGAAATGAAATGCCATTTTTGAATGCATTTCATTACAATGTATAAAAAAAGTTGAAAACATTTTAAAACACATTCTCACACTCATCTCTACATTCACTCTTTACTTGTCATTAATACAATTTTGCTTTGTACCATCTTTACTCATATAACTCAAACAAAGTTAGATTTGCGACAAATCATCTGCAATAACATTATTTTTGCCCGAAAAGTGGACAATCTTTAAGCAATAGGGCTGCAACAGTAAACTCCATTGGAACATTCTGGCATTCTGTGTTTTAAATTTATCCACAAAGGTTAGAGGGTTATGATCAGTATTTATCAGTGTCTCTCTGTTGTCGTGGGGGACATAGACTTCAAAATGTTTAAGAGCCAATAAAGGACCTAAGGTTTCTTTTTCCACGATGGAATATCTTTTTTGGTGGCAATTTAGTTTTCTTGAAAAGTATCCCACTGGCTTTTCTAAGCCCAATTCATCATCTTGTAACAGGATTGCATCGGCCCCCAGGTCATTAGCATCAATTGCTACCTTGAAGGACTTAGTGAAATTTGGAGCAGACAACACTGGTTCATTAGTCCCCTGACCACACTAACTTGGTGTTCTTTTTCTGCAGCAAATCTGTTAGTGGAGCAGCTACAGTGCTGAAATTTGGTGCAAACTTTCTGTAGAAACCACACATCCCCAAAAATCTCATGATTTCCTGGAGCGGAGAGCAGTTAAATAAAACCTGAGGATCATGGCCTACATCATTTACATTCCGGGAGAGCAGCGGAGAGGAGTCCAGGCGCACCAGAGTTTGAAAAAACAAGTGAACAGTGACATCACAGGAAAGCTGCAAGGTGATTGGTTGGTGAGTAACTGCTGTTAGGGAGTATCTGTAAATAGCTGGGTTAGTACATTACTGTTAGTGTGTGTGTGTAAATAGTTGGTTATAGCTTCTCAACAACTGGCAGACTACAAACGAGTAAAAAAAAACTATTAATAATAAGGAACAAGTGAGTAGCTGGTGAGTTTGTTTGTGTAAGGTTTATCTTAACTAGTGAACGGTATTGATTTTTAGTAGGATTTATCAGTACTAGTAAGGTATTATTAATAATTCTAAGGTGTTGCAGTATTGGGAAGGTGTTTTTTAGCAGTAGCAAAGGGTCAACTAATAAATAAAGGAATGGCAGGGGTGCTTCAACCTTGGAAGTGCACCTCCTGTGCTATGTGGGAGCTCCAGGATACTTCCCATATCCTGGATAACCATTTGTGCTGGAAGTGTTGTCAATTGCAGAAGCTTGAGCTCCAGGTTTTGGATGTTGAACGGCAGCTGGTGATACTGCGGTGCATTCGTGAGGATGAAAGCTACTTAGATAGCACATTTATAGATGTAGTCATCCCACAGCTTAAGAGTATGCAAGGAGAGAGGGAATGGGTGACTGCCAGGCAGTCAAAAAAAATCAGGTAGGTAGTGCAGGAGACCCCTGAGTGCATCTCGCTCTCGAACAGGTATTCAGTTCTGAATACTGAGGAAAGTGATGCTTCACCTGGTGAGTGCAGCCAGAGCCAAGTCCATAGCATCACTGGTGACTCAGCTGCAAAATGGGGGGGGGGGAAGGGTACAGGGAAGACTGGAAGAGCCATAGTGATAAGTAATTCAATAGTCAGGGGAACAGACAGGAGTTTCTGTGGCCGCAGACGTGAATCCAGGATTGTGTGTTACCTCCCTAGTGCCAGGGTGAAGGATGTCACTGAGCAGCTGCAGAGCATCCTGAAGGGGAAGGGTGAACAGTCTTGGTCCACAGCAGAACCAGTGACATAGGTAGAAAGAGGGATGTAGTCCTGCAGTCAGAATTTAGGGAGCTAGGTAAGAAATTAGCAAGCAGGACCTCAAAAGTCGTCATCTCCGGATTACTCCCAGTGCCACGTGCAAGTAAGTATAGAAATAAAAGGATAAGACAGATGAAAGCATGGCTGGAAAGATGGTGCAGGAGGGAGGGCTTTAGATTCCTGGGATATTGGGACCGGTTCTGCGGGAGATGGGATCTGTACAGGCCGGACGGGTTGACCTGAACAGAGCCGGAACTGAGTTCCTTGCGGGACATTTTGTTAGAAAAACAAAAACTCTCACATAACAAAAGGCACAAACATGAAAAACAAGTTTAAGACAGGCACATGGTTAAAAAATAAAATAAAATAAAAAAAGGCAGTCATGCTCTGAAGTTGTTGAACTCAATGTTGAGTCCAGGAGGCTGTAGAGTGCCTAATCAGAAGATGAGTTGCTGTTCCTCGAGCTTGCGTTGAGCATCATTGGAACACTGCAGCAGGTTAAGGACAGGATTGTGGGCGTGAGAGCAGGATGGTGAATTAAAATAACAAGCAACCAGAAGCTTGGGGTCATGGTTTTGGACTGAACAGAGGTGTTCTGCAAAGCAGACCAACCTGCGTTTGGTCTCCCCAATGTAGAGGACACTGCATTGTGAGTAGTGAATACAGTATACTAAATTGAAATAAGTACAAGTAAATTGCTGCTTCACCTGAAAGGAGTGTTTGGGGCCTTGGATGGTGAGGAGTGTGGAGGTAAAAGTGCAGGTATTACACCTTCTGCCATTACATGTGAAGGTGTCGTGAGAAGAGGATGAGGTGTCGGGGCTGATGAAGGAGTTGACCAGGGTGTCGTGGAGGGAACGGTCGCTTCGGAATGCTGACAGGAGAGGGGAGGGGAAGATGTGTTTGGTAGTGGCATCATGCTGCAGGTGGCATAAATGGCAGAGGATGATCCTTTGGATGTGGAGGTTGGTGGGGTGGAAAGTGAGGACAAGGGAACCTTGTCGCAGTCCTGGGAGGGAGGGAAACGGGTGAGGGTAGAGGTGCGGGGAATGGGCCAGACATGGTTGAGGACCCTGTCAACCACAGTGGGGGGGAATCCTCGGTTGTGGAAAAAGGAAGACATATCAGAAGTGCTGTTGCGGAAGGTAGCATCATCAGAGCAGATGTGTCAGAGACGGAGAAACTGGGAGAATGGAGTGGAGTCCGTACAGGAGGCAAAATGTGAAGAAGTGTAGTCGAGGTAGCTGTGGATATTAGTAAACAGCCTATCCCCAGAGATGGAGACAGAAAAGTCAAGGAAGGGAAGGGATGTGTCGGAGATGGACCATGTAAAGGTGAGAGAAGTCTGGAAATTGGAAGAAAAGTTCAAGTTTTCCAGTTCGGGACGAGAGCAGGAAGCAGCACCAATACAGTCATCAATGTACCGGAAAAAGAGTTGGGGGAGGGGGCCTGAGTAGGACTGGAACAAGGAATGTACAATACACCCCACAAAAAGACAGGCATAACAAGAACCCATGCAGGTACCCATAGCAACACCTTTCATTTGGAGGAAGTGAGTGGAGTTGAAGGAGAAGTTGTTCAATGTGAGAACAAGTTCAGCCAGGCGGAGGAGGGTGGTTGTGGATGGGGACTTTTTGAGCCTCTGTTCAATAAAGAATCAGAGAGCCCGCAGACCATCTTGGTGGGGGATGAAGGTGTAGAAAGATGGGAGGTCCATAGTGTAGGGGGGGGGGGGGGCAGTGGGGGACAGCAAAGGGGAAATTGTCGAAATGGCGTAGGGTATCAGAGGAGTCATGGATGTAGTTGGGAAGGGACTGGACAAGAGAGAAAAGATAAAGTCAAGATAGGAAGAAATAAGTTCAGTGAGGCAGGAACAGGCTGAAATGATGGGTCTGCCAGGACATCCTGTTTGTGCATTTTGGGAAGGAGGTAGAAGCGGGCTGTCTGGGGTTGCGGGACTATGAGGTTGGAGGTTGTAGAGGGAAGGTCTCCAGAGGAATTGAGGTCAATGACAGTCCTGTGGACAGTAGCTTGATGTTTGGTGGTAGGATCATGGTCCAGGGGGAAGTAGGAAGAAGTGTCTGAGAGTTGGCGTCCAACCTCTGCAAGGTAGAAGTCGGTACGCCATACAACAACAGCACCACCCTTGTCTGCAGGTTGGGGGTAGACCTGAGAGAACGGAGTGCAGAAAGTTTGGAGGGAGACAGGTTAGAGTGAGCAAGGGGAACGGGGAAATTGAGATGGCCAACAGTTCTCAATGAAAGGATCTAGAGTGGGTAACAGGCTAGAGAGAGGGGTCCAGGCATGGGTCCAGTGCGAGAGTCAGTGAAAGCAGAGAGAGTCAGAGAGTACAGCAGAGAGTCAAGTCGAGTGGACTCAGTGAAAGCAGAGAGAGTGAGTGAGAGCTGAGAGAGTGGGCTGAATTTTACTGGCCCCTCGATGCCGCGGGTCATGGTGCAGGGGCTGGTAAAATTCTACGGGGAGAGGCCTGCCGCGACCTGCAATGTCGAGAAGGGCCCGCTGCATATTTTGGGCGTCAGGGGAACCTCAGTGTGGCCTCCCCCGCCGTCTGGTGGCGGGCCCTTCATCTCCATATGCAGATTGCCATTAAATATATTCAAAATAACTTACCTGCCGTCCCACGTCGATTTTATGACCTCCGTTCGGCCTTTGCATGCCTTCAGAGCTCTGCACAGAGTTCCGAGGTGAGAACCTGATGGGGAGGGGGTAGTAATAAAACTTTCAGGGCTGGAGGGATGGAGGAGCAGGGAAATCAATTTTTATTGGATGTAGGATGGTGGGAAGGGATTGAAAGGCAAAAGATTGAAGGTTGGGGGGGAATGTTCGGGTATTTGAAAAATCAATTGATGGTCGTTTCGGGCAATGAAATGACCATTGGGGGGGTTGTTGGGGAAGGGCCTCCATCACTTAATTTTATATTTAATACAAATAAATAATGTTTTGCCTTTAAAAATTATAATTAGTTGTAAGAGCTTAAAGCCGTTTAAAAATGGCACCGGCACCAGCGCGATGGCACTGGACGCCGTTGCCCGAGAGGTGGAGGCTGCCCCCTTGTGTTGTTGGGGGCAGATGCTCCACCCCCACTATTTAAATGACCCCCGCGCGAAATATTGTGGGGGCTCCTCGGCAGCCGCTGAATGCGGGCACCCCGCCAAATTCAAAGGGCGCAGCCGCGAAGCACGACACCCAAATAAAATTTAGCCCAGTGACAGCGGAAACAGTCAGTTAGAGCAGAGAGTGTGAGTGAGAGTATAGGGAGGAGTAAGAGTGGAGAGAGTGAGAGAGAGTGGGGAGACTCAGTGAGAGTGAAGAGAGTGATTCAGAGCAGAGAGAGTGAATGAGAGCGGAGGGAGTGAGTGAGAATGTAAAGAGTGAGTGAAAGCAGAGACAGTCAGTGAGAGCAGAGAGAATGAGTGACTACAGCAGTGAGAGTGAGGGAGAGCAGAAAGTGAGTCCAAACAGAGAAAGTGAGTGTGAGTGGGGAGACTCAGTGAGAGCAGAAAGAGTCAGTGAGAGTGGAGAGAGTGAATGACTACAGCAGAGAGAGTGAGGGAGAGCAGAAAGTGAGTCTAAACAGAGAGAGTGAGTGTGAGTGGGGAGACTCAGTGAGAGCAGAAAGAGTCAGTGAGAGCGGAGTCAGTGAGAGCGGAGAGTGAGTGAGAGTGGAGAGAGTGAGTGAGAGTGGAGAGAGTGAGTGAAAGCAGAGCGAGTCATTGAGAACAGTGAGAGTCACTGAGAGTGGAGACACTCAGTGAGAGCAGAAAGAGTTACTCAGCAGTGAGAGTGGTGAGACTGGAAAGAGTGGGTAAGAGTAGAGAGAGTCAGTGAGAGCGGAGTCAATGAGAGTGGAGAGTTAGTGAGGTTGAAGAGAGTGAGTGAAAGTGGAGAGAGTGAGTGAGAGTAGAGAGAGTCAGTGAGAGCGGAGTCAGTGAGAGCGGAGAGTTAGTGAGCATGAAGAGAGTGAGTGAAAGTGGACAGAGTGAGTGAGAGTAGAGAGAGTCAGTGAGAGCGGAGTCAGTGAGAGCGGAGAGTTAGTGAGCGTGAAGAGAGTGAGTGAAAGTGGAGAGAGTGAGTGAGAGTAGAGAGAGTCAGTGAGAGCGGAGAGTTAGTGAGCGTGAAGAGATTGAGTGAGAGTGGAGAGAGTGAGTGAGTGGAGAGAGTGAGTGAAAGCAGAGCGAGTCATTGAGAACAGTGAGAGTCACTGAGAGTGGAGACACTCAGTGAGAGCAGAAAGAGTCAGTAAGAGGGATAAATCAATCAGAGAAAGAGCTGAATGCAGAAATCTGAGGAAGAAATTGCATAGTGATGCCACAGCCAGGGTGCAAGTGAATTAGTGGGTAACAGGCAAGTGTTTGTTTTATTAAATTGTTCATTTTTCACTGCAGACTTTCATTTGATGATAGATTCCATTGTGTTTTAGATTGATAAACATAATTTCCAGTGCCTTTAGTTACATTTTATTGTTTTAGTAGCAGTCTTTCAGTGGTCAGTTTCATAGAATTTTATTGGACAGTCTCTCAGTGTGTTAGATATCAGTTTCTTCAATTTTTAGAGTTCAGTGCTATGTGTTTTAGCCTCAGTGATAGAAAGTCAGTGGATTGACTGCCATTGAAGGCCAGCTGAGACTTCATCCTGTTCTATGTGAGAACTCCGGGACACGTCATGCATCCTGGATAACCATGTGAGCAGGAAATGCCACCTGTTGCTTGAGCTCAAGTTCTGAATTTCAGAACTTGAGGTGTGGCTGCAGTTACTGCAGTGCATCTGGGACTCTGAGAATTTCCTTGAATGTATGTTCCAGGATACAATCACCCCATAAATCCAGAAGCTGCAGGAGATGAAGGAGTGGGTGACCACCAGGCAGGGCAGGAAGAAGACACAGGTAGTGCAGAAATCCCCCAGTCAATGATAATCACTAACCAGTGAGGACTCTTTGCAGGGATGGAGTAAGAATCAAACACTGGATACCAAGGGAGATCTGACTACACACGGGAGAAAGATTAGAAATGTAGTAGTCATAGGGGATTCGATTGTTAGGGGCATAGACATGTATTTTTGTAACTGCAAATGTGATTCCCGAATGGTATGTTACCTTGCTGGCACCAGCATAAAGGATATCAACCGAGCAGATGCCAAATACTCTGCGAGAACAGCCAAAAATCGTGATTCGTGTTGGAAACAACAATATAGGTAGAAAAAAGTGTTGACATCCTTCAGGATAGAGCTTCCGGAGCTCGGAAAAGATAATAACACATGACCTCACAGGTAGTTATCTCCAGATTACTCCCAGTGTCATTTGTCAGTGAGTATAACAATGGGAAGATAGGGCAAGTGAACATGTGGCTGGAGGAGTGATGCAGGAGAGAGGGGTTTAGATTCTTGGGGCATTGGGTCTTGTTCTTGGGGAAGGGACACCTGCACAAGGCTGCGATTGAGCAGAGCCAGAACTAATGTTCTCACTGAGAGATTAGCTAGTACTGTTGGGAAGAGTTCAAACTAATTTGACAGTGTGGGGCACTGTAAGAAGCTGTAATATTCTTGACTAACTTAATGATACTTCAAGTGAAATTTGTGTTGAGATTTGTGAAAGCTATTCAACCCAGGGAGGAGCATCAATAGTTTAACCCTATTGTTAAAAGAAAGAATTCAAAATATCATTGAACAATTGTAGCTAAAGTTGAAATTTGATAGGACAATACGATCCTGACAATGAAACATCCTGCCCACCTTGGAAAGAAGGGTATAAAGGTCATTGTAAGGGTTGATTTGATGCTACAGCCAAACAACTTGGTCAGTTGCTGAAGAGTACAATCAAAGGGAAGGGACCGTTCACCAGGTGATCATATGTATAACACCTTGTAATATATTTGTGACTTACAGGTGTATTGCTAATGGTTGTATTGTATTGTTAACTGGTATTCCTACAAAAATTAGTAAACACATTAGTGTTTAATTTGAGCTTTGAGTGATGTCTCATTATTTCTCATAATTCTCATATCTGAACCATAACTAGCCAAGGGTAGAAAGTTATGTCTTACAGAAACAAGAAGTATCAGAGAGGATCAGAACTAAGATCAGAGGACAGAGAGGTATAACCAAAAGTAAAATTAGTAAAATCCCCAAAATCGCAGGGAGCAGATTGAGGAAAATAGCAGAAGTGACAAAGGAGGTGTTAACTTGCCTGTATGTCAGTGTCCGTAGTGTAACTAATAAGGTTGGTGAGCTGGAGGCACAAATTGTTATTTGCAATTATGACGCATTTGTATTAACAGAGGCAATGATAAAACAAGGCCAGGAATAGGTTCTTAATATTCCTTGTTACCAAGTGTTCAGAAATGATATAGAAGGGAAATGAGGAGGGAGGGGGCAGTATTGATTAAGGATGATGCAACCGTTCTAAATAGAAAGGATTTACTAGATGGTTCTAGGACTGAATTTATTTGGCTTGCGTTCAGAAACAGAGCAGGAGCTGTTACATTACTGGAAGTCTTTTATGGAGCTCCAAATTGAGAATTAGATGGCTGAGCAAATTTGTCAGCAAATTTCAAAGACGTGTAACAAAAATAGAGCAGTGATGTTATGAGACTTTAATTACCCTAATATAGACTGGGGAAAACATAGTGCTTAGGAGAAGGAGAGAAAGGAATTTCTGCCACGTGTATAGGAGAACTTTCTTGATCAATATGTCTCCAGTCCAACAAGGAAAGAAGCAGAAACAAGAAATGCTGGATTCACTCAGCAGGTCTGGCAGCATCTGTGGAAAGAGAAGCAGAGTTAACGTTTCGGGTCAGTGACCCTTCTTCGGGTCACTGACCCGAAACGTTAACTCTGCTTCTCTTTCCACAGATGCTGCCAGACCTGCTGAGTGAATCCAGCATTTCTTGTTTTTGTTTCAGATTTCCAGCATCCGCAGTATTTTGCTTTTATTTTAAGGAAAGAAGCAGTGTTAGATCTGGTTCTGGGAAATGCTGTAGGGCAATTGGAATGTGTTACAGAAGGAGATCATATAGTTAACACTGACCACAACATAACTTGGTTTAGAGTAATTATGGAAAGAGACCAGAAAATATTGATGGTAAAAATGTTCAACTAGGAAGAGCTCATTTCAGTAATTTAAGGAGGGATCTGGCATGGGTAGATTGGAAAAAGTGATTGCTGGGTAAGGTAGTAACAGAGCAATGGCAGTCATTCAGAGGAAAGATAGTTCAGGTCCAAACTAGGCATATTCCTTTGAAGGGAAAGGGTATAACATTCAAAGGCAATGCACCCTGAATGAGAAAGGAAATAAAACAGGAAAATAAAGCTTATGACAAATGTCTTGAGCAAAATTCATTTCATAACCAGGAAGATTATAGAAAGTTCAGGAAGGGATTGAAAACGTTAATATGGGAGGCAAAGTGAGGGTACGCAAACAGATTAGCAAGCAACATTAAATTGAACCTGAAAGCATTTTTATAAACATGTAAAGTGTAATAAGTTTGTTAGAGAAAAAGTTGGGTCCATTAAAGACTCAAAGGAAAATCTTCATGTAGAGGTAGAGGACATAGATAAAGTATTAAATGAGTACATCTGTCTTCACACAGGAAGTGGATGATGTGAAGGTTAAAAGAGGAAAAGTACATTTCAGACAGGATAGTAGGAGAGAAGACATTCTGAAAAGATTAGAATTACTGAAAGTTTGCAACTCAGGTGGTTCAGATGGAATGCAACCTAGGTTGCTGAAAGAAGTAAAGGTAGAAATAGCAGAGGTTTCAATACACATTGGATACAGGAGTAGTGCTAGCCGACTGGTGCGTTGCCAATGTTATACCATTAATCAACCTCGGCCTTCAATTATCTGTATGCCTACTATTTTTCCCTCGAATTTTGGTGATGCTTTCAGTTCAGGAATGCCTTGTGCTTGCGATTTAGTAGCTCCTGGATCTCCTGCTTGTTCTCATCAAACCAGTCTTGATGTTTCTTGGTCGAGAAACCAAGAGTATCTTCAGAAGCGCTGATTATGGTAGCTTTGAGGGCAGACCAGGCATTGTGGACATTCTGTGGTTCTTGTTCGTTGAGCGTTGCCAAGTTGCTTGTAAGACACTGCCTGAGTAGGTCTTTCTTCACAGGGTCCTTGATACCATCAACATTGATTTTCCTGCAGCAGTGCTTCTACTGCCGCTGCCGTTTCTGGACTGGGTTTATGGAGATAGTAGCTCGGATTAGGCGATGGTCGGTCCCTCAGTCATCGACTCCTATCATGGCACGGGTGATGCACACATCCTTGCAGTACTTCGCTTAGATGATGATATAGTCAATCAAATGCCAATGCCTGGAGCAAGGGTGCTGTCATGAGGTCTTGTATTTGTCTCTCTGATGAAATAGAGTGTTCGTTATGATCAGGCCATGTTCAAGGCATTTCGTCAGAAGAAGGACTCCGTTGGTGTTAGCCCTTCTAACACCTTCCTTACCAATCACACCTTTCCAGGTGCTCCTCACAACTCTGTTATTGAAGTCTCCAAGGAGGATCAGCTTGTCTTTCTTGGGAACACAGGACAGCAAATGATCAAGGCTGGAGTAGAATTCCTCTTTGGCCTCATCTGTTGCTTCCGGGGTTGAGGTGTACACGCTGACAACTGTGGTGTGCTGTTTCTGGGTTAGGGTGAGCCGGAAGGTCATGAGACAATCATTGAATCCACAAGGGGACTTGCTGAAGTGGTCAGCTAGTTCATTTTTTATGGTGAAGCCAAACCGGTGGAGTCGGCGCACTTCAGTACAGCAGACATCTCAAAGCCCTGGAGAAATATCACCAACAGTGCCTCCACAAGATCCTGCCAATTCATTGGCAGGACAGGCACTCCAATGTCAGTGTCATTTCTCAGGCCAACATCCCCACTATCGAGACACTGGTCGTGGCTAATCAGTTACGTTGGGTGGGCCACATCGTCCGCATGCCTGACACAAGATGCCCAAAAAAACTTTCTACTCCGAGCTCTGTCATGGCAAGAGGCCACCAAGAGGGCAGAGGAAACACTACAAGGATGTTCTTAAAGCCACCCTGAAAAAATGTGACATTTCCACTGATTCATGTAAATCTCTTGTCCAAGACTGCCCATAATGGAGAAGAAACATCCACGAAGGTGCCAGCCAGTTCGAACAATGGCGAAATGCCCAGGCAGTGACCAAACAGTGGAAGGAGTGTTCGGAAATTCGAGCATCCCATCCACTCACCTCACCAAACACCACCTGCCTCACCTGTGGCAGAGTGTGCGGATCCAGAATTGGACTATTCAGTCACCTAAATACCCACAACCCTGGAGTGGAAGAAAGTCATCCTCATTCCCAAGGGACTGCCTAAGAAGAAGAAGACGATTAACCAAGAAAGGGGAGAGGGATAAAGCAGAAAAGTCCAGGCCAGTCAGCTTAACATTAGAGATGGGGAATTTATTGGAAACCATGATCAGGGATAAAATAAAATTTCATTTGGAAAGGCATGGGTTAATCAAGGAGAATCAGTATGGATTTGTTAAAGGCAAATTGTATCTGACTAACTTGATTGAATTCTTTGATGAGGTAACAGAGAAGGTTGATAAAGTTAGTGTAGTAGATGTTTTATTTGGACTTTTGGAAGGCATTTGACAAAATGTCACACAGGAGGCTTATTAAGAAGATGGAAGGCCATGGAATTAAGGGGAAAGTGGCAGTATGGATACAAAATTAGTTCAATGACAGGAAGCAAAGGGTGGTGGTGGAGGAATATTTTTCAGACTGGGAAGTGGTTTGCAGTGATGTTCTCCAAGGGTCAGTTTTGGGTCTGTTAATCTGCAATTTTTATTAATGACTTAGTCCCAGGTATAGGGAGCAGCATTAGAAAGTTTGTAAATTGTATGAAACTTCGCAAAGTTGTTGATCATGATGAGAATAGTTATAGGCTTCAGCATAGACTGGGATTGTGAAATGGGCAGAAGCATGCCTTTTAATGCGGAGCAGTGTCAGGTGATGCATTTTGGGAGGACTAATATGGTAAGTCTGTATACTATAAATGACATGATCTTGAAAAGTGCAGATGATCAGAGAGACATTGGTGTCCATATACACAAATCCTGAAAACTGACAGGGCAAGATGATAAGGTGATTTCAAAAAGCATATGGGGTTCTTGGGTTTATAGATAGAGGAATAGAATATAAAGCAAAGAGATCATGCTAAAACTTTATAAATCATGGTTTAGGTCTCAGATGGAGTATTGAAGACAAGTCTTTATAAAAGTGACAGAGTCAGTTTACCAGAACATTTCCAAGGATGAGGAACTTTTGTCATGAGGACCGATTGGAAAAATTCAGTTCTCCTTGGAACAGAGAAGATTAAGAGGTGACTAATGGAGATTTCAAGATGCTGTGAGGTTTTAATAGAGAAAATAGGGAAAAATATTTTTAAAAGGGAGTCGGACAGATGTTTGAGGATGAGGAAGTTACAGGGTTATGGACAGAAACCGGGGATGTGAGACTAAACATGACTGCTCTTTCAAAGAGTCAACACTGGCAATGCAGGCCAAATGGCCTCCGTCTGTGCTGTAATTTTCCATGATGTTATGAAATCTTTGCATGCAGTGTTCATGTAGTAACTGGTTATCTTTCATTGTCGGGTGTCAATGTTGGCCTTCGGATGCAAGTAATTTATTGGAGTGTGGAAAGAATAGAACAGATACGGGTACTGTTACTAGACTAGTATTCCAGAGGTCGGAATAATGCTCCAAAGACATGAGTTCACATTCCACCACAGCAGCTGAGGAATTTAAATTCAATTAATTAATAAATCTGGAATAAAAAGCTAGTCTCATTAATAGTGACCATGAAACTACTGGATTGTCGTAAAAATCCATCTGGTTCATCAATGTCCTTTA